>NC_046358.1:80777792-81086436 GCF_004027225.2 Strigops habroptila
AGCCCCATTCATCACTGCCTGCTAGCAAGGCACGAGCAGCCGCTCCATTGATTGACTGCGGCCGTGAGTGAGTTTAAAGTCATTACGCTCCCGAGGCAGCTTTTAAATATGACGAGATGAAAACCAAAGCTGTGAGAAGCCTTGTGGAAAGGGTGTCTCCAGCCAGGGAATCCCCAGACCCAACTGCTCTGGACACTGTGGGTATCCCTGTGTGAGCACGGACCGCTCCGTGCTGGTTAGGTGGGAGTGTGCCGGTGGAGAATTCAGTAGCAATATTTCGCTGTAGCAAAGACTATTGTGTAAAGCCATCCATCTGCTGTCTATCTAATGCTTTGCATGAGTTAATGAGCTGATCAGGAGAATGCTGCAGCAGCTGGGTGAGGTATATGATTCTTGTCTTCATGTTACAGGTGGGGGGGACTTGAAGGCACAGAGGTGAAGATTGAGGTTTCCAAGGTTGTTAGGGCGCTTTTTGCCGTTAGTGAATGCTATGGTTAAGATATTTGTCTGTGTCTTGTTTTATTGATTGATCGGTCTGATCTTCTTGGATCCTATTTGGCTTCAAGAGCAGTTCTGAGAGCTTGTTGTGGCAGCAACTCAGCCATGGAGAGTCTCAGCTCAGGATGGGATCTTCCAGTATGTTAGTGGCAAAACAGCTAGGTCTACTATGGCTCTTGGCTGTGATGTTTGTAAGTAGAAGTCTCTTTTCACTGGATAAGGCAAACTCTCGACATTTCTTACAACACTGGCTGTTTAACATACCTTCTTCTCACCCTGCAGCCTTTCCTAGGCAAAGCTTTCCATAAACATCCCCATATTCCTCAAAGTAACTCTCCTGGCCACCTGCGGCTTGCAGAGTGCCTGCCCGCCGATGGCTGATGCACGGAGTATCTCTCTCCTCCATGCTACGATAAGTGCAGCTTTTCAAGAACAGTGCATTGAGCAAATGCCATTCCACAGCCCCAAAATCTATCAGAGGAAATGACAGCGGCTGTAAGCATTAATCATCCAGTATCATCAAAATAAAGTTGTTGCAATAGAGCACTGTCAAAGAATGAGTGTCTTGACTGCGGCTCAGGGCTGGTTCCATTAATGCTGGTGGTTCACCAAGGTATTCTAGCAGGAGATGGTAATTGCATGGCCCAAGTGCTCATCTTGTGACATTATAAATTAACTCTTCCTTCTCCAGGCTGGGCAGCTGGTCAGTCTGATCACAAGGAAGAAGCCTGGGACAGTTGTGGAGTTTATCATTGTGCAGAGAAATTTGTGCCTGGCCCTGAAGGGGCATTTCCCACCCATCCTTCTGAGCTCTCGTAGCAAAAAGAGTAAAGTTGTTAAAGCAACACCAAAAAAAGACAATGATTTAAAAAAAAAAAAAAAAAAAATTGCACACTGGTTTTGGGGTATAAAAATACTTGCTCCTGCTTTGCTCCTGCTTTACTCCTGCCCCAAGATATAGCTTGGAAACAAAACCTGTAAACCTCATGCTGGTTCTGCCCCTGCTTGGGGCACAGCAGGTACAAATACTGTGGGTAGATGTGGTGAGTGTGATAGACAGGGCATCCATCAGGCCAAGGGCTGTGACCGCTGGTGTCACTGAGCTGATTAACTTCTGGGGATGGAGGGAGGCACTGCAGTAATGTCACTTCCAGCCGCCTTCTCCAGGGAAGGTGGTGCTGAGCAGTGAATCGCAAGATCTGGCATGTGGCCCAAGGGGATGGAGAGTTTTCTACTTAAAATCCAGGAGTTCAAATCTATCTCTTGTGTTTTATGGCACCACTGAACTTGTATGCTGCCTGTATTTGAGCCTCCATCCCTAGTGTCTGTGGGGACCTGGCCTATGCTAGGAAAAGCTGTGCTTTGTGAACTGAGCAGGACACTGATTGAGCAGGACACTGGGATTGAGCTGTGCATCTGCCCAGCTCTGGTGTGCAGGCACGTAGGGCTGAGACTGCAGGGTAGGGATGGACACCCATTTGATCCCATCTGTGTTGTCCACTTGGCCTGGCTCCTGTTTACTTTGCCTAGGGAAATGCTGAAGCACAGGGATAATGCAACTGCTTCTGGAGAACACCAACCACAGAGGAGTAAAAGGAAAACTTGAGGACTTATTTAAATGTCAACATGTTTCAACAGCTGTGCCAATTCACAATGGAGCAGAAATCAGGCTGTGGAGTTTGTGTAATGCTTCCTGGTTAAAGGAAGAAGGGGAAATAGATCTGTGGGATATGAGCCTTAAAGATCCACCAGAAATCATAGAATGACTTAGGTTGGAAAAGACCCTTAAGACCAAGTCCAGCTGTGATGCTCACAAGCACATCACCACCCCATTGAAGTTCAGAGAAGTCTGTTGTGGTTTTTGCTGCATGGGTCAGTTTGTTAATCTTGAGCTTTGCTGATAGTTTTACAGGAAAGTCCTCTTCTGTATTAAAATCCTTTCCAGCTGTAAACTCGATTGTAGGTTCTCTAATTCCACATTAGCTTTAAGGAAAAGCCCCATATGTTCTGCATGGCTTTTCTCCCCTCTCTTTTAATGAAGAATTGCTAGTTCCTGTTCTGACATATGTATATATACACACACACACATATATATATTGTTTTTTTTCCCAGCCTCTGTCTTCCTAACAAAACAGCCATAAAACAGTGTCATGTTGTATAGCCCTTGGGATGACACGCTCTCTTTTGCACTGGAACTCTTACTTGTGATGGTGAACAGAGAACACACTTCATTTTAATTAGGCTGGGTTGGGAAATAAGTGCATTTGATCTTGCTTTTTTCCCCTTTTATTTTGAAATGCTATTGTTGTATTTTCAGCAGGCAACTGGCACAGGTTGCCCAGAGCAGCTGTGACTGTCGCATCCCTGGTAGCATCCAAGGCCAGGCTGGATGGCGCTTGCAGCAACCTGCTCTAGTGGAAAGTGTTCCTGCCCATGACAGGGGGTTGGAACTGGATGAGCTTTAAGGGAAATAGCCTTCAAAGCTGCTCGGGTTTTCTGTGACCATCCGAGAGCCCCTTATAGGTATAAGGGGAATAATGGAGATTCCTGGACCTGGAGAGCTGACAGCTGCATTTGGTGGGTAAACCTGGAGGTGAAGTGACATGCCCAGGGTTACCTGAGACATTGGTGCTGGAGCCTGTGCTGGGACCAAGTCCTTTGACACCTGCTTCTGCTTGAACCATGAGACTTATTTTATTTTTCTTTGCAGCACAAGGAAATTTTTACTTAATTTTAAATGTTCTCCTAAATCTTGGTGACAGCAGGTTGATGTAAGTGTGTGCTGGGTCAGGGCATGTTCTCTTACATGTATGGATGCATACACAGCTGCAAGCATTTTCCATCTTTAGGCTTCTGCAGTCCAAGGGAGAGATCTTCTCTCCCTGCTGTGGATGTGTCCTCTCTCCCCTTGCACCATGGGCAGCAGTGTTGGATCCCCTGGCCTCAAGGGTGAGAATTTGGTAGAATTCCTGGTTGCTTTGATCATTCATTGCCCATTGAATTCCCTAATGAAGCTGGTGTGTGGATAGCCTCCTGGGACACTTGGGAGCTGGGCATGGCTGTGGGGTGAAAACCTGAGTATTGCGATAGGATCTCCCCTGGACTACACGAGCTGGGAAATTCCTCCCAGCCTGATGCACCTGAAGGTTTTAGGTTGTGCCTGAGCACATCAGCAGAGAATTACATGTTGGTCATGTCTTGTCTTCCAGGACTTGCCACAGATCTTGCTTTTAGTGGTGTCATCAGCAGGTAAAATGCAGCTGCTGCCTTGGGGGTGAGAGCAGCGGCCCCCAGAAAGGGTGATGCAAACTACTTGGGTTGGATGGCAAGGCAGGTGGTGCTCATCCCAAGCATAGACAGGAAAGTCCAGGCTCTGTGTCCCTTTTGATATGCGACATCCTTTCAGCCGCACCGTAGCCTACATGCTCGCTCAAGAGTGAATGGTGCTTCCTCATCACCGTGCAGCATCTGAGCTTTCCTAGAGGTCTCCATCCATTTACCAGCGTGGATTATGCTTACGAAGCTCTGAGATCGTGCTGGATGAGAGCCTAAGGAAACTGCAGGTGGGAAATTGAAGGAGAAAAAAAAAAGTGCTGGGGACAGCAAGTCAGCCCAAGTCAGTTTATAGCAATTCCGTCTTATTTAAATGAAAAGAGATAGCAATGCATAAACCATTTAAATATTTCATCTATGGAAGAGCCCTGAATGAATTTGTACTACATGTGCATGTGTAATGCTTCAGCACAGAATGGCAGCAGAGGCACCAGCCCCGCTCAGGCCCATGCTTGTATGGGGTTGTGCCCCAGCTCTCCAGGCTGGCTGGAGGGTGTTGATTAAAGTGTTTTGTTTGAACAGGGGACTCATTTCACCCTCATTTTACCTTATCAGTGTCTTAACAGGTTGGGTTTGACTATCTCAGGTGAGGGCCTCATCCTGCTCCTATGTGCTTTCTGCCTCATGGGTGCCTGGTGACCCTGGAGGGTGCACAAAATAGCCCCAGCTCAAAGCTGTGCCTGCCCAACCTTGTGGAGAGTCATGAAGTCACTGATGTAAATGGGAGGAGAATTTGTCCTTTTAGCTTTAAAAATACCTATATTTTCTTTGATGGCATTTTGCTTGGGGCAGCCCAGGAGCTTGCAGGAGTGTGCAGCCCAGTTGAGGTGCTGCTGAGCTGGAAGGGGTGCCAGGACACCCCAGTTAATCCCATTTGTGAAACACATTTGTCTCTAAAAACCTAAACAAGCAAAACTCCGTGGGGTTTCTTCTTCTCAACATATTTAATTTTCCTGGCTTCCTGTAGCCAGGTTGGAGATGCTTCATTTGTGGAAAATCCTCTCTGATATTGCTAAATAGGATTCTGTAATCTCCGGCAGCTAAAGTGCTTTTTGGGTCCAAGGGTGTTGTGTTGGTGTGTTTCTCGGTTTGTTTGGGGTGTTTTTTCCCCCTGACTCTGTCCATCCTTACCGAAGTGCAGGCTTTCCAGCGATGAGTGATTTGGAGCTTATCACTGGGAAGTGCCCTGAATGCCAGACCCGCACTTACATGGGGAGAGAAATGCATGAATTTTCCACATCAGTAGGAACTGAAGATTTTGCTAAAGGTGTCTTGAGCTGTAAGTAGTGAGATATGGCTCTGCCGGAGAGATCCGGAGAGGCAGAAACCTGCCTGGAAAATTAAAACGTGGATTTCATGCCTCGGAAAACCATCTATAAGGAAAGATGCAAGTGCTGGCTGGCTCCTGGCCATGCAACAGGTAACTCCAGCAGGGCTCCTCAGCAGTGAGGTTGCTGAACCGCAGATGTTGTGGCTGGCTTTAATCTGACTTCAGAGATGTTCATTAGGGAGCCTTGGGCTGGATGCAGGCTGCGTTGTCTTGAGGGCTGCAGCACAGCCAGGGATGTGTGGGGATGTGTCAGCCCCCGTGGTCAGTGCCATCCCTGCGAGTGCCGCTCCATGCACTGCTTGCCTGCTGGGTCAGCTGCTTCTGTCTCCATTTTTTATATGTAAAAGCTCCATTAAATGTTGTCACAGCCTGGGGTGCAGATGGACTTGAGACAGACTGACCACAGCCAGGGCAGGGGCAGTCGGGACAAAGTTACCTTCCCAGTTACAGCCTCTGGTGATACATGCTGAAGGAAAAGGAAAAGCAATAAGTAAATCAAGCCTCTGCTTGTTGTCCTTAAGGTCTGTCTGTTAGCTAATGAGACAGACTCCTGAACCTCTTATTAAATAATAGTACTTGGCACTTTTATAGAGTTACTACCTATAACTTAAACCCAAGCTCTGCATTGACAAAGGGCTGCAAACAGCACCCTATTCTGCCAGTGCCTTGATTTTGGTGTGGAGGCTATACTGGGTGTTCTGATAACAAGGGCAGGTCTGTGGCTTGGTGAGCTCTGAGGAGCAAACCCACCCCGGGAGGGAGCGTCACTTCTGCCTGTGCTCACCCAACCATGGGCAATGGTTGCGGTCATGGTAAACATCTGCTATGACCCCTCAGTACAGTAGTGCCCTGTTCGTGAGGTCCCTGGCATCTCTCTGTGCTGGCTTTGCCTGCTGCCCTGGGTTCCCTATCCAGCATCACATTGGCTAACCCACTGCTCTGCCCTCTACCTTGCCCTCCTCATCACACCCCATGGAGCTGCCATGTGGTTTTGGTGCCCGGCACGTAGCTAAATGTCTGTTTGTAAGACAATACCTCGGCATTATTTAGTGAAAACATAAGCAGCATTGTACAGCTGGTAGCAAGATTGATTGAAGTGACATTTAATCCAAGGAAAATACATGATACGTAGTCTAGGATTCCTTGTTTATCCATCATATAATGCAGTTCATGGGGATTAAATATCCCTCCTGTAAAGTTGTTTGAGATCAGTGTTGTTATTTGTTTTGCAAATGATCCTGACAGGGATGCTGAGTGCTATTGATTACCAATGGTTCTTTAAAAATTACTATTATACTGCAAATTATGAACCTTGGGGATATCCAGTTATATGATAATGAAAAGGCATTGGCGTGTAATGACACATGCATCATAACAAGTTTTCTCTTCCTATATAATGGAGATTGAAAGGAACATGATTTATGACCAATAGCATTAGCTGCCTACCATGGTATGTCCAAAGTAGCATGATGGAATTGCCTGGTTGTTCATCATGGCAAGAAACACAAATGATTAGAAAAGCAATTTAGGAAAAAAATCAAGAAAAAAACCCTTTTTCTGAGCAAAATCTCCTCTATTTTCCCATTTAAAATATGTAAACCAGTCTTCTAATTCATAAATAGCTAAAATCCCTCTATCACTCTCCCTCGCTCTGCTCCAGGAGCATCCACAATGCCTTGCAGGAAACCAGTGCTGCCAGTCCTAGAGGAACTCTTGGGTTTGCTAGGAAAGCCTTCCCAGAGCTCCTGGCCATGGCTGTGATGAACATGCGAATGAGAGCCCTGAATCAGCTGGGAATTTCAATGCGTTGGTGCCCTTGAAGCCTATGGAGGACACTTGTGTTGAGTTGTGCGCTCTCATTCCTGATGATGAATGTGTGATAACACAACTGCTTGTCTTCCAGGCTGTCCTGGTGTTTCCCAGTTCCATAGCTGAGGACTGAATGCTCGATGTGATTGAGAGGAGCCAAAGGGCTGCTTTGGGCTATAGGGGCTTGAGCAGTGTCACAGGAACGTTCCCCACCATCGGGACAGTGCTGCGTGCCATGACCTTGCCATGGCCACATGCTATGGGCAGTGGAGAGGTGCTTTTGATTTACACGTGCATGGAGAAATACATGTCCAGGAGCCAGTGCCAGCAGAAGCACGTGTAAATCAAAAGGAAGGGAAAAAAACGTTTCCTTTCTTCCTCTGGCACCTTTTCAGCATCTTTTGTCATGAAGTCATGTATTGCACTGAGAGCCACCAGGCTGCCAATAGGGAGAAATACCCATACTGTCCCTGAAGTGCCTATGGGCAGGAGACCTCCTCCATAGATACTGATTTATTTTCACCCTGTGTTAATGTATTTTGCTGTGCTGCGGTAGGGACACTTGCACAGTAATTTCTTTAAAGAGACTCAGCACTTGATAACCATGCTTTAGGTAAGGGAAGAAGGAGTGGTGTGCTTGTTTAGGTATTATTCTGCAAGCTGTAGGACATCTAAAGATCCAGCACCAGCCTCCCATGAATCCCACTAGCCTACTTGGAAATGGGATGGAGGGATGCTGAAGTAGCAAAAGGGAACTTGGAGCCCACGCACACACTAATGGCCGGTGGAGGCTGGGTGCATCCCCCTGATCGTGAGCATCACTGTGCTGTTACCCACCTTATCCAGAGGAATTACTTATTCCCCCTACCTGAATTAAAAATAGTGCCCTGGGATGAGGCTACCAGGCTGTATCCTGCCAGCCTGGCTGCTCAGTGGAGAGGCTGGAGGTGCCTGAACGCCTTCCTCCCAGAACAATGAGGAGCAAGTGCTCCTTGAGACAACACACCATGGAAGCAATTTGGAATATAAACACCAGCACAGAGTAAAATTCTCCCCCTTGTGGAAAAGCTGCCCCTTGACTTGCAATAAAGTAATTATTTATCGTGCTGTTTTCTCAGCCCAAGTCCTCTGCAGGTCACTGTGTGCTCTACTCGGTCTTGCAAGCTGTTTGTAACCGTGCTGTGATTCAGGAGTAGTTGGCAGCTACAGCGATGCTGTCATTAGGGAAGGGCCATGTGCAGAGGGGGCTTTGGTTTTGCAATAAAAATTAAATCCCAGGGTTTTGTCAATGCTTCAGATATGAGATTCTCCACTTAGAGTGACAGAGAGCTTTTTAGAGCAACTGCAATTTCAAGACTGTGGAGGAGGGTGAATCCAGGCGGGGAAATCATGAGGCAGGACTTGGAAATGCTGGCACAAGGGGTCTCTGGGGGTCTGCAGTCCAGTTTCCCCCTTGAAGCAAGGGTTTTGTCAATGGCGTATCAGGTTGGTGTTGACTTTGTCTAGGCAAGTCGTAGAACACCAGAGGTATTTGGGGGTACAGGTCATGGATTTCATCCTGTGACTATGTGGACCCAAAGCAAGATCCTCTGGCCCTTCAGAAAGGCAGAGAGGACCTGAACTGGAGACATTTTAGGGGATGGAGGAAAAGGCTGTTTATTTATCTTCTTTGTCATGCCCAACTGAGGGTGGGTTAATGTACAGAACTGGACAGGAGATGCCTTTGTCAGGAGCATGCTTGACCTCTGCAGAGATGTGCACAGATGTGAATATGCTGGGGAATGAGGTTTTTACCACCATTACCGTTGTAGGTAACCTAATCTGATGTCTGATCCAAACCCTCCCAGGAGAGAGAGTTCTCTTGCAAGAATTCTTTGAATGGCAAACACTTCACAGTGACCAAGGGGAGCCTGGAGTGGGAGGAAAAGAGCCCTTGTTTCTGTCAGCTCTACTGGATTGGGTGGACCTAAAAGTAGCAGGGATGAATGCTGTTGGCACTGTCATCACCTTAATGCTTTGTGTCACAGCTGTAGTGGGACATTGTCATATATGTGGATTCTGGGGGGTCTTTTGATCCAGAATTGCATCACGTTTTATGACAAAAGTCAGTGTAAAATGGTTGTGATTGGAGCCATGTCCTTCAGCCCCGTAACTGGCTGCATAAGTAAGTCACCAAGTCAGTCTGCACAGCAGCAAAGTGGTGCATAATTCAGGAGGGATTTCTGAGTGACACAGGAGACATAGGGATGCAGCAGAGCTGTCACTGCATTGTGCAAAGCAAGTTGGTTGGGGTGAAGGTCCTCTTTGTCCCCCTGAATGCCCTAGGTCCTTAGATGGACCAGCATCACTGGCGTTGTGTTGCATGAAGGTGAGACACAAAGTGGGGCAGGATTTGCCTCTCTTTGGAACGGTTTATCTGGAAAATACAGATACATGAGCATATTTAGGGTGTCTGCCATGGCCTCTCTCCACCTTGGACCATTGCTACTCCTTATACCAGCACTTGCATGTGTATCAAGCAACACCTTCCTACCCCAATAGCATCACCCTTGCTGGGGGAGAGTGAGATGGGTGAAGAGGCCCTCGGGGGCAAGAAGACTGTGGCTTAGAGAAGGTTGTAAGAGGTTTGCTCACACCTTAGGAAAAGTTTCTCCTTCTCTTGTGTGCTAGTGTTGACTTTCAGTTTGTTATTTTCCCTGCTGTTGTAATGAAAGTCCAAATGCTACACAACTGCAGAGATCCTGACATTGGAAGGTAGCAGCCAGCATGCACTGTTTCGCTGGAAAAGAGGATCCATCCAAATGGTTCCTTTATGTTTATTTTTGGTTTTGGCTTCTTTTTTTTTTTTCACTGTATTCTTAAAACTTCCCTTTCAGGGCTTAACAGCTTAACCATTTCAAAATCATGCCAAGCGGAAATGTAGCATACGATTCTCTCACTAAACATTGTGCTGATCGCTCAAATGTATTCTGCATTTGTAGAAAAGCTGCAAAAAAACTGGGCTGAAAGAGAGTGAGAATTAGCACTCAGATGAGGAGCCAGGTCTTTGGATGCTTAGGAAAGATCTGGGTAAGCAAACAGTGTTCGTTGTCACCTTCTTGCTCTGCAGCATCTTGTGTTGGCGTGGTTCACAGCAGTATTGGTGGGCAGGCAGGTGCTGAAGAACAGATCTCAGTCCTGAGGCTGGTACAGTCTTTAAACATGGGCCTTGGTCCTGCTTGTTGTTCCTTGATATCTGAATTATGCTCCAGGCTCTGCTGCCAAATTCCTTGCTGGGTTTCAGCAGCTCTCTCAGTCTCTTGGGCCTCCCTCTCTTTTCCACAGGAAAGGGATTACAGTACCAAAAATAGCCTATTTTCCAAGGAGGGGCTCTTTGTGATTTTCCTCTGTAAAATACATCTTTCTCCCTGTTCCTGCAAGTGAAATACAAAGGAGATGTGATTCACCACCAATGCTGATGTGCCGAGCTGGCAGAAAAATGTTGCTGCTGGTGAGCAAAGGATGCTTTGTACTTGTACATGTGCCCATCTGACACACTGGGTTGGTGGCAGACCTATCTGCTTATCCTGCTGAGACGCTGGAGAATTCAGGTCAGAAATGGCCCTTTTCTGGTCCCCACCTGGTGCTGATGGAGCACCTCAGGTGGGAGCAGATGACGCTTCTGGGAGGTGATGAGTGTTATCTGCTCATGGGACGCCCGTAACCCTGAGCTGCGGAGCTGAGCTTGGGATCGCAGCAGCCTCTGTTAAAGATGCTTTGAGCTGGAGTTTACTCTTTCGTTGTTGCTCTCAGGCTTGCAGGGTGAAGTAAGGGACAGCTGATGATTATTAGTAGCTTTAAAATTAATAATGCTCTTTAGAATGTTTATGCTTTCATTAATAATAAATATAACACATGCTGTGTTGTATCTAGACCAAGCAATGCAAGATGATTGCAAGGTTCCCAGGAGCTCCTGGGAGCTCCATGTTGACATGAGCAGGAGGTTCCCCAAATCAGGCCCATTTGGCAGAGGATGTGGGGAAGGCCTCAGTTTGATTTCCACAAGTTTCACCTGTGTAAATTCTGGTGTGCAGGGGACAAGCAGGATCCTGTGCCCCGTCAGCCCCATGTGCCTTTGAAGCAGCTCCAAGTTCCTTCTTCTGTCACACACCAAGAGCTGAATGTGGCCATATGATTTATTTCTAATATTCCTAGTGAAAAGAGGAGGGGGTGTGAAGGTCTCTGGGCTGCGGGCAGCGGTAAAGCACATGGCATAGAGTGATGGTGCAGATTATGGATGTGCAATGAGTACGGGCACATTTGCTGTTTGAAAAGCCTGTGGCTATTTAGGGTGTAGGGGAAGGGAAGAGAGGGATTCCTCTATTTATCTCCTCACTTCTTCCAAGTCAGTCCCTGCTGGCTGATGTGGTTGGCACATGCAGAACAGCACGGCTTGATGCTTCAGCAGATGGTCTCCAGCTAGTGTGATAGTCTGTTCAGAGCTGGGAGGTGGGGAACATTAAAGAAGCTAATGGCAAAATGTCTTGCCATGATCTTCAAGGAGCAGTAATGAAGAGCACTTTCTGATACTGTTCACATTGTAGGAAAGTTCTCCCCTCCCTTTTCAATTAATAACCATCAGGGGAAGAGACTTTCCTAGCTTGTACAGGAACAACACTGAAGAAACCAGTTGCAGTCATATTGTTGGAGAGCGTCCGGCTCCACTTGAGTTGTTTTTCCACTACTTGGGTAAATAACTTAAGACAATAAGAAGGACTGCTGAGAGGGTTGGCAGTGAAATGCATCTCCTGGGAGATGGGGGCAATGTTGTTTATTGGTGGGGAGCTGCCTGTGCATGACGGCTCAGTCTTGCAGTTATGTAGAGAGAAGGGAAACAAACGGACTCTGTTTTAGCACCGGACTCATTGCAAGGAGATATGCCAGGGATCATTAGTGCCACAGCCATCATTATCTTTTGCTCAGATTAGTTTTTTCCATTTTTCTTTTTTTTTTTTTAAAGGCATAAATAATGGCTGGTTCCCGTTAGATCAGATAAGGACAAAATAATAGCAGTATCACAAAGATTGAGGTCTGCAAGATTAAATTTGAAAGGGAGGAGAAATGATAGCTTTGGCCCTGCTTGCTATTATACCAGCCGTACGGATAAATGACTGTATGCAGATAAGCAGGGCAAAAATAAAAGGGATGCTCAGGAAGACATGGCAAGAAAAATAGGAACTAATCAGCAGATTCAACCACTGTAATAATGCAGTAAACATGGAAAATTACATTATATTAGCTCCTCTGCTTCTCATTGTGTGTATTAGCCACAAAGTCATCGATAGACAATTCTCTGTAAAGATGCAGCGCTGCAGATATTGGAGCTTCCCTCGCCTGAGGGAAGACATTTGTGATGGTAAAGGGGAAAGTTGTCCTTCAAAACTGCGTAAGGAAAAAGTGGCTCAAGTCAAGCTGGAGAAATGCTTGAGGTCTCTGAGTTAAAAATCTGCTCTTGGGAAAAGGACAGTTGGTCTGTTCATCCCTAGTGCCTAGGCAGTGGTAGCTGTACATGCGGTTGCACAGCTTCATTGCAGTCCTGGGGTGTTCCTCTCATGTGGGAGAAACCGGTCTGATGCAGATTTAATTGTAATGTTTGTGTGTGTGTATATATATATATGGGTTTTTTACTGGTGAACTTGATTTCCACTTTGTTCAGCTTCTCACAAAGAATGACAAGTAGCCACTGCAGCCTTTTCCCTCAAGTTCAAGTAAAACCAGCATGTAACATTATTTGCAAATTAGCCTCATCTCTCTGGCTCCCAGTTAAAGTAGGAGCTGCTTGGTCCAAGGTCCCTCCCAAAATATCCGTTTAAGCCATGTAATGATTCTGACTCTCTCATGCCTAGTAGATGAAAGAAGATCTGTGATTTATTTTTAAAGCTTTGAACCCCAAACATGGTCAATCATAGGAAAAAAAGAATTAAAAAGAGAAAGTCATGATAATACAAAGCTGGAAGAGAAGCAGCCCTACACTTCACAGTAAAATCCGTTTTCTTTGCACTTTTTTATTAACAGCTCCCACTATGATCAGTGCTTAAATCTACCTGCAACCCAGGATGTTGGAAAATTACCGAAAGACAGCAACGTCCTCCCCGCTGCGTGGTGAGAAAGGAAGGATGCACCTTGAGGTATGGGCTGGCATATTGTTTTATCCTCTGTTCCCTGTTCGTGTAGCACTAAGCCTGCTTCTTGCGTTGACTAGACGGGGGGGAAACAAGTTATTTGCAAGGGGGAAACTTCAGAAGTGATTCTCGAAACTGTCTCAAGCCAAAGATCTGTTGTCTGTCTGGGATCTGCTCTGAACCCAAGCAGCTCTATTTCCCCTGACCTGGAAGAAGTGGTTAACAGTGGTGTTTTGTCCTGCATTTGCTGTTCGGTTTTAATCTGCGCCTGTGGAAGTTAATTGTCCAACTCTTCTCAATGGTAACAGGGTTAGAGCGGCGCTGGCTGCTCCTGCAGCCAGGGGTGAGGAGGCAGCTCTGCTCTCCTCCTGCAGCAGCATTGGAAAGCAGAGCACATGCTCTGTAATTACCCTCTCCCCGGGTCAGGTTGAACATCACATGAAATCACCACTTCCCCAGTGCTGGAGTGTCTTCCCAGGGATTGCACGAAGGGCTGAGCAGGATGAAGCTGCCTTGGCTGCTGCTGCTGATCAGCCTTTTTAGTGCAGGAGCAGAGCTATACGCTCCTCCTGGGTTTTCTTAATCCAGCCTCAATCCATGCACTTCAAACAGGAGCCTTTTTTTAGGGCTGTGCTGAGCACTTGAGTCTCCCAACAAGCTGCTTTCATGCCTGTAAGGGCCAGAAACAAGCCAAAAAGCCAGTTTCACTTTGCTTTGAAGGGGATGGGGATTGTTTCCCCTGTGCAGGGGAGGACAGAGGGGAGCAGTGGTTCCCAGGACAGCGAAAGGGAGGGCTGGTGACTTTCTGAATATGGATTTTCTGACACTTATGTGACACTTTGGGCTCAGCCTTGACAAACCGCTGTCCCTGAGACACTGATCCAACATGGTAACTGGATAATAGCCATCACATCCGTCTCCCTGAGGGAATAAAAAGGGATTTCCAGCCACAGAGGCCAGTTTAAAACAAACCAGCCTTCTGCATCCTTTCCTAAATATGTGATTGTGGAGTAAGCAAAGACCTAAGAACTTGGCAACTGGTTACCACTACCATGTTGCACGTTGGGGTTTCTCACTTACCTGGGTTGATGTGTTGCTTGTTTGGTCTCCTGAGCAAGTGGTTTGAGACATTAACATGAATTAGTCTATCTATCATCTCGGTGTTTATAAACGCATGTTCAACGGGACTCCCTGTTTTCATTAACACCCTTTCTTTCCATGGAGCTTGTCAAGCCACTTTGCATTTCCCCATCACTGCACTTGTGTTTGCTCCCTGCAGTGACCATTTGGGACTTGCAGTGGACAGACTGCTGTTGCTGGAGCTGGCTTTAACCTGGAGGCCTTGTAGGACATGGCAGTGTGCGAGCATTGGGGTCCCCAGCACAGAGGAAACCCATGGTGGGACCTGGTGTCCTGATATCTGTGTCGGAGTGTCCCCGTGCTGGTGGGTGAATGGGGAGAGTGAGATGTGCTGGGGGTTTGAAAGGAAGTGCAGGTTTCGTTGCTTGAGGAGGTCTTTGTTTCATGGATGTGTTGGCCAGCACCAAGGTTTCCTTGTCTGTGGGAAATGCTGGGTATCTTAGAGAAGCAGTTTAGATCGAGTTGTGACTGCTGAGGACTCTTGGAGTGGTGTTGGGTCCTGTCTGGACCTGGATTAGCTATACAGGTACTTTGTCCATATTTTTCAAGGACAAAGATGAGGAGGCAAAAAGGGGGGTTAGATGTTAGAAGGGGGGTGGGTGACAGACCTGCTTTCCTGGCACCAGGTAACCATTGTGCTGAGCTTTCAGCTGGTTTTCCAGCTTTCTGGCACATCTGCCTCATCCGTGGTGCTTCATCAGCACAGATTTCACCATGGCGAGCTCTCCTCAGAGCTCCTCTGCAGTCAGGGCTAGTTTATATTTTTCCCTTTAGCTTCTTCTGCACTGAAAAACGCGATGCACAAGCATCAAAGCCCAACACTACATGCGAAGAGGTGCGGAGAACGTGGGGTTTGTTCCCTGCAACCTGCCATTCCCACCCTGTGTTTCTTGGGAGAGCTCTGACATCCTGCCACGTCACGAGGGAGATGGCTTTTCACCCCTTCCCATCCTATATGTGATCCCTCATGCTATAGCACACCCATTCATGCCTCCCTTGTGCCAGGGAACCCTGTGTTAGCACAGGAAAACATCATGATGCTGCACATTCAATAGCTCACTACTCTAGAGCAAGACAGGGGCTGAGTGATGCCTTTTAATATTTCTTCTCCTAGTTATCCTCTTAATTACTCAATGAAATGCCCAATGAAACAAATCACTATAATTTCTATTTCATTCTCTGCCTTTCGTGGTTTACTTAAGAGCACAGGATCCATTAAGGACGCACTTTCTCACGAGGGAATACTTTCCAATAGATCATACTTACAAAATGGTTTTATGTTCCTATCCTGTGTTTCATCCTCGTTTTCTGTGCCAGTTTGCTAATTACTGGAGAGCGGGTGGTTGGGAAGCACTGCCTCCCTTGCTGCCCATCCCTGCTGTGGTGAAGTCACAGCGCTGAGTTTGTGACATTCCCATGGCAATGAGTTTGTGACATTGCCATGGTAACAGCCTGTGATGTCAGTAGTGGGGATTACAACTTTGCAGAGCATCCAGGGGCAGGCAGCGGGGCTCTTCCATGTCTTTAAATAAAGAGGAATTAAAATGTGGGGAAGTCCTTAAGAATGCTTTAGATTTCCCTGTTTTCTACCCGAAGGAGGGAAGGCTGGTGATGGGGGCTGCCACCAGCAGTCACAGAATCACTGGATTGCTAGGGTTGGAAGGGACCTCTGGAAATCATCTAGTCCAAGGCAGGGCCACCTACAGCAGGTTACACAGGAACGTGTCTGAGTGGGTTTTGAATGTCTCCAGAGTGGGAGACTCCATGACCCCTGGTCCATCCCCTGGCCTGCAGCAAGCCCAAACTTGAGGTTTGCTTGCAGAGGCCTGAGCCCTGCAGTGACCTGGGTGTGGGATCCCGTGGCCAAGGGCTGGTGCATTGGGCATCTCCTCAACATCCTTGGGGGCTGAGGTGTTCCCCACCCCATGCAACTCCCTCTGGCTTTGCACTTCGTGGTGATACAGTGAAGCTAAAGCAAACCTGGGACCCATAAGCCCTCGTGCCAGCTTTGCTCCCAGTCCAAACTGCTGTCTCCATTTGCTTTCTTCAGTGCTTTTTGTCTAATACAGTATTAGCATAATAAGCTGCTGTTCATGCACAGACAGCGGGGGAGAGAGATTCATGTGCATGCCTCTCTAGCAACAGGAGAGTCATGTAATAAAGACACTTTATTTTGCACCTGGGGAGAAAATCTAGCTCACTTGGGCCGGTACCGCAACCTGTGCAAGGCGTTTAAACCCATGGACCCAAAACTTAAACAGTGAAGCCACCTGATTGATATTTATGTACCTTATTTTGCCAGCAGAAGCAAATCAAGCAGGCGGAAGAATCAATCTCTTTATTTTAGCTTTTCTAAGGTAGGAATAAAAATGATATTTCAAAGGCCGGCGTGTCTCAGCTGAGCGGTGGTGGGGAAAAGCAGGCGCCGCAGAACATACTGTCCTGTCTCCCGGTTTCTCAGATCATAACTTCTAAGCTGGTTTCAATAGAAATAAATGTTCAGTAGTTCCAGTGGTGGCCTTTGGAAATGGAGCTAATGGAACAAGGCAAAAAAATTGTTACAACATTTTGACAAGCACTTAAATATTTAATGCTGTGCACGGCGCAGCCCAGTTGTGCACCCATAGGAAGCTGTGCCCTTCGTTAGGGAGAGATGGAGTTTTCCTGTGGTTGGGGGAAATTAGGCAAATGTTGTTTGAGCTGTGTGTCAATAAACAAGCCAAGGGTGGCTGCAGCAGGCAAAGGGCTTGGTGGCATTTCCTGCACCAGGGACCTGTGGAGGAAGAGGAAGATGGCCAGTTCTTGGAGAGACCTGGCAGAGAACGGGTAACAGTACCCTGAGCCAAGACAGGGGAGGTGAAGAGGCTGCAGTGATTAAATAGGATCTACTGAAATCCTTCCAAAGCAGGCTTAGGAATTAAGAGCCATCAATGTCACATTGAGGGTCACTCGCTGCAGGACACCTCTGGCCTGTGTCCGGCTTCCCACTATGCTTCTGTTTAGCCCCATCTGAGGGTGAGGAAATGCATCCTTTGTTTTGGAGCCCACCCAGCCATTCCCTTCTGCTACAGAACATTGAATCTCAGCAAGGAGAGCCTCTAAAAAGGAAACTTTTCTGGAGGGGAAGGATTGGACTGTGCATGCTGAGATGTGCTTTGGATTCGGCTGTCATTAGGAAGTTAACAACAGGGGAAGGTGGTGGGGAAAGAACATATTGGCTGGCTTCACATTGTCTTTTTGTAGCTACCATCTCTACTTCCAGGCTGGGGGTGCTGGCTATTCTCTGCCTCTGCCGGGGGCTTCATCCCCTATCCAGCTCACCATGTGTGTCATTCAGAGGATTCATGGCCTTGAGTGATGCTCCAGCAGCATGCCTGTGCCATAGCAGCCTGCACATACGTGCAATACTCTGGTCTCAGGTAATACCCCCTCTGACACCAGCACGAGAATGTTGGTGGGATCAGCCACAGCCCAGATGGAGCCTGCTGTGAAACCTGCAGGCATTCCCTGCCTCGGAGCAAGCTTCCAACGTGGCTTGGCTGCTTTGGTCATACTGACCTGCACAAGAGCAGGACCTTGATTCATCTGCTACCGTGGAGCAGAAAGCTACCGGTGCCACATACACGTGCATCCCCATTAGCACTGCGAAGCAGGGCTGGTTCTCCCAGCCACTTGCAGGCAGGAAGCAGAGTCCTGGAGGGACTGGCCTGAGTGACAAACCTCAGTCTGATCTGGGACTCCTGGTTAGGGAGGGATTTTTGCTTTCTTCCCTCCCCTCTGCCTCCAGGAACAACTGGTCACAGCAGGGAGATTTTCACGCATCATTAGAGCCAAGCTTCCAACTCCACACAGCCGTCAACCCCAATCATAGTGATTTAAAAGGCAGCTCTTCTTTTAATCATCCAGGGATGCTCACACAGGAGAAGCAGGGGGATGGAGTGATGGGTTATGATGCTAAGACCCATGGTATTAAAAAGCAATGTCTCCCTGCCTGTGCATCAGCCCCGGAGCAGACCTGGAGGATGAAGTCTGCGTCTTCTCATTTTCCTTCATGGATGATTGGAGGTGGCCACGGGTCTGTGTCTGCCTGAGCAGGGCCTGCAGAAGAGCTGCTGTCTACAGGTGAGGCCTCGAGAAGTGATGTATGAAACTGTTCATAAGCAGGAGGAAGGCTCGGCATCAGCATTTCTGTCTCACGAGGTGGAAGCATCTGTCTGCACAAGGACCTGAGTGCTGGAGGTGTCTGATAGAATTGCGGATGCTGCATCAACCTGCAGCTTCACAAATCGCCTTGGAATGAACCTGAAATCTCGGAGCTGTGCTTCAGCTCTCGCTGTCCCAGCCAGCAGCCCTGACCTGAGGATTTTTCCTGTGTGCAACCATACAACCTTCTCTTGGCCTTCACCTGGGCCTGCCACAAACCCACATGCTATGTGGATATGGGAAAGACAAACACATGAGAACCATCAGAGAATTGCCAAGACACCTGACTGCAGGAGGATCAATGTCCTTCCCAAATCCTCTAGTGTGCGCAGAGGTGCTTCCACAGTGCCCATGTCTCAGAGCTTTAGAGCTTTCAATCTTATGATATGTCCAAGGGCAGCTTTGCAAAGCATCAATGTTTTTATCAAAATCCCTTGTGATGGGCTTCAAGTTTTAATTAAAGGAACTTGTTGGGGGTTTGGTTTTGGTTCCCTCCCCCAGTGGATGCTTTCTTCTAAGAAAGCAAATGGTTTGTCAAGGAAAAGAAATGCCTGTCTCTGTGTTTTTACCACTCTGTTGCATCTTTTTGGCTAACTTCTTTTGTAAGACAACCCTGTGAGCCACTCCATGAAGCTCAGCAGCCCTGTCTCACATCGTCCTCTGAGAGAGCAGCACTACCAAGGCTGGCCAAGGCAGCGTGCATGCACTGCACAGTTAGGATCCACACATGCAAAGACAACTACAGCCCTGCACGGACAACCAGCTGATGCTGCAGATAAGGTCAGTGAGTTGCAGACGTGGTTCTGCCTACCCTGACACAGCAGCAATGTAGGCAAAGGCTGCTGTTAAACTCTGAAAACCAGAAAACTTGTGGATGTGAAGCAATCAGGTTGGGGTTCTGCCCTTACTGCTGCTAATTAAGGATTGATAGGACTGAAGGTAATGGTGTAAGAGAGCCATGACATCCTTCTGGACTTTTATTTGACCTCTGCTTTTCACAGTCTTCCCTTTTGTTCTTGCTCATTGATTTTAAAGGCAAGTCTTTGGGAGGTGGCAAAATCTTGCTTAACCAGAGGGTTTTTGGCACAAACATTTGCCTTTTGGAGCTGCTCTCATCTGTTGGGTAAACATGAAATTATCTTCTTTGACTGGAACTGATCCTCCGGAGCCATGTTATTCCACTGGGGAGAGGTATTTTCACCGATTTTCAATGTGGATTATTTTTGTGACTGACTGTAATAGTTTCTTTGGCGGTATTAGGGCTTATTATGTCAGGATTTATTTAGGCATGAAGTGATTCGACATGCTGTAGTCCTGTAACTTTCCTTTGTGTGCTGAAATCCAGGAGGCACAATGATCCAAGATCCACAGGCACAATGGAAACAACCTCTCTGCAGCTGGACCCATCTCCCAAGGTCAGCTTTCCCCAATTGTTTTGCAACTGCTAAACAAGCAAATTTAAGGGAACAAAATTCTGGCAAAAAACAGGTAAAAATTCATCTAGGTGAAAAAAATTATACAGAAAAGCCTCCTAGAAAGAGGAGAAGAGGACCACAAAGGAGAGAATGCATCTTCAGAGGAGCAGAACAGGCACTGGGAACTCCCTGCCATTATCAGAGGGGTCAGTAGCAGCAAATGCAAGTGAGGATTAAATGTGGATTATACTGCAGCAGTGCAGAAACATCATCAATGCTGAGACATCTAACAAAGAGCTTAATTTCCTTAGGAGATGAACTGCTGGACAAAAAGTAGTCCTGGACGTCACTCTTCAGCTGTTACTCGTAATGAGGCGATGAGTATATTAGCTAAAGCAGTGTGTTGTGGCACCTGGTGATGCAAACTGGTGGACCTGCTCTTCAAAGCTATATATAATATGGACTTTTGGCAACCAGTCCTACATCAAATACTCCTTATGCTCCACCAGATGTCAGAAGAAAAGGTTCACTTAAAACCCTTCAGTGCTGTTCATGCCATGTAGAAATGAATAGTTAACACTGGTGTTAAACTGGTTGCTGTTCTAGCTCCATTAACATCCTTAAAATCATCCAGGACCTTTGGTTTATGGTGCTCCTGTCTTGCTGGAATTGAGAAGAATAGAGACTTTTTTGGTTTTGTGATCTCAGCTGAACAGGGCAAGCACCAACTCAGATCAAACTTTGACATGTAGAGGTGGATGATAGGGATGGATTGACTAGCTTGCATTGATTGAGGTGTAGGAGGCAAGCAAATGAGGAACTCGCCCCCAAATCCCGCCATACTCAACATAGGTCAATGGGCATCTGACCTCCTCAGCCTGAAGTCTGGATCATGCTCTGCTTAGGCAAAAGGAGGCATTTTCAGCCTGTTGAGCAGACGTCCAATTCCCTTCACAAGCAGAGACCCTGCAGGGGTCGGAAGGGGATGAACCCTTTGCGCCATAACAGCAAGCAAGGCAGCTCTTGCACCCTGTGTGCAGCAACAAGGTGCCCATAGATCCCCTGGCAAGAGCCCCGGGGGCTGGGAGGAGCAGAGGGCTATCTCCCATCTCCATTCTCTCCTACCTCACAAGCCCAAGTTAGCCTCAGCTTCTTTTGGCAGCCCAATTCCCTGCTCCAGCAAGCTCTGGGCTGGTCGGGAGGCGGCAGGGAGAGGAACACTCTGTTCAGCAGCTGCACATTCCATTAATTTAATGAGGATTTTGTCTTTTTTATTTTTTTTTTTTTTTTACAAGGCAGATGGTAAAATAGCTATTTTCTGTTGTCTAATAAATACCATCAGCAAGGCAGAAAATGTGCAATCTCGCCAAGTCTTTTCTCATTCCTTGCCCTCCTGTACTGCTGCGTTTCCCTCTCCTCTGTTGGCAGCCGGTGGAGCTGGGTGGTGGGATTGGGAGGGAGAGACAGGACACCGAAGGCAAGTCCAAAATTGCTGGTGGGACCTGCGCAATGTAACAGCAGCTTCCGTGGATTGGGCAGAGCCTCTGTGTCCTGCTGGGAAAGCTGCGCTCTGGCAGCCTTCGCTGATCCAATTCTCACTTCATCTGATTGCAGTAATAACAACTCGCGCAAATTTCCTGCCTCAACCTGAAATCTTCCAGCTCTGCAATGCAAATAATATAATGTGTGATGAGGAGCCCGATGACGGGGATAATAATAATAATAGTGATGATGCCTTTATTCAATGAATGAGTGAATCAAGCAAGCAAAAATAAATGGTATTCAGAGCCTGAAAATCAATAGGAAGAGAAATCAGGAGGAAATGCAGGGAAAGTTGCATCTCTGTGGGAGTACTGTCCTTAGGAATGGCATGAAGGAAAGATAAGCAAAGCCCTTTGGGGCTGGGCACTCATTGTTAGCCCATGTTGTTCCTGGGCTTGCGCCTCTCCTGTCATTATATTGCATTTGCTGAGCTCACCACTGCTCTGTGACTGATCCCAGCCTCTCTGTGATCTCTTTGCCCCCCGTGATTTATGGCTCTTGTGGGCTCTCGGAATGTGTCTAAGCGGTTGGCAGGCTGCAGACCTGACCTGGGTTTGGGTAATAACTTGTCTTTTGTGCCATGCCCAGGAGGTTGGCCATAAAAAAGCTCCAGACATCAATTTTCCTCTCTACTGGGATGGAATTGCAAAATGATGAGTTGGTCTTTGCCCTCATTTATCTCTTCGTTCCCTTTCTCCTCCTCTTTTTATCTTTCTCTTTTCTCCTTACCCTACTGCTCATTGCTCTCTTCTTCACTCCCCTTCCACTATCTCCTCCATCATTTATTAGCCTCCCTCCCCTCTGCACATCACTGCTGCTTCTCTCTCCCCCTCTTGCCCTTTTCTGCCTCATTTTTCCCATGTGTTTCTTTCCCATCTCAAAACTTCCATGCTTTTTCTTGCTGTGCGTAGCAGTTTGATATCTATACCCATAATAGCCTGCTAATACAGTAATTCTACAAGAGACCCTTTAAAAACCTAAAGCCTTGGCAGGCAGTAAAACTCACCTTTCAACTTGGCTTCCTCTTTATCAGGGATTCATTTCAGAGAGGATTTCCATGTGCACAGCTCTGCCACTGTTAGTAAAAAAAGGATTAATTCCTGCAACAGGTGAGTATGTTTCACAGCTCTGGTGAGCAGAATATATTCTCCGCTTCCCGCTGGTACATGGGAGATTTAATCGTCTAACACGGTGCTTCTTTTTGTGGAGCTTGTGTTTAAAGGTTTGTGTCACATACCTGTATCTGTTGTGCAGAGACCTCCGGGGGAATGCCCTCTTTCACCACCGGGGTATTCTCATGGAACCTTTTATTTATCCAAGGGGTTTTTCCTTTCTCTGGAGAGATGCAGTGTAACAAGTTTGGAGCTGACATCCTGCTGACACCTGCATCTCGGGTGGTGTTGGCATAGGTTGAGGATGCTCTACCCCAGCATCGTCAGTGGCAGTCCCTGCCCTGAGCATCTCAGATGCCAGGACCTAACTGCTGAAGCATCCCATGCCTCCTGTCTGTCCCCCTAAGCAGTGCTTGCTCATATGAGGGTCTGGCACAGCTTCTGCCTGGCAGTGCATCTTCTCTGAGCTTTCAGAGTGGAATCTTCCATAGACCTAAAGAAAAAGGACAAGCTTCTCCTGCCCTTACCTCTTGTAATGGTGTCTGCAGCTTTGTTTTGTATTTAAATCTTTGCAAATCTGTTAATGGATAAAATATGCAGAGAGCAATGCTGGGAAATTGAATCTGACTTGCAACTGTGTAGAGAGGCACTTGGTAAATTGAGTAAGACTTTCCCTCCTTTTGCCCCAACACCTCCAGCAGGACCTGCCATGGGCAGTAGGGAAATAGCAGTGTCCTAAAGTCCTCTCCATCTCCAGTGCCATATGGGTTTGGGAATTGGAGAGGTGAAGAAACCAGATATTGCAGGACTGACCTCTCTTGGGCTCACCCTGTCACTCAGTCTCCCTGCTGGTCCCTATACATGGGTAGAATGGGCAGTATTGCATGTAGCATGTGGTTTCTCTCTAGTAGTGGCTGAGGTAGTGGTGTCTTGGGGGGCACATTGAGTGTGATGGTAACAGGCAGAGAGCAGCCCTGGCAGCAGGCAGCAAGTAACTGACTGCCAGTTCCTGGTTTGGGGTTGCCAGCTAATCCCAACATGGATACCCCAAGCTTCACCATCTCTAGTGGGTTACTGAGCCATGAGGCCGGAGATGGCACTGAGTGGGGAGACGTGACTTGCAAATACTCCTGCCAGGCTGTTTTCTGGACAGCACAAATCTGGAATAATTTCCCTTGCCAGGCTGCCAGCTTTAGACGCAGAAGATGAGGTAGGAGATAATATGGCACGTCTAGTGCCAGGTATTCCAGAATTTCTAAGTGCATTGCAAGCAGGCAGCTACAGGGCAGCATTGCTCTTTCCATTTCACACACAGGAAGGCCCTTGAAAAAGTGGTGAAGTTTCCTGCCAAATCGCGCCAGGGACCATCATCTCCATTTTATATTTACAGAACTTTGGGACAATTGCTCCCTGTGCTCCACTGGCAAAATAGTAGAAATCATTCATCTTTTCTAAGAGAAAAGGGCCTGATTTAACAGAGATTCTACTCTGGAATAGGTAAACCTCAAAAAATAGTATTTTTCAAGAGCAAAAGCTACCCAGCTCCACATGAGACAGGGTCTTCAGCAAACAAGATGGCCAGAATGTGGGGAGAGAGTATGCAGATAGAAAGGAAAGATAATAAAGGATTGTGGTGAGGCATATTACCTTGCTGGCTGAGTTGTGAGGTGTCCTTCATGCATTGTTGAGTACAGCAGTGGTTGCCATCTGGTCCACCTTCATCATGTTGCTGATCCTTACCAAAACAGTTGTGAAGGGTCAAGCCCTGTTGGAGGGACAAGTGCCTGGGCAGAAACTGGCCCACAAGGAAGTCTGTGACTTACGTTATAGTTTAACGTGGTGCTGATATTCCCTTCACCAGCAGTGTCAGACCAGTGTTCCGGGTCATCCAAAGACTCTGCATCCTCAGCAGGATCCAGGTTTGAAGGGTAGCATCAAGTAACTACAGCTGCTTGGACAGAGCTTGCAAAGATGATCGAGCCAACCCCTTCTCAGTAGTGGCAGGCAGCATAAAGGGGAGCAATGGACACAGAAGGGAGGTCCAGGTTGGGTATTTGGAAAGAGATGAGCACTAAGAGTGTGGTGCAGCACCAGAACAAGTGGCCAGAGAGATTGAGATCTCTATCCTTGGAGGTCTCCAGGACTCAGACACACTAAGCCATGGCTTATCTCCAGGTAGTTTTGGAAATAACTCAGAGGGAAGATGACTCCTGTGTCTGAGGGACAGGGGACTTTCACCTTCCGTTCTCCTCAATGACATGTCTGGAAGACATGGCTACGCCGAACTGTTGCTTACTTGTGTGTTGAGGGAAAAGCCAGAGAGAGCAGAGAGAATGTCACCTCATTACAGCTGATAAGTGAGGTTCATTACAGAAAAGAAGGTCTATCAGTCTTCTTGCTCCTGAGGGGACTAGCTCTTCAGCAGGAATGGCGGGGGGGATTTTAATGGAGTGAACTGAAATTTCCAGCGGGGAGATAAGACGCTGGCATTTAGCTGAAGAGGAGAAAACATCTAGTTTTGAGAGAAAATACCTCAAACCCCAAGAAAACAGGATTTTCTCAAAGTAGAAGGAGGAAGCCCCTATGACGCTGGATTCCTGCTGGAATGAAGGCTGTGTGCCTGGGACAGTGTGTGTAATTGGTCAGGTTACAGCAGATGGATTAGCTCTTTCTTTTTATAGAGGGGGGTCTGGATAATTTGGGAAGGAGATACCTGTGTGTATGTGATGGAGAGGTGACTTTGTGTGTATAGGCCATGTAACATCAGTTCCCTATATGCAGATATGTATCTCATTCCAGAGATTTTCTGGGCTGACATGCAAAGCAGTGGTGGCTGCTGTCCCCAGAGAAGGAGCAATGGATGATCTCAATAAATATGCCTGGAGAGTCCCATTAGCCGTTCTATCAGAAACAACACTGCTTTTAACTCCCTGCCACACTTGTTTTGGTTAGTTGGCTGCAGCCCATTCCATAAGCATGGAGACACCAGGCATCACTAGCACAGCAAACCCCAATTAGTTCTGGAAGCAGCAGATGCAGGATTGAATTTACTCCCCAAGGCAATGGTGGGGAAACCAGGCTTGAAAAGTGGCCGTTTCCCAGGGCAGGCAGAGAGTGCACCCAATGCTGGCACTTGCAGAGCCCTGTGGCATTCCTGAGAGGAGCAGAGGCTCCAGCTGGTCCCAGGAGGGTGTTTCTTTGCTAATAGCTGTTTCATGAGCTGGCAGCGCTGGGGCGTGTTAACTCTACTGCAGTGCTGTAGATTAGAATCCCAGCCAGGTCCCAAACCAGCTCAGCAAGCTCCATCCTCCTTCAGATGCAAGCTCAAAGTCCCCACTTGCAGCAATATTCCCAGCTTTTCCAGCTCGCCCCTAGATGGGTCAATAGTAGCTTGGTAGCACATCCCTCGTGGCTAAAAAGCTGTTTTCAAGCAGGTTTTGCTGCCAATACCGAGTTGTGCACTATCTTTGCTTCCTGTACAGTGGTTCAAGGTTACTCTGGGTCTGCCCCTGAGAGCTACAATCACTGCCAGGACTGGCATGTTTGATGTACCCTTAGCCATCAGTCTTCCCCTTCTCTCACCTGGGGGTGAAACCCTTCTTCCAGATCAGCTTCTATCATCTTGGCTGCAATAGGAAACTGGTGGAGGAGAGGGAGTACTTCATTATAGAAGAAATCCTTTCCTGGGAAGCAGATTCAGGTGCAGGTGAGATTTCAGCAAATAACACTGAACTTCTGTGTGAAACAGCATCACCCGGTGGAGGTTGTTTTGGTGCAGATGCTCCTTCCCTATAGCAGTGGTGCCCACCAGAGCCCCGACCCCAGTCCTGGCCCAGTAGCTTCTCTGACCTCTGGCTCCCTGCTCCAGGAGCATCATTAACCTTGTGGTAAGTTGAGAGTTCAGCACTGGGTCTTAAGAACTTGGCAATAATAGCCAAGCTTGGTAAAAATAGCCCTAATAATTTAGGCAATTAGTTAATTAGCCTCATTTACTCGAAAGCACAGAGTGGCGTGGGAAGGCTTTTCCACTGTTTTTGTTACACTTTCCCCATTCATTTTGTTTGCTTTTTCCTTGCTATTTTCTCTGCTCCCTGACATAGACACAGGAACCCAAGGCACTTCAAAGTGGCATATGCAGGGAAGTGAATGCAAGCCAGGACAGGACGCTGTGCAGAGCCAGGGCAGTGCTGCAGGGAAGCAGGACTGGTTCTGATACTTGGGCTTCATGTGTCATCATGTCGTATTGGGAAGCAAAGTTTCTTTGCATGCTCTCCCTGCCCTGTCCCACCTCTGACCCTTCATTACAGGTAAAAGCTGTGATCCTGAGTTTGGCACATTCAGGATGACTCACACCTATTTGCCAGATATCTAAGGAGCCATACTCTGCACCTCACTGTTCATAGCATAGCTCTTTTGTTCCCAGCTGGAGCAGTCCGTGCTAGTCCTTATCTAGTCCTTAGACCAGAACTGACTGACAGGTGAAAGGAGGCAAGATAAAACAGGCATTTATTGGGAGGAACTGGGATGCTGGAGCATCACAAGGCTCAAGGCAAGGGGATGAGGTTGGCCCTTGATATGCTGGCAGAGCATCATCCCACCGTTGGCATGTACCTGCCAGCCCCATGGTGACTGCATCCCTTGGTCCTCACTGCTCCCACCCAGCCCCTGTGGACCATGCATGGTCTGCAGGCAGAACTGTTCAAAACCTTTGTCTTTGCCTGTTGCGTGGCTGCGCAAGCTCACCTGGTCTGGGAGAGCTGGTGGTCAGATCCCCTGTCCTCCTCTGACTTAGAGGAGTCCCATTCATTATTGACCTGGGGAGCTGAATGAATTGTCTTCTCGAATTATTTCTGAAGGTATTAGATCATCCCAGATTGTTCATCTTCTCCAGAAATGACAGCTCGCAGGCACCTGGGAATAAATGGTGCCTTGGAACAATTTCCTTGTTTCTATTCCAGGCAACAGGAATTCCTCAGATCTTGACATCAGTCCCCAAACCCTGGCGTGTTAGCATAACCTTCAGACAGCTATGAGATTCTTGACCCAGAAAAAGGATGGGATTTATTACGAACCCTGGGAGACCAGTGTCCTTGCAGCTCATGTACCCTAGTGGTGTGCAGTATATTGTATGCTCCTCTGGCTGGAATTTTCTTGTCGAAACAGCTCTCTGTCAGGAAATGCCACTTCCACAAAATGGGCTTTTGTGTGTGAAATCAAATCAGTGTTGATTAATTTTCTTTTTGGAAAAGAGGAAAAAAAGAGCCCTGTTAAAAATGTCAAGATGTTTTCTCTTTACGTTCTCTGAAGAAGGGCTTTAATTCTTTATCTCTTAATGACCTTTGTTTAAAGCCTTTGTGTTTTGTAAGAAATATTCAAAGGGGATGAAGCAAAATGAAGTGTTAAATGTATTTTGAAGAAAACTTGTCCATTTTCATGCGCTTTTTAAATTTTGTTTAAAGGGTGGCAGGAATCATGCTGCTTTTCTCTCTGATTTTGTGCCTTTTTGTCCTAAACCAAGCATGCTTTCAAGGCTTCAAGCTCCCCCCTGGCTGACACATGCCAGCCTCTCCCACTGCACTGTGTGCTGTGGGAACAGCATTGACTCCTGCCTTGACCCTGTTCACATTGTCAAATCTCCCTCAAGGTGACAGCGCTGAAGCTGAGCATAAGGGTCAAACCTTTGAGCCCTCCTTGAGGCTGACACCACTCTCTGCAACATTGGAGCCACTGCGGTGACCTGCAGGGATGTCCACTTTTGGCTCTTGGAGCTCCTACATGCGTTTTTGCTGCACCAAACTGTGACGACAGCATCCCAGAGCTCCGACTCGAGCCAACATGGTCATGCCATCAAACCATGGCTGCGCCCCACTCCCCTTCGGCCAGCAAAGTGCTCAGCCATCCTAAGGAGCTCTCAGTGCTGACTCCCTCTCCCTGGAAGCCCGTCTCCTCCCCAAGTGCTGCTACCTTCACAGGGATGTTATCTCATGCTGAGTGCAGCATTCCGCAGCAACATGACCTAATCAAAAAGCTTAACAAATATTGCCTTAGTTGCTCGTTTACTTTGTCTCTCATTTGACTGGCTAAATTGGACCAGCATGTAGCATGAAGGATCATTATTTTCTGCAAGGCAGAGGTGATGGATCAGCCTGTGGGTAGGACACTGAGCTTTCTCACCTAGCCCTGGAGTCCCGCCTTTGTTAAGAGATGCAAGGCACCAGGATTGAATGGTGGAGGATGCATTCATGGAGACAAGGCATTTTCGCTTGTGCAAAGTGAGTGTAAATTGTCGTGGATCATAGTGTAGTCTTGGTTGTGTAGAACACACAGTGTGCCTTGTGCAGGCTGCAGCTGCAGGCTGGACAGGCAGGGGAGGAACACAGGATGCTCGAGGCAGGAGAAGATGACACCAAGGCGCAGTCAGTTGGGGCAAAGCTTTTATTGCTATGGAAGCTTATTTTTAGAGCTGGTCTACATTGTTTCACAAACATTAAGGGTTTTTGTTTGGGGACTTTTTTTATCCTGGGAAAAAGGTTTTTTGACCTACATAGAAAGGTTTGCATAAAGCTTTTGCATCCTTCAAAATTACTCATAAAACTTTTTAAAAAAATAGAAAAAGAAACAAAAAGTTGTTTCAAGTTATTTGAAACTAATGGAAAAAAGTTCACTCTGATTTTTTGTTAGTTTTCCTTCCCTCATTCCCTTTTTTTTTAGCTCTAAGTAAAAAGCGGGGTAGTGGGAGAGAAAGGAAAAAGGAGTCATTAAAGGAAACTGAACATTTCTACTTTCTACTTGAAAGAACAAGAGTTGAACTGGAAAATGTTCTTTCAACTTAAAAAAAAACAGGAAAAAGTTTTGGCTGAAGGGTAAATATAAATGTTTCCAGTGAAAATGTTCTGAGGGGAAAATGATTAGTTTGGTGCATTTCTCTTTCCCATCCCCATGGGATGCCCTTAGTTGTACACTTAAAAATGTGAGCTGCAGAGATCACAGCCAGCCAGCGTTCAAGTTCCTCCTTGGGACTGCAACTTTCCTGCTGTTGCTTTGGGAAACAAATTCTCTGGATAGGGGATGCAAATTTAGCATGGTTTTACTCACGTGGACCCACATGGATGCTTTTAACCTCTGGAGCTGGAATTTCACTATTGTCAGGGCACAAGCACTCGCTCACGGTCAATGAAATCTCCTGTTGTAACTGAGGCTGTGGGGGACAGTTTCAAAGTCATCAAGCCTTTATTAAATCTACATCTCTTTCCATTGCATTGCTTTTCATTTTTCTGGCACCGCATCCCTCTCTGCCTTCCGACACATATGTCTCTTGCTGGAATCTCTTCTCCCAGCCTTCAGCACTCAAACAGCTGAGCAGCGTTTGTGTGTGTCTCCAACAAGTAGCCGCCGAGCCAGAGAAACGCATTAGCTGCCTGACCTGGTTCCAGCCAGGTGTGAAAAGATGCAGTGGCTCTGGCTCCGCTCCCCCTTTGCTGACCATGTGAGGAGTGGCAGAAGCCTTCTCCTCTCCCCACCAGCTTGCATCGTTCAAGTCTACTTAAAGATGAAAAAAAAAGGGATAGGAGTGGTGAGAGGATAGACAGAGCCAATCACAGGGAAAGCTGGGCAGATTAAAAGGCATTTACTGGGCTTTCTGTACTGGAAATGAAAGAAAAACCCTTCAATTAGCTGTCTGCCCGAGGAGCTGAGCAGGAAGGGATAAAAGCTGAGATGCTTTTGCGGGAGCAAAGGGAAATTGCCAGCCACGAGACAGTCTGTGGGCTCTGAGTAAGGCGTTGTTGTCAGAGGGGTGTTCAACATGTAGTGCTGCAAAGGGAGGGGGCCTTCCCTTAGAAAGCAGTCCAGAAAGGCTCCTGGTTTCTTTGAGGCTCTCCTTCTTGGGGACAGCCCATTACTGCAGTCCTAAATTTGTGCTCAGAGCATGTGAGCTTCCCCTTGGCAAGTGCTGGTGCTCATGTCTGGAGCAATAAGCTTGCTCATGTGCTCAGGGAGGTGATGCAGCTGCTGGGCAGCATGATTATATCTCACGACCCTCATTCTCCAGAGCCAAGGTCCTCTTGCACTCATATTTCCATGTCCCATATATCAACATACCCAACCCCAGTGCTCTGGGTCACTTATCACAATTTTATGAAGCAAACAGGGCACCTGGGAAGGCAAGCCACAGATGTTCCGCCTCCCCAGGCTTTGAGCATCCTCTCCTTGCACACACACACACACACACACAGGCTCCCTTTACCTAACAAACAATTATTTAACAAAGTATGCAAATGGAATAATTACTGTTATTTGTTTAGCTGTTATAAGTGTTTGAAATGTAAATGTCAACTTTGGGATTTTTGCAGGGTACGTGTGTGTTGTTGTTGGCTTTCTCTCTCACCCGTGTGTTCTCCCTGGATTGCAATTTGATAAATTTCTCCTCGTCCTGGAAAAAAAAACCTAATGTGATTTCTCTGCGATTACAGCAGAAGATGCCGAAGTGGGGATTACTCACAGTAACTCCTCTTACTTAGCAGAGCTGAGTGGGAGGCAGGATTCATTACACCGTGCAGAGAAACAAAGAGGAAATATCTTGCAGCCGACTGCTTGTGTCTGCTGAGGTGCCACCCTCACTGGTGCTGGGGCTTCCCTCCTTGGAAAGCAGAGGGTCAGGAAGGGCAGCAATGGTGATGTTGGGGCCATGGCAGTGGGCTCATGGGAACCTGTTCCTGGTCTGCTTCAGCTCCTCCATACACAGGGGGAGTGGTGTGTCTGAACTCTGGTTTTCTAGGAGGTAATATTTTTCCCTGCAGAAGGCTGGAGAAATAGAAATCGCATTACAGCCACTCTGGTATGGATCTACCTCACTGGCATGAGCAGAGCAGAGTGCTGGTACTCCATACAGTAATGTTTTCCAAGGGCAGGTTCCACTGTTGCCCATCTTGGCTGGCATTTGGTATAAATTGAGCTCTGAGGAGATGGGCTTTGGTAGGTCACAGCCTGTAGTTCAGGCAATTGATCCAAGGCTTGTTACCATTGCCCATGTAGGATTTCAGGAGTCAGCCTGTAATCTAGATGCTGCTGAGTGGCTTTTGCAGTCCAGTCTCAGCAGCTGGTCCAGGCTGAGAAGGCTGTTACAGACAGGGCAGGGCCCCTGTAACTGCAGCACCTCTGCTGATGTTTCACAGCATCCCATACCCACTGGGGAGAACACAACCATGCTTGAGCTTTCTCAGATGCCCAGCTCCGAGATGAATCCAGTTGGATTCATCAGCTGGCAGCAAGCCTGGCATCAGCCTTCCATTCAGTTGGCTCAAAAGCCAGCCCAGGAGCTGGTGTGAAAATGGAAAGGCTGCATCATTCATGTATCCCACCCTCCATCCCCTTCGTGGCGCCTGTCCACACAGCATGCCGGGATGTGGAGCTCATGGTTTTCCTGTGAATCCCAGGGCAGGAGAGGGATAAGAGGTTTTCACCTGCAGTGTGAACCAAGGGAACTGGAAAGAGCGAGGCAATAAACATAACTAACAGCTCTGCTCCCAGAGGAGCAGGGATTGCTTCACACCCAGCTCAGCACTGCGAGAGGAACCCCAGAGCATGGTGCACAGCCAGGGCACTCACTGCTTGTGGCAGGACTTCTCTGCATACAGATGCTTCCACTGAACCATGCCCAGCATGGATTCAAGTCTACTGGGGTCAGTGCTTGCAGCTGAGGATGGCTTGGGCGTAAGCCTACACAGGGTGGTGGCGAAGCACAAACCTGTGGCATGGCTGTGGCACAAAGATGCTAAACAAGGCTTTCCTGCTCCCTCAGGTTTCCCCTCTGCTCTCTGGCAGGGCATGAGTTGCTGGCACAGGAGCACTTTGGCATGCTAGCTAAATGCTAGGAGCTGGTGCATGGCTCAGACATGTTCATCTCCTAAATGGGTCTGTGCATGCTCTCTGGACTAGCTTGTTAGTGCCATGCTCTCAGTGCAGGTACGTACAGCCATGAGCGATGCTGCTGGTCCATGGACACTTGCACCAGACAGTCGGGCCATGGGGTGGAAACAGCAAAGCCACTTGTTTCTTAATTGCAAAGACAGGAATCCAATGAGCTTTGGTAGATTTCATAGCCCAGAAGGCTCGTGTAATTGAAGCTGGTGATGATTTGTCATGGCTCTGGGCTCTCCCTGTTTCACTCCTGCTTGCTCCCTCAGTCTCTCTTATTCCCTCTTTCCTTCTTCATGATCTCATTATCTCTGTGCCTTTCTCTTTTACTCTCTTCAACTGTAGTGCTTCCTGGCATGAGGAGGTACCTCAGGATCTATTAGTCTTTGAGGGATTTAGGTTTTGCCTGTCATGGTATTTTCTCATCCATTATACAAGAAAACCTCTTTCTTCCTGTGACCAGAAAACCTGCACCCACCAGACAATTCCAGCTCATTTCCAAAAGTGATCATAAATAATGCATTACTTGTGGTCAATACCCCCAAAGCAGCCATGAACTTCCCAACTTCCCACCCCTACCAGGTGAAGGTTGAAGCGGCATTATCATTTTTATTTAAATTCCTTTGTAGGTGGCAGGTTTAATGCCATTAACATATTTCAATTCATGCCATTCTTATTTTAATTAGCCTTAAGTAATTAGTTCTAATTCATCGCCATTTTTTGCTCTGCATATTTTGGGTTATTTACTTCCCTTGCTAAGTAACAATTTGATGTAATTATGTGCTACTCATTCTTTCTATTTACATATGCTCACTCACTCAGATTTCCTCGTTGAAATTTCAACAGATCCTTTGAATTCCCTCTTGAATTGTTTTCCGAGTTGTCAGTGGTGTGGAAATTGTGGGGTGGAAAGAGAATTGACCCTCTTCTCTGGACATCCCTGCTGCCAAAGGCAGTGACAGTGCATGTGAGCACCTGGGCTGGCAATGGGCTGCTCTTGGCAGGGAAGGTCCATTGCCAGGCTTTGTTCCTGGGAGTGTGGATTCCCATATGAAAGCAGTTTGGGGACCGTGTCCAACTCTCTCTGTCTTCCTCTTGGGTTACTGTAGCCCAGATGCCAAAGGGACCAGTCACGGTTGCCGCTTCACTTCATTTTCTTTGTGCAGCCAAAGATGCTTTGGCTTTCCAGATGGAAATGGTCTGGCTTCCCAGAAGTGCAGCGCCTCTGTTTCTCAAAACCTTTGTGCCCTTTAAAATGCTGTAATTTTTTTAGACATTTTGGGTACTTTGAGCAAATTTACCACATTTATATATGGCAATTTCTTATCTGGAATGTAGTTTTATCTCAGCAGCTATTTTCCTAAACCCCTCTCATGGACCATATTCTTGTCTTCACCTTCTTTCCCCTAGGATTGCCCTACTCTTAGCACCTTCTTAGCCGAGATTCTCAGAGGATCACGGTTCATCCATCCAAGGCTATTTGCTGATCAGCTGCTCTGAATCCATCTGTTTCACTCCCTCAGAACTTGATTCTGAGAGGTCTTTACATGATTTCCTGCAAAAACGTGTATTTCATGCTCACATGGAGCGGATGCATACCTGTGTGTATATGCCTAGCAACTTTTAAGTGCATTATCCAACTCCAGCCGAATTGGATGGAGGGTAGCAGTCTCAAAAATAGCAAGTTCCCTCAAGGTTTGAGCAAACAGGCAGAGGTAGAAGAGAGATGCCCTACTTCTACTGAGGAAAAAGCTGCCATGTTGTGCTGAGCCTTTGTTTGATGCCAGGGAATCCATTTGGGAGAGAGCACCCCACCCACAGGAAGGACTTCAGTCAGCCCACACACCTTCTTGGGCTCCCAAGTCAATCAAGGAAAGCAGGATTTCATAGTTCTGCTGCTCATAGAACTGCTTGTTTTTTTTCAAGTAGCTTTTCCACTAAAATCTTATCAGCCCTTTGAATCCATGTACCATTAGCAAACGCTGCTTTCTTCATGAATATGCACGTTCACAATGTGTAGCATTGGCTTAACCGCTCCCATTGAAGTTGATAATAAAACTCCTGCTGACTTCAAAGAGAACAGAGTCAGTCAATGCTGAGTGCTTTGGAAAATCCCACCCCTGGTTGTTATTTTATTTTTAACACATCTACTCAGGAGCTGTGGGATGGGACTAAATACTCAAGAATGAGTAAAGAGGGGAAAAAAAAGAGAAAAGATCAAACAGCTAAAAATGAAAATCCAGATTCTGAACTAAATATTTAACAACCTGTCCTTGGATCTAAGACTCACAGTGGAGCATTTCTCCTTTTGTGTGAGGAAGGGTCATAAGCTGCTGCCTTGAGGCATGAGAATGTTGCTTATGTACCTCACACTGGCTTCCACCACGATCTTCTCATGGAGGCCATTGGTAGAAGTTTAGATCTGAATGACACGAAGTGTGGGACCTTCAAACTGTGTCAAGGCTACGTGTGATCATGAGTCAGAGTGGAATTGATTCCTTAAATTCTGTCCCTACAAGTTTTCCGTGTCTAGGAGGGCCCAGAAAGGGACTGGTCTCCTCTGCTGGCACCAGAACAAGGCAAAGACCAAAGCATATCGTGGGTTATCAACTCTGCAAACTAGCAGACCACAAGTCTCTTTGATCCCATCTTAAGTGATCCGTTCCTTCACTTCTGTTTTTCTATGAGTTGTGCAGGAAAAAGGTGTTTTGCAGATTTTTAGCTTTCTTTCAGACGAAGTATACGTTCTCAGGTCTCCCTTTTCCCCATACTTGGTGCCATAGCTTCCAAACTATGGGAAGCTGGAGGGATCCTTACCACCATTCAATTTAGCAGAGCGCTATGCATCCAACTGACTTCAAGGGGGCATAAACATGCTTAAAATTGCAACCCATGTGTGATTTCAACTGAGCAGAACTCCCTCAACGTAAGTACGTTATTTACCTGTTTTGCTGAATCAGGACATGTTCTCCTTACAGGGACTTTGTGTTTTAGTGTTAGCTATTTTGGTATCTTCTTCTCCTAAGATTATTTCCAGTGGAAAGAACGCAGTATTTTTCATTCCAGCAGTATTTTTGGTAACAGTTACTATTTCCTCACAATATGTCTGTATTTTAGGACAAAACCAAATTATATGTTGGAAGCTCCTTTCCCCACTGCAGTTTCTCCAGCACTACTCATGAGCCAGTAGCATCAAGACCACAATCTGGAAGAGGTACAATAGATGCTATATTAAGTTTTATACAGACCCACCATCAAATTACATGCAATAGCTACTTGATCGTGTTCTATCAATCCGTTTTCACTTGGCCATTTGAAAAGCAATTGCTTTTATCTTGATGGCTTATTTTTTAATTCAGACCCTGCAAGGATTTTACCTACAGTTTTTGTCTGATGACAGCACAATTCTCTTGTTCATCTGTTTTGGCACAATGTGATTTTGTTGGGACATAGTTGCATGATAAGGGGTATAGGCAAAAAGGACCCTCTCACTGTAACTCATATGAATTGTTTTTCTGATTTTTGTCTGTTATTATCTGTTCCTCGAAGTGAAGGCTATAATAATCTTGATGGCAGTTAGGACTTGATGCTGTAAAACAGTCATACTAAAACCAGTAACAGATATTTTTTGTTTCATTCTCCTGCCACCATGCTCCAGAAGACTGTAAATTACCATCAAACTTCTACAGAGTTAGAACCTGGTAAAATCCTATTCCCTGGCTACACTGTATATTTGTTATTATCACACAAATCCTAAGTACTTTGTGTAATCTTTTAGGCTGTTTTCCTAATATTCAAGTGCTTTAGGAGAAAACAGGAGGATCATAATTGTGGAAAATCGTATTATGTTGCATTTATTGTCCATTCCTTGAGATCCAAAGGGTTAATTTTCCCTTGCTCTGTAGCTTGTACAAACTTTGTATCAGTATAATTAACTCAATTTGGTGCAGGTGGGCACAGAATAGGGCATTATCTTATGGTGTTATCTGATACTACAGATTTTTCTTGATGGTCGATTCCTTAAACTTGGTCAGGAGAAGACCTACAGAGGTTGAAAGGGTCTCCAGTTTGGATTCAACACAAATTATTCCTAACTTCTATCCCACATACCTATTATTCTTCTGGTCAGTACTTCTACTTGAAATTTAATTCTAGTTTGCTCTAAAACCCATTGTGAAGAACTATGCTTGACTCAATAGGTTTTATTATTTTAAAAAGCCTGTAAAATTATGGTTGCACTTTTTTGTAAGTGCCAAAGAGATCTTGGATAGTTGCAGAAGTAACCCCCAGAATGAATAGAAATCCGGAAGAAATAAATTCATACAAATACTGCATTAATTCCCTATTAGGAACCTGCATGCTTTGTTCTAGATTACATTTTCATTCTGGAACTTATATAAAAGCACCTTATGGCATGAAACTTTTAGGCATATTAAACTCATCCCATAATGTTTGTTTTTGTATGTGGACAAGAGATTACTGTTTTCATTCTGAGTTTCCAAAGTCATTAAAAAAAGCAACCATTACTTTTTTGAATACTTACTTTATAGTCTGGTATCTGTCCTATGCTAGTTAATTCATGTAGATCTAAAGAAATCCTTGTAGGCAGGGTGGCATCAGAAATATGGAAATATAGCATCTGGGTGGAAAGGGTTGGGTTTTGCAATGTTTCCATTGAAATGATTTTTTTCTGCCAGATGAACAGATGCAGTGAAAACAGTCTTATCTGCAGCCTTTCTTTTGGGGAGATTAAATGAGTGAATCATCTATCAAAACATTATCTCATTTGATTAAATAGAAGATATTTATAGCATTTCTAAATATAAACCAAACTGAGACAGGAAGGTTCACAAGGAATGGCCACTTTACACAGTCAGATGCTTTCTCTGTACCCAAAAGTATTTTTAAATTCCTATTTCTTTACCTAGATTGGGTGAATACAAGTTCACTGTGTACTGAGGGTGTTTACAGTCTTCATACTCATGTTTTGGTCTGATTCTGTGGGCTGCAGATATGTTTGTTTATAGATTTCCCATACCTCAGTGTTTTCCAGAGTCTTAGCCTTATGTTCTGGTAGAAGTTCTGGAATAAATACCTGGAAAGCTTGAAGATTTAGCAATAAAATGGTAGAAGAATTGGTATCTTGCAGGAAATTACAAGATTTTGACATTTATTTGAATTCTGAATAGAATATTAAGTTAATATTAAAATATATTTCAGGTTAATTTCAATGTCATGTAAATATGAATGATTGAAGATTTTATTATATGATAAAAATAGAAATGAAAAGTTCTCTGAACTTCATTCTTGAAAATTAAATGTTTGATTTACCAAAACATTTCTAATTCTTTTAAAATATGATTTTACCAGAACTGATTCATGTCAGGAGAAATTTCAGTTTTGCTGAAATGCAACTTTCTGGTGGGAAAGTGAACTAATGTCTGACCAGGACTGCCTAACTAGAGCTAACTGGTCACAGCCTTTGCTATGGGTTTTTTAGCCCTTTGACCATTGGTATGACACTGTAGTGTTGGGCTTTTTTGTTTTTGTCTTTTTCTCGACTGAGCTACATCTTCTTATTAAAATAATTTTGCATTTGTTCTGAGACATTACCATATTTTTGTACATATATAAAAACTCCCTTGTAAGAAGGCAAACCAAACTCTTTTATCTTACTGCCCCTTTCATGAAAGTCTCCTTTGGCCATTTATTTTTATGATTTTGCCTTTTCCCTTGATTAAGTGTTGAGATTTCTGTTAGACTTTTTAGTATTCTGTCTTGGTTTTGGTTTACAGTGTTCATCTTCAGAGCCTGAAGTCTTTGTATTTATTTATCAAGGGAGGCAGGTTTTTTATAACTGCATTTTCTTTACATTGTTAGCAATTCCAAGAATTTTCCTGAAGTAAAAGCTTTCTCTGCTTCTTGTAAGATATCATCATGAGTAATCCTGAGTCATTTTACATATTCTAAAATATCTTTTCTAAGATGGTCATACTGACATTTGTGTTCTCTGTCAACATAGTATTTAATACCAAGCCTAATGCTGTGTGTTCCTTGCTTTCCAGAGAACAATCTGAACCAAAAATACACCATTAACTGAATATTTTCCATCACATATTTAAACTCTGGTATGGAAGATGATTATTGACTTTCCAATGAAATGATGTAGTCTTCTGCAGAAATCAATTCTTATAATTCTTCACCAGCTGTATTTAAGAACTAGCATTTGGCTAGCACTTTTCAGGATTTAAAATAGAAAAATCTCTTGTGAGGTGTCTTTCCTTAAGAGATCTCCAACAGTCTGCAGTCACATTACCCTGTTTTGAAATACAGGGAAATAGAGGCACAGCTGTAGAAACTTGGCCCAGGTAACTCAATGACTGAAGCAGGCAGAAAAAGAGAAACCAAGCCAAAAAGGAGAAACCAAGGCATCAGTGCTGTATTCGTCCCACTGGGCTGTTACACCATTAAATAATCTGTTCAATTCACACGAGTCTTAATTTATGTCACTAGACTCTAAGAAGCCTGTGTGTCGTGTATGTGTGAATGTTCCTAGATAGACAGAGAGATGCATACTTCACATCTTTGGTGTTACTTTTGGTATTTCACTGTGAACTGAACCCTGTCTTGAACACATTCCCATGAGCACTATGAACATCCCCTTAAATAAGTATGATCCATCTTGATTTTCCAGATGAGTCAGGAAAAAACACTTCTTTTTTTTTTCTGACACGGTAAGCCAATTGGTACAGAGAACTGAAGTCACCCAGGCATTTCCCTGGCCTCTAAGGAACCCTTTGGCTTCTAGCCATCAGCTTTTTGTCATCAGCTGCATTCTGCTTCTGGCAGCAGTACACCTCAGGAAAGAACACAAATCTTTCTCCTTGTGAATTAAAGCTCACAGGTCTGGGTAGTTAAAAATCCTCCACCTTTGTCTTTAGCTTCCTGAATTTTATTCCCACTATTTCTGCATGTTTGTTGGCTTTGGAGAAGGGTCCTAATATGCTTTTCGTGATTTAGCTGCCCCATTCAGGACCAGTTGCAAACATTTCCTTTAGAAAGCTATTTATGGATGGCAGTCTGGTCTTCTGGTAACGTCTCCTTCCATTTCTTTACCTATTTATATTTGATTGTCTCATGTTGATCTTTGAAGTTGCAGTGTCTGTTTTTCCTCTAGAGTTTCTGGATCTCCATTCCTGAGTTTTGAATAGATAACATGGCCAATGGTATATTACAGGAGTGGAAGATGGAGAGGTTTGGGCATGATGACTCTAAGAGCTGTCTAGATCTTGGTATTTCGAAAGGATTAGAATTGGCCCCCACAGAAGTCATGGCAGTCATAATGTCATTGGTTTCTGGAAGACTCACAGCAAGAAGCCCCCTAGAAGACAGTAGGATTATTTTTGCAGTATAGGTTATTAGCATTGTCCCTGGATTACAGCAAAACTGAGGCATGGAGCCTTTTGTATACAAAATAGCTCTCAAGGTTGTAACCAAACCTTTAAAATTACAAGACATGGCTGCTCGAAACTGGAAGGATGGGTACAAGAATACAGATGATTTTTTCAGAACTAAATTGTTGATTTTTGCAAATTTGGGTTTGCTAATCTCAGGAAAACCCAAGCTTGGTAAAAGGCTTGATCTTTTTGAAAGGCTACACTCACTTGAGAGACCAGGACTTTTCTTTCAGGACTGCAAAATTGCAACTTTCAGGCCATGCTTTGGAAGGGATTGGATGTAATCTGTACCTTTTGCATGACATAAATGAATTAGATGAGATGATCAGGCACCAGAGTGTCCTCAGGTCTTAGTTAAGTATTGGGATTACCAGAGCATTTGCTTATGGTGAGGAGAGAGGATTTCTTTTCATCCATCTCCTGCCTGCAGAGAGAACTGCTTCTCTTGTGTCTGTTCACTGTAGCTGTTGGCCAAATGCTCCCAAACTACCACAGCAATGATACTGTATTGCTACAGCTTGGGTAGCTCTCACCAGTCAAGCCTTGCCCGTTTTAGCAATATAAAGGTTGTCTAGACTAAGTTCATCATCTAGACTCCTCCATAGCTGGTGGAGAAAGTTCAACACCTCCAGAATGTAATTCATCCCATCCAAAAAAAGATGTTTAAGACAGGAAGAATGAATCACTCTCTGGGGGCTGGTGCGCATCTCTCTATTCACTGATGATAAAAGAAGTCTAGACAATTGCCTTAACCTAGACACCCAGCTGTAAGATACCTTCAGCTGTGTGAGATCTAGCTATGCTTTCAGGTCCCAAAAGACAGATTTCAAAACCACTGTTCAAATGTGTGGTAGCTTTCTGATTTCCCTGCAGCTTTCAAGCTCAAGTCACTTTTGACAATCAGACTTATTCTGTCTCAGTGAGACACATAGAGCAGTTTTACCATAACTGAATAGCTTTTTAATGAAAGGGTTTTTACCCTGAGTCCCATCTGGGACTTGTCCATGAGAAGTTGATGATGGTTTGAGGACTATTTCTTCCTATTACTTGCTGAATCATTGCCACCGTTAAATATTGCTGCATAATTTCCTCACAAGGAGCCTGTGGCATGTAGATAATATTCAAAATGTGGTCCCCATTGGTTACTTTGATTGAATACATGCCACACATGATGTCTTCCATGAGCAGGAGCACAACTCTTCACCTGGTAGTTGCAAACACATTTATGAGTTCATTTCTCGTGATCTGAAATTCATCTCTCATCCTTACTCTAGCCTTCCTATGAGCTCATTTGTTAAAGCCTTTGAGGAAAGGCAGACAGGAAAGGGCATTGGATGACTGCAGAAGGAAAGGGAGAAGGCAGTAGAGTAAACAGACTGTAAGGAGTTGCAGTGCATGCATGAAGCCCTGGAGAAGGAGGCTGCAGTAGATGCAGCTGAGAGGAGGTAAAGTCTCTCACACTGGACAAGCAAAGCTGCCATATTGGATATTTGCAGTTCATCACTGCCCACCTTGCCCATGGAGATGACCCTTGCAGGAGCAAAACTGGCAGCTTGAACATTAGCTGCTCCCCTTTCCAGCCCATATCTTAGAGCAAAGCCACCTTCAGCTGATGTTTCCATGAAGAGACTGGGCGGCGAGCAATTCAAGCACAGCCCAACTCCAGCTCCTCGTGGTTGCCCTTGCTCCCGGGGTGGTGATGCCTTTTCCTGTTTGGTTGCAGAGTAAATAGGTGAGGATGATGATATCTCCAATAGGACAACATGGTTCACCAGCAGAGGCTGGCAGATGCGTTGCTCCGTGGGCAGGGTGGACTGTTGGAAGGGGACTTCAGGGTGACAGCTTATGTGTCTAAAGCTTTCATCCAAAGCAAGTTAAAAGGAGGAGAGACTCCTCACCTTTGGGGGCTCTGCAGAGAACAATGCCTTGAAATACACAAATATTTAATTACTTTGATTTTTGCTTTTAGTTTCTTTTTTGCCCTTGCCATTCAACATGGAAGCATAGTCTTCAAGGAAAATACTGAAACATTTGGCCGTTCTGGGTAACAGAAAACATTCCCTTTCTCAAGATGCCTTTGGTCCCTCTTTTTTGAGAGAGGGCAGTAAGTTTAGATGAAATGTTGGGGATTTTTTTGTGAGCGTATGTGAATTTTCTAGTTGCCAGAAAACATAATTTACCCAGTGATGTTACAGGTGTCTCTTTGCCTCCTCTGCCAAGACATCTGCCCACTGCTGCCTGCAGCAGCCCTCGGTAGAGTCCGAGCTGAAGCGATGGATGTGTTTCTACCTAAGAGTTCCCAGCTTCAGCCCTCACTGTGTCAGCTCTGAATGCAGCCTGCCAAGATTCAAGCAAATACTCAAGAAAAGGTTGAGGTATTCACCAAGCTCGAACTATTGTATAAGAAATACCCTGAAGCTAAAACAGAGCTATGAGACACCATCACACGGAGTCGCTTCCCCCACCCCGGAGGCACCATGCCGTACCAGACAAACCTCTCCAGATAGGATCCAGGCAGAGATGTTTGCTTAACACAGCAGCTCTTTGAAAAGGCAAATAAATGGACAGTGAAGCTACACAGACATGTCACTGTGCAGCGATTTCCGTTTAGCATTTACGTTTAGTGCCAGGAAACCCTGACTCATGAATATGAAATCAGAAGGAAAGGAAGAAAGCAGTTGTTCATTATTAGAGCTTCGAATTGTGCATGTGGTGGAAATTAGCATTAAAAGCCACATAGGTTATAAAGAGAAGGGCAGGTTCTGATGGTCCAGGAGGCTCGAAGACCTCAGCTTTCCAACCAGGGTATATGCTTTTGTGAGATGCTCTCTGCTCGCAGGCTTTGCCCGTGGAGTGTTACTGAGCATTGAAGTTCAGGGTTACCCATGATGAGGCTCTTGCTCACATAGAGGTGGGGAAAGCAGATCCTGAATGTTCTTGGAAATGCTCCAAATTTACAGTGAGGCAATGGTGAGCAAAAGCAGGGAAGAAGAAACTCTTAGTAATTATTAGAAATAAGAGAAATAACCAAGAGCAATCTCCAAGGGAAAGTAGCAACCTCAGATAGAAATCCTGAGGTCCAGAAAAGAAAGCTCACATTTAGTTGGGACTCAGTGGGGTCAAAATGAAGGAGCCCACAGCCCCAATCCTTCTGCAGGTGGGATTCCTGTCTCTGCCCCACGCCTGAGAATAGCCTCGTGCAAGCCTGCCTCCCTTTAACTCAAGCTGTCTTTCATCCAGCCGCAGATATGGGTTACCATCCTTCTTTCTGCACCTATTTCCCCTTGCAAAAGATGAGCTTGTTCTGCCTTGCACCCCCAGTGCCAGGCCCCAGGGAAGGATGTGGGTCAGAAGAGCAGATGCTATCACAGCAAGTATTTTGATGGTACTGGGAAGGAAGCAGCAAGTACAGACATTGCTGCAGGGAGGCAAGGACTTGATTTCCAAAGCAGCTCTTTGCATATAACCCTGGGAGCAGCTCAAGGCAGTGAGGAAACATGCCATCCCTGCTATTGTCTTTGAAGCTGCCCAGCTGTGCTGTATAAGTACCCCTCTATTTCCTTACATCTTGGTAATTCCAGTGCCCTTAAAATATAACGAGAACTAATCTATCAGCATGGGGGACAGCAGCTCCCAGCGATAGGAAAACATTTGCAGATACTCCTGGAGCATAAGAGGTGCTGTAAAATGGTGGCTACAAGATGGGCTGGGTAGGCTGTTGGGTGACGGGTTGGGTGGGCAAACAAGTATGTATGAGATCAGGGTGCTCCTCACCCAAGTGTCCTTGTGCCACGGCTGCCCTCGGTGATAAAACCTGGTGATGGCTGTTTTGCAGACCCAAACTTTGCCCTGCGGCTGGGCCATGGGAAGCTGCCTGGCAGGGCTCTCATCCATTCCGTGCTGGCTAGGACAGCTTCAGAGAGTCATTAGCAAGCAAGGCGGGCTTGACGTGAATAATTAAAATACCTGCTGTGCTTTTAAATAGTTCAGAGCCAGCCTTGGAGCTGCGTGTATGAGCGATGGCTGCTGTCGTTGGAGGAGGCTGAAGGAAAGAGGAGGGATGATATCCAGTGGGAAATTAAGGGCTCTATGCTCCTTTTTGGCAGGAGGAGGGCTGGTGCTGGCAGCTCCTATAGGAATGTGGGCAGTCCCTACCTCTGGGTGGAGACCGACACAGCTCTCCTTGCTGATGAATGGGTGTTTTGGTGCAAACCTCTCCAAAGTCTCCTCTCTGCCAAAGGTTTGAGAGGTGTCTGAGCTCAGAACCCACCCCGGGGCTCCAAACCCGTGGGATGAGGATATGGGGCAGGAGGACAGGGACAGCACCGCAGCCTTGGGGACAGCAAGTCACTCCATCAGGCAGCGTGGTGCACCTCGCCTGAGCACACAGAGGTGGAGTCTGCGGAGGATGCACTGCCTTTTCCAAGGATGCTGTTTTCCCCAGATATCAATTAGACACCGAAATGAAAACAGTTTCTGCATGAACAATTAACAAAGAGTTTCCTGCAGTCTCTCGGCAGCCGGACTCCCTCTGTTCCTGCCATGCTGCTGCTACCCCCAACTGCCTCTGAGTCTTTACCACAATAGCATGGAAGGGCCCAGTCCCCCACTGCTGAGGAGCTTCATGTAACAGGGAATGATATCAAACACCACATCGGTGTCAGTGCCGCTGGAGCGTGGAGCTGGGAAGCTGTAAATCATCTCTTCTTGTGAAAAAAAATGGGTTTCTAGGCAGGGGATGGAGGGAAAAATGACATTCCCCATGAGTTAGTTTCAGATTGAATTAAACAATTGGTTGACCATAGTTATATATGTATATATATATTTTTTTTTCTATATATATTTTGCCGTGGAGAGCCTGGGCAATTCCAGTTTGGAGTCACTGTGCAGTGATCTTTTTTCCCTCCTTCTTTTTTTAGTTTAGCCAATGATCCAAAAAATCAGTTATTTTCACAGTTCTGCCATAAATACCTCCAGGGCAGACAAAAACAGAGTTTCTAGTAGAGATAGGAAAAAAGGCTGTTTGGGGACTGGGGCATGACACGGTGAGGAGGGAGGGAGAGGTGTGTGCCAGCAGCTTTGCAGCAGCATGTAAAAGGCATCTTGGTGTTTGGCCCTTCCCCTGGACTGATGTGGAGAGTGAGATCTGCTGCCTGCCCCCCTCGCCCATGGCCCTTTGCCCACAAAAGATCAGCAAATTAGTCTTCTTCTGCCCCTATTGCAGAATGCTATCTGTCTTAAGACTTCCTTTAATTTAGAGCTGTGTAGAGTTTGAAAAGCCCTTCAAGTTCACTTGGGCTGATGAATTGGTAATTGAGTGTACCTGGATGTTGGTGCCATCTCTGCCTCTCCCTGCATTTGTATCAGTCTGTGTTTGTTTTCCCGAGCTGTAAATCACTCAGAGCTTGGAGAGGCTTTTATCAAATCCTGCTAGGAGGCAGTTGCTTTCCGTCTCACAAACACATTGCTAATGCCACGTGGAACCCACTGGCTTTGCTGCTCATTTAAAAACAACAAGGAAGTTATTAAATGGGAAAAAAAAAAAAGCCCTTAGCAACAGGCGGGAAGGAGTAGGGACTGAACTGCTCCTGTCTCTCCGGTGCTTGCTCCTTTGGTCTAATATCTGTCCCATTGATCTCCTAATATGCTCTGCTTTGAAAACCTGATTTATTGCCCCATGCTCTCTTATCTAGCTGCGTGTCTCAGTCTGTTAGAGCACACATTGTTCTCGTCTTCATTAGCAACCAGGCAGGTTGGGTGCTGGCACTTGGTCCAGCCTCACACAAGCAGCGTGCCACCTCCTGGGCTGCAAACCAGCGCCCCTTTCTCTGCAGGATCCGGCCCACCCTGGCCAGCGCTGGGCATGGAGAGTTAAGGACATGGCTTAAAGGAGACAGGGTCTTCATCTTAAGGTCTCCAGCTTCTCTGACGTGTCCTTGGTGTCCACCTTTCCAGTGGCCTCTGAAGATACCTGTTCCTCTCCATCAGCTGTAGAGGGACCACTGCTGGCTCTGTTCCCACGTTATCCATATCCAGTGAAAGCGCTTTACCACTGACAGGTTTGGCAAAAGGGAGTTTCAAACGAAAGAGGTAACAGTCCTGATTTGCAGTTCTTGGAGCTGCTCCTGTCCCTCAGCCAATGGAGTAGCTGGAACAGCACCACGTGGCTGCTACAACCCATCAGCGCCACTACATTTTGAATATAGATTGTTTTCAATGAACTGTTATGGTGCTTTTTTTGCTCAAGGGGAAAAAATGGCAAGTTATTCCCATTAACAAAGAAATGTGAGAACTTTGCATGTGAACATTTTGTAAGCATAAAATGAGGCAAAGTTTGCCAAACCGATTATTCATTATGAACTGTTCATTCAGCTCTAATTGCATGGATCTAGCTGTTGTTAGGAGGACTGTGTGATGCCTTTGTAGTACGTAGCTAAGGTCGGAAAAGTGACAGTAGAAATGACTTCATGTTAAGTCAAGCTTTTGTTTGGATGTAATGCTTCTATACTAGCTTAGCTTAGCAAGGGAAATAAACGACGCTGCCTGGCGTCTTCTTGTCACTATGCAGCCGGATAGCTAATGGAGAGTGAGTTGTGCCTTGTTGGCTCCCACTTTCTCTGTAGAAGGAATAATTGAAGTCACCTACAGAGTCCCCATCTTCTCATGCATCAGAGCCTGCAACTTCCCTGCATTTTAACTAACTAGATTAGAGATTATGCATGCCATGATCACTGTTGAGAAAGGATCTGGCTTTCAGATCTCAGGTGGTATTTGCAGGACATCCACTTAGGAAAAGCATCACTTTTTTTGCTTGTAACCTGGGAAAATGTGTCTGGAAACCCAGAGGACCAAGCAACAGGGAGCCACACCATCTGTCTTTCAGCAGCATTTTCGGAAGTGGAGCTACACTTTAAAGTCTCGCTAGTTCAGCCTTTCACGTTACAGAATATGTGCCCATCTCTAAAATACCAGCTTATTTTTTCATACCCCGATAATATTCCCGTACGACATACACTCCTGGAAATCAACAACCCAACATTCGCCTACCCGCATTCAAATACCTGCCATTGTTCTTGCGCTACTGTCCTTTTCCCAATTTAGAGATTAAATTTCAAAACTGACCTCCAACTACCTATTGCCTCCCTGTGACACTTCTCACCCTTGTCTACCTGATTGATTGATCTATTATGCTCTCCACTCTCCTGATGACTTACAGATTGCCTGGTATCTGTCACAGGCTCGCTTTTGTTCTGTAATATTTATCCTTGGAGTTTTGCAACACCATTCTTTCTCCCTGCTCACTGTCCTCCACCTGCCTCTCTTGTGAATGTCTAATTTGGAAAAAAGAGAAGAAATCTTCCGTGAAAAGAACCCTACTTGCGGTGAGTTCACACATACGCTGGTAAAAAAAGCACATTCAAGACGTTGTTTTCAATGGGGCTCTTTATTTTCTTTGCACCATTTGGAGGTAATAAAGTGTCGCCAGATCAGACTGCGATCGGTGACACAGCTTGGAAGGAAGCTTTCTCCAGAAAATCTCCTCACCTGCATAAGTCAATGAAACAGCGACAGGGCAGGGAACAATATTGTGTTTAAAGGTACTTGTAGGTAGGAAGGTTCCGCCTCCACCAGGGGAGAGGTCTGGGACGTGTCCCAGATCCATCCATCTCCCTGAACTTGTCAGAGGTTGTCCAGCTCACTGATATTGTTCCAGGCTTGTCCCAGCTCTGTCCATCACTCTGACGTTTAATTAACTGCTCTGTTCTCCTAGATCTTACACTGGATTTGTGCTGGCTTTCTGAAATACCTCTTAGGTCATGTCTGAATATTACTAACAGGAGGAATAATAAAATGGTTGTCACTAATATTGCTATTATTGTTATTATGTTGATGATAATAAAACAAGACATTGAATATCCCAAAGATTCCTGTTATGATCAGTGTTGCTTCTTCTTGCTGTATTGGTTGTCTTGCATCACAGTGAGCAGGAGCTTGACAGCAGTGGTAAAGCATAGAGAGCCCTGGCCAGCCAAGCATCCAAAAGTAAAAGAAAAACAGAGAGGGGGTTGGAAGTGACCAAGGAGGAAAATAAAATCACACTTAAGATTTAAAAGCACATTTATGAGACCAGTCCCCAGGTGTAAGGATGATTAAGCAGCTTATTAAAATCTGTCTATGCTGGGTGGCTGGTGCTGGTGGTGGCAGTGGCTCCTCACTCCTCCAGCAGCTCTGCATTGATGTCTCTCTTGTACCATCTGCCCTGTGCATGCCCATCTTCCCTGCATCTCTTTCAGTCCCTGTCTGGCATCTCTCCTATTCTTCTTACTTCAGTTCCAGGTCCCCTTCCAGCATTTCTTATGGTCCCTCCTTTGCTGGCGTGTGGATTTCTTTTCCCTTTTAGATACTATGTTGAGCAGCTGATCTCATTTGGACCTTCCCTTGATTCTCTTCCTGTTCACATCTGGTCCCTGTGTCTCTGTGTCTGATTCATGGCTTGAGTAGCTGTGCTGTCCCTGGGATGGCTTCACTTTAATCTAGCCATCAATCAATCCTTTATACCCCTTATTGAAACTGCCTCTTATGTTTTCTGTTTTTTAACTTGCAGTTTGAACACTGGGCTTGGTGACCATCCTATGGGATCCCGAATGCTGTGTTCAGCGTGCCTCCCAGCCCCTGCAGACAACAACTAGGAGACGTTCATGACTGTAGCAGGAACCAGCAGCGACGCTCAGGCGCAAAGGTAAGGGGTGACCTTGTCGATTGCATCTCAGGAGTGAGAGAAGTAGCTGGTGTGAGACTGATGGCCATGGGAGAGATCCAACGGAGATCGGGTGGATGGAGCATGGATGGGGAGGTTTCAAGCACCTGGAAATCCTCCCCAGGACTGGATCGTGAAGGGGAGACTCATGGTATTCATTTCCAAGAGGGAAGAGGCTGGTGCAGACAGTGATCCAGGGTTGTGTGTCTCACATCTCTGTTTTTGGGGTTGTTTCTGGAAGGCCCCTTCTCTGAGCCCTGGCCAAGCATGGACCTTCCTGGCGAGCCCCTGAATGGTTGAGCTGTGGCTGCTGCACTCCTGAAAGTGCGATAGCAGTGAAAGTTATCATGGTTATAATTTTCAGTTTTAATTGTTTAAGGTTGAATTCACATTATTCTGTTAGGATTTAAGGAATAGCTCCTGTTAAGATTTAAGGAACATGGAAAAAGTGCATTTTTTCCCCCCACAAATTAGAAATGCAGTGTGTGCTTCCATCCCAGCTTCTACAAAATTGCGTTTTACAAAGCAGAAAGAGAACATCAGGTTCATGTTGTTATAACTTAGTTTTCTAAAATGAGAGTTTGCCCTGTGTTTCCTGTTGAAATGACTAGTCGTACTGGACATGCTGAAAGTTCTTCTCTCTTTCTCATCTTCACATTGACATTATGAAAAGGGTTTTCATCCATCCGTCGGAAGAAAAAGATAACTTTTGTATAAAGGTGCACAGTCGACAGGGTTGAGGTTTTTTGGGTAGCATATAATTTTTTTTTCCACACTGTTATTATTTAAAATATGCTTTTAAAGAGGACAAAAGGGAATAGTTTAATGGAAACAAATTTCTGTAGCAAAATGTGCAGCTGGATAAAAAAAGATTATTTCTGTTATTGCTTCAGTAGACTGGTGAATTTGGAATTTGAGTACAAACGGTGTTAAAAAGTGTGCTTCAACTTCCCTTCAGTAAGCTGTTGAGATTGAAAAGAGTAATTTTTGGAGTAAAACTTTTCTCCAAGCCTCCATTTCCAGCATTGTCAAGTCCATAGCAGTGGTGTTTTCCCACAGCTATTACCATGTTTTCACCTTTTCTTCTTCCACCTCATTTGTCCTTTCTTGAAGAAAATGTAGTGCTGGTGAAAGGTGTGCAGGTCCACTGGTTGGAGCTGGTTTGGAAGGGAGGGACAGTGGTGCTGGAGGTGCACAGGCATCTCTGAAGGCCAGATGGGACTGAGAGGATACAATTCCTGATGGGAGGGCAGGAAAGATGGAGAGCCTGGCCTGGGGGTAGTCATTTTGAAAGCATCTACAAGCTTACAGCTCATAAGCCACCCTTTCCAAAGTGACTTTTAACCAATTAGGAACCTAAGCATCATTGAAGATAAGCAAAGTTTAGGTGCTCAAGTCCCTCTGGGCAGACAAAAATATCTCAGCAATGCAGACAGACAGAGTTGTCTGTCCTGATGGATCCAGACCCAGAGCCAAGCAATAAATTACAAATATAAGTGCCAAAACAGCAGGCTTGGGACATGAAGGATAAAAGACAGTTGTGTTATTTGAGCTGATAAGCCCTGCGTCTTGAAGATGCTTGCATCAAAGGCTCCTGCAGGGTTTCACAATTGAGTGTTATACCATCCAGCACTGAGTTACCAAAGATGTAAAATTGGACTTGCAGAGAAAGCTTCATGCCTGACACAAAAGAGCAGAATAAGAGCTTGTTTTGAGAACTATTAGGCTGAATAATTTGGGATTGGTCTCTGTGGACATTGTGAGATATTGCTCCCCACAGAACAATGATTGCCATTAATGTCTCAGCTCCCTGCCTCCTTCCTCCTTCATCTCCCCAACCTCTGCAAGGGCTGGGTCAAATGCTGCCTAGCCAGCATGAACAGTATTTCACCCTTCTTTGGTAATTATTGTCCCTTCTATTCTTTTCTCAGTTGCCTTTTCACATGCAAGAGGTATTTTCAAGGGTTGCAAATATTCATCTCAATGTACATTTTCATGGCGATTTTTCTTGGAAGAGCGGAAGAGATAATTTACTTTATTAGACTAAATGAAAGGAGCTTATGAAGGTAGCCTATGCATGGGGTCAGGGAGCTAGAGACGAGAGTTCTCTGAGATTGCCACTTTAACTTCTTGCAGAAGATGAAAAGTAGGTGTTGCTGTTGAGTTTGGTGCCATTCTTCTTTATACTGTGTAGGCTGCCTTTCAAACAGCTAATGCTGAGATCTTCTGCGTGGTCCCATCACTGGTCTAGCCAGTAACACTTGTAGGGAAGCATAACATCTTTGATTGGGAAGCCTGGAGACAGCCGTGCTCACAGCACTGGACTGCTCATTTGGGGAGCAGATTCCTAGGTGACTCTGGTGAAGATCCACATGATGGGAAGCCCCAGCCAGCCCATCTCTGATGTGGGCAGGTCGCCGGAGACACCCGACTGCGCAGACCCTTCTCCAAGCAGCTTCATGCAATGAGCAGATAACTAAAAATCATCTCCTGGGCAATTCACTTCGTTCATCAATTAAATTGTTTGCTGTGAACAGTTTGGCCCCATCCAGCTCCAGCATTTCAGCCTTGTAATTTTGCTGGCAGAGGACAATGGTGCCATGTCCGTGAAATCTGCCTGCCAACTGCTTCCCCTGCTAAGCATTTTCTAGGCTAACGATCTCAAAAACCTTGCCAGCAGCCCAAGCTCTGTCCCTTTCAGGGCAAGCCACTCATTTAAACGTGAGCACCTCTAAATGACTCCATCTGCTAAGTGACGTTAGTAAAGAAAAGATTATAGCAGGAGTTATTGCCATGTCCTCGGGTTATAACCCTGTTATAAAATGGGCTCGAAGAACAAGGGGACTGCGAGGAGCCGAGGCTCAAAACCACCTGGGTGACTGTCAGCTTGATTTATTTTCTTGCTCATTAGATAAATTAGAAAACTGGCAAAAGAAATCGTTGCCCACTCTCGGCTGCTTGGTGACCTGCCATGTGGCACAGGATGCTGGCTGCAGGGAGATGCAGCTCCTTCCCATCTCCCTGGCCCCACTTCCCCAGCATGAGGGCAGGGACATGGGATGGGACCTGGATCTGCTGGTGCCACACATCTCCTTGGTGGTCCTATCATCCTAAACCATGTGACTGACCCATCTGGTGACCACTGGCAACCACTAGAATTCTGGTTTTCTCTAATACTGTTGATTTTTGCTTGCTTGTTTATGAACCAGGCTAATTTTTGTTGGTCAGAAGGATGGAGCTTAATGGTCAGACTTTCTCTAAATCCCTGGGTAAAATTCACTTTCCAGGATATCAGACTACAGTTACAGTGCCATATAACCTAAAACCTCAATGAAATACTCAAACTACATAACCAAATGTCAAATTTGGATCATTTAAGCCATCTTCAATATGTTTAGCTGCATCTGATACACTTCCATAGTATGAAACAAGGCCATTCTTATATTTACATACGAGGAAAAGCTTCCAGCCAGGATGTGCTATTAAAAGACTGCCATGCATTTCTCAGCCAACGTGGAGGAATCCCTGCTGCAAACAGATGCTGAAACTGGGGGAGGAACAGGGCAGGGATCTCATGGGAAGGACTTCTCAGAGTCCCAGCCTCTGCAAGGAGGTCCAGCAATACCTGCCCTGCGGACCATGGTTGGAGCAGATTTCCTCTGTTCTCCAAGCCCCTTTTTCTATCCACGAGACTTCTGCACTGCCTGCACAGGGTCCTTATCACCCTGTCTCTGTTGGGACACACACGTCCCCATGGCTCAGCCTCCTGCCAGGTGTGTGCCCATACGTGCAAATGCTGCAGGACAGCACAGCGGGGAGGAGATGGGGCTAATTCCTTCCTGAGACTCACAAGGAATCGGCTTATGGCCTGAAGCTCTGATTACTGTTATCCTGGCCAGCATGATGGTAATGACATCCTGAAATTACCTGGCTTTTTCCAAAATCCAGGGACTGGTTTGGACTCACCTGACTAATGTGAGCAAATTCCAGCCCTGGTTTTACCCACAGTGGGTTTGAGTGGCTGTGTCAGTGCAGACTCAAGGCTGAATGTCAGGGAAGAAGTTCGAACCCCCACGTGCACCCAGAGGGAAGTGCCTGCATGTGATGCCTCATCCCACCTGCCAGACCTGGTGGTGCAAAGTATCACCATCAACCCCTTTCCAGCTGCTGTGCTGGAGCTGAGCGCTCGGATTCACCTGCAGGGATCCTGGCAGCTAACGTGCCTCTGAAACGGCCGGCAAGGCATAGATGCTGTCAAGTAAAACATGGAGTGAGATGTTTGGCTGATGGGTTTAAGCTGCGAATCCCACCTGTCTGCAGCATGAGATGTGGCAGCACATGCTCCCACCCGCTGCTGCTCCTTGTCTCCTACCACTGCCCACCAAGCCCGCCCTGCTTGGAAATTAAAGTGGGTAAATCAAAGTCCTTCTCCTCCACTCCTGCTGTGCCTCTCAGCCACTGACATTAACACTGGAATGGCTGACATTAGCTTTGAATGGATTTTAATAACCTCCTTGTGAGCCTAAATTACCTGCGCAGCATGAGGTCCGGTGTGCGTTTGGAGACCTGGCCATGAGCAGTGCATCGGGAGCTGGATCTGCTCTTCAAGCTGAAGACATGCTTGAGGAGCGGTGGTGGCTTCTGCCAGTGGCAGCTGCCTGGATCTGGAGAGCCACTGCTCTGGCATCTGCTGTCTGCAAGCGTCCTGCCACCAATGGGTCTGCAATAGACAGCTTGTGAGCTTCCCAGCACTAGGGATGCTGGTCCATTTGACCATCTCCATGGGATGTTTTCCCCTCTCGGGCAGTGTATGGGCTGCTGCAGGGTGGTGGAGCCCCCCTGGTGCCATGAATGGGAGCAGCCCCAGGCCCTACCAGCACGTGGCATGAAAGAGCAGCCTTGTTTTAGCAGAGCCCTGTGGATGGAATGCTAAGATCATGCGTGGCCCAGCTGAGGCTCCAGACTAGTGTATGGAAATCTAGCAAGAAGATTAAAAGGTGTCCCCAGGCAGAAGCGGGTATTTATTGCTTTCTTTGTGACTTGAGATGTGCATGGTGCGGGAGTCACACAGACGGTGACCTCCTCTGAGCATCTGCACGTGGGCAGCACCGTGTCCCCACAGGGACTGATCCTGGGGACAAGGCACTGGCCAGAAAAGCTCCTTCTGAGATGCAGGAGGACACATCCGATTTCCGCTCCTGCACCAGGAATGCGGCTTGGCATCAGCCCTGCAGCTCCTCTGCAAGGGAGAATCCCATGTTTTCCTCTTCTTTTACAAGAGGGAAAGCTAAGACAGATTGTCAGATGGTTCTCACTTCTTCTGGAAGATGAAGGGCCTGGAAACGTGCTCTGAAGTTACTTTTGCTCAATTCAAAGTCCAAAGATCTAAGTGAATGATGCAGCCTCCTTGGTTGGTCACAGAATCTGAACATAATTTGTGTGAAGAGTGATGGTTTCTAACTGCTGTCAAAATCCACATGTATTTCCAGTATGGAAATGGGAATATCCACTGGAATATGGACCCTGGATCACAGCAGGGGTGGGCCAGCATCTTCCCCAAGTCAGGCTCAACAGGGCCTGTGAAATCATCAGGCACTTCAAAGAACTGAGGACTGAAAACAACCCCTTAGAAAAAAAGTGTGTGAAAATGATTGAGTTATATTTAAGAGGCTCATTCGTACTAAGTAAATGCAAATAGTTTACATGGAAAATATTTCCCATTAAGCTTATTTCTACCTAAAATGCTAACAGATTGAGATTATGACTCTAATGATTATTTTTATTGCTGGTTTGCATTTAAATGGCATAAATTTCTCCCTACTGTTCTCTCTTCGGGTTAAATCAATAAACCCATTAAGAAGGTTCGTCTTCCTCTAAGATTCCTCCCTCTCTTCTTTCTGTCTCATCTCCACTGCTGCCCTTTCTATCCACCCACCACCAGTGATTTTTCAGAGCTGCCTCCACGATACTGGTGCCGAGGATGTGAGAATCCCCTTTGCCAGAGAAGAGTGAATCTGGTCTTTGCTAAGACAGGAGACCACACAGGAGCTCAAGTGCTGTCTCCTTTCCTCAACTTGGGACATACTGCAAGGAGATGCCATTGGAGTCACTCTTCTCTTAGCCTTTCCCCTCCTGTTTTAACAGAGAAGCTATACCTGTTGTGCTCCTTCAAACACTGGCTGTGGCTCACTGAGGAGGTGCTGGATTTCTGTTTGAAGAGGATTTACCCTGATATATACACAGTGAAAGTCATTAAGACACTGACCTTTAAATTGAGCTTCTTCCTGCTCATGTAGGGAGGAGGTAGGTTGAGTGCCCAAATCTTATTCATTTTAATGACAAATCCCTCACATGGAGGCTTGGAAATGCTCGGCTTTGATGCATTTCACCTCCCTCTGCTGCAGCTTGGCTTTGCTGTGCAGGGTTTGTCTCTGCTTACCCTGCATAGTGACAAACCCTATAGATCTGCTCCAAACCTGCTGTGCCCAGGTACCATTGTGTATGGATTTATGAGCTGAGGGCAGTGCTAGCACAGGGATCTCCATGCTCTTTAATCAGTATCACTGACCTTTCTTTTCCCCAGTACTCTCAGCATCACTTTTTTTCTAGCTTAATTTGCATAGGTTTCATGTTATCCAGGTTTTTTGCTTTGTCCCTGTTATCCCATTACCCTGGATAATCAAAGCTGGCTGTAATAGAAACAGCAGAAACAATTTGCTTACCCTCCTATTACAAGATATTCCCTCTACTAAGTCTGAGAATACCTGCAGTTCTGTGGTAATGCTAATTAGCTGTGCATACGTATAGAAAGTAAAGCAAACGGCACCAGGATCCTCTGGGATGGTGAGGATTAAAGAAAGATAAGATATTATTCTTCTCTTTCTCTGTGCTTCAGTGTCCCTACCCTCAGTGGAAATGGCTTTGTACTTATAGAATAAAATGTAATACATGGTAGTGGGAGCCAGTGACTCTGCAGAGAGGTGGAGCTGAAAGCAGCAGACTTCCCTGCTAGCAAACCCACTATGAAAGTATTGATCCTCCCTGATGACTTGCTTCTTGTCCCTATTCCCAGTGGGATAGGATGGGACAGTCTTTACCCTGTGCTGGTTCCCAAGCCTCAGACCCTGGTAGTCCTGGGAAGGGTGGTACATGAGCACTGATTTGTCAGGGCTGCAGCTATTCCCCTGAGCTGGGCTCCAGCATCATATGGATGGAAAACCTCCAGTCCAGCCTGAGGGGCTGGTTTAAATAGTGGCTGTAAATGTGAATGCCCATTGCAGTGCCAGGTACCTGCTATTGGAAGTGGCTGTTGTGCCCGTCAGGATGCTCACATATCGTTCCTGCATCTTGGGTAGCTGACACAGCAGCAGTTTCAGAGCAAGCCAAAGTCCTGGGGAAAATAAGCAATAATAAGTAGTGAGAGAAGGAAAATCATCAGGAGAGGCAGATGCAATGGCAGGACAGGTTGCTGATACTGTCCCAGCCACCTCTCTTCATTTTGCACTGCGTAGTGCCATGGGCTCTGGCTCACCACAGCTTATCCATGAAGATACATGGGGCAATCTCCCACCATCTGTGTGCAATATCCTCTAATAGGTCTTGCATGAGGCTTCCTCCTGAGTGTCAGCGAAAAGAAGAGTGACTTACGCATGCGTGGAGGACTGTCAGAGCTCTGCATGCAGGAGCAATCCCACTTAAGTCCACCCACCAGCTCCTCACTGAGCTCCCCAGCTCCTCTGCCAGCAGCATGGACAGACACCCTCAATGCACCCCAATGGAGCATCTGGGACTGGCCCTGGAGCCACCAGCACAGACAGAGTGTCCCCCCAGGTCTGGACCCTCTGCTTCCACTTCCCTCCCTGGGATGAAAGCTCCAGGAGGCTGGTTAGACAGCCCTGGCTCTCCCCCTAGCCCCTGAAATTGAGGAAGCTGTTATTTATCTGTGCTCTGATAATCACTGTACCTTTGATGCAATACTCATGTTTGGGATTTTACCACATCTCTCATCCTCCAGGTCTGTCGAGGAGCTTTACACAGCCATGACTCAGAGGCAGGCGTCAGTGGAGAGTCTGTAGATAAACCCAGCAGCTGTCATGTGGAGGGTATAAATAATGTATATGCACCTATATACGCAAGACCTACAAGCTCAGGACCTTACCTTCCCGAATGGTACCAACTCCTTTAAAGGATCCCTGCTTCATGCCATGGCTCTGACCATGCCAGAAGGCTCAGAATACACAGACAATCCCCCACATCTGTCTGAGAATTATGGGGATGGGCAATAAAAGGGCTGATAGTGGTGAGGACTTGGTGCTGCAGGTCACTCCTTGCCTGCTTGGAGCAGTGTAATAACTCCTTCCCTGTCGCTGAAGCCTTCACTGTTACTGCTCACCATCATTTCTGTGTGCAGTTTTAAGACTATAGCTGTCAAAGTGCCTTGCTCTGCTCACAAGCCTTATGGTCAGTAAGATGTTTTGAAGCTATGCCCATGGTATTCGTCCTTTAAAGCTACCCAGGTGCAGGTTGTTGGTACAAAGCTGAAAAGGGCTTTTAAGGTGCTTGGGTGCTAGCCAAAGAGATTTGCTGGTGCAGTCAGGGCCCAACCAGCTGCACACCGAAGGGCTGAACAGGGCCGTGCTGTGCCTTGTGCTGCAAAGACGCAGGTGCATCATCCCAGCAGAGAGCTCAGCCCCGAAATACCTGAACCTCAGCAGAAGAAGCAGGGAGACTCAGATTTGAGTGCTGGCTGATGTCAGCCCTGAAATCAAGCCCTTTGTCTTATTGCCAGTCATCTGAGACAGTTTGGTTCCCATCAAGCAGCGGAAGCCTTAATTGTAAGCGTGTGTTTAAAAATGAAAATGTAACTTGAGTTTGACTCATAGGAAGGGATGCTTGGGATTGGAGATGGGACAGTGTATCACTATGGGCATTGGGAATTTCTTGTTGATTTTACTTAGCTGAGGCAAAGGTAAACTTCCTATTAACTTCCCTGAGAGAGCTCATAACGATTTGACCCTTAAAATTAAAGATCTGGAGCTAAGCTGACTCCAGCACAGCCTCTGCAGCACGCTGAAACAGCCAGCAGCTTTCAACAGCAATTGCACTCAGTGTAGTTATGTCTCTTCAACTCCTGATATTATTTGGAGGAAAAAACCCAAACAAACAGGCAAAGGTTGAATTCGTGGGCTTTGTTTCTCTGCAGTTCAAAGGATGCTACAGCCTGGATTTTAATTGGCACTGAGTTCTCCCGACTGGTGCCCAGGGCAGTCCTGAAGACTGACACCCAGCCAGGCAGGCAGAGCAGCAGCCAAGGGGGAAGGCTGTTTGAAGTGCTGGGTGCCTGCCACCCATCTGCAGGTACTCAGAGGTCTCCTCACCACCACAGCACTGATCTAGGGGCAGAGGAGCATTGCTTCATTTCTGATTATGCATTAATATATCATTAATGCAATGGTCTGTTCTCTGGTTTCCTTCCACTGATCTTCTCTGTGCACAGTCCAGGGGGAGCCACATATTGAGTGGCTTGTGCTGGAGATCACAGCACAGGGATAATGAAGCTGTTTTCTTACCCTTTGCGTTTCCTGACAGTGCAGCTCAGCCTGGTCTCACGCTTCTGCCCAGTGCCAGGTCTGGAGCCCACAGGAGGCGGTGCGAGGCAGATGCTCTGCAAGCTGCTGGCAGTGTAGGCTGCATGCCCCTATGGAGAGAAGCAAGAATAGCTCAGGCTGTGGTCACCCCCAGCTTAACCCCAACACCTTGGCCAATTGGAAGCTTGTCAGTGTCAACATGCAAACCTGCTTTGGTGTGTGGAGTGCAGGAAGCTCCTGGGACAGTGCAGCTCAGCCTGGTCTCACGCTTCTGCCCAGTGCCAGGTCTGGAGCCCACAGGAGGCGGTGCGAGGCAGATGCTCTGCAAGCTGCTGGCAGTGTAGGCTGCATGCCCCTATGGAGAGAAGCAAGAATAGCTCAGGCTGTGGTCACCCCCAGCTTAACCCCAACACCTTGGCCAATTGGAAGCTTGTCAGTGTCAACATGCAAACCTGCTTTGGTGTGTGGAGTGCAGGAAGCTCCTGGGATGGATGGGGTGTCACCGGGCTGTGAGGTCCTCTAGCAGTAGGGGAGTGGGCTTTGCTAGGGGAGCCCTGACAGTCCCCACTCTCCACCAAGGAGGCTGTGGCACCATGCAGTGATGCACGAAGCACAGTCTTATTCCAAGCTCAGGAAGGATGGGGAGCAGCGTGACCTGCTTTGATAAGCACAATCATCTTCCACCCCAAAGGGGCTTGGGGCTTTCAAATCCCTTCTTGATTGAGATCTAACAACAGCATCTTTCCAGCTCCCTTCTCCTTTGCCCAGGAGCAGGAAGGCTCTCTGGTCAGCAGCTCCAGCCGATGATTTCATTAATGCTCAGGGTGGGGTCCCACCTGCTCTGCAGATTCAGCACTGCTCCCACCTTTATAGTTGCCTGATTTCCTGCACCTCACCTCTCCTTCCTGAGCTGGCTAATGGCTCTGCATCCTGCAGGCTTCCGCATCCCTCCACCTTTCCTGCTTATCTATGCTTTGACCCCAGGAAAGCACTTTTACACATGCCCTCTGCTCCATGCTCATTATGCTCCATGTAGATACCTGCTTTGCCTCATGAGCCTTTATCATTGCCACCAGCATGGTCTCAATAAGTCCTGTGCAACACAAAAATGTCAGCAAAGCATTGTCAGCCTGTCTGTCCCAAGCCAAGCTGTAGCTATTAGTCCCAAAAGCCCAGTGGGGTGGATATAGTTATTGCTAGGAAGCTTTGTATTTACCATGACCTTGCTGACATTACAGTAAATGCATTTCAGAGCCCAAGAAGTGTAAAAATAAACTGCAAGGAAATCAAGACAGCTAATTAGCCAAAGGTTATGGCTGGGCTCTGTGACTGTCAGCCCTTTTGAAGTTCTCCTTCACACAGGCAGATATGTGTGCAACGCTACTGCTCCTTTGAATAAATGTCTTGGTTTCCAGAGTGGCTTCATAGCTGGATGTGAATAAACACAATGTGAGGCCTGTCACAGCAAGCCTGGGCAGGAGGCTCAGGTCCTGTAACCTTGCACTTCTCTGGCGCTGAAGAGCATTTCATCTCGTGGAGTGGCTGATCAGCGTTGTGCTACCTCCTGGCACCTTTTGAGCAGGGGTGAGGAGCGGCCAGAGAGCTGCCATTCTGTACAGCCAACCCTCTGTTCTGGAGATGCTCCTTCCCCTCTGGTGTCCCTGCCCTCCGCACTGTGGTCACAGCGGAGGAGATTGCTGGGCTGAGGGCTGCACCAGTCATCCAGGGTTTGCATGGTGCCATTGGGGTGTTGCTGCTTGGGAATGAGGAGCCTGGGGAGTGCTGAAGCACATCCCTCAGCACTTTGTGGTCTCACCCTACATGTCCATCATTCCTCAGTATCTGGTATTTTCCTGAGGATAAGAATCTTGCATGGAGTTGCAGGCACACCAGACATCACAAGAGGAAGAGGAGTGGGGGTCCTAGCTGAGCCAAGGGCTGAGAGAAGGGTATGACTGCCAGGCTGAGAGAGGCTGAGAAAGTCATGACGGAGGCCTACATGGACTAGGTATTCCTGCCCTGCTCATGTTTGTGCAGGAGAGCCCTGGAGCAGCAAAGGACCCATGGGACTCAGCACTGTGGCCCTGAGCTGTGGGAGCTTTCTCTTCCTGTGCTCTGAACTGCTCTTGCACAGGGATCAGGGAGAGTTTGAGCACAGTAACCTTATAGGTAACACCAGCATCATCTGCGCTGCCCTCTCCCTCTCCTCTTGGGTTTTCCTCTTTCCCTTGTTCTGCTTCTTTTGAGCTCCGTTGCCCCTTGGAAATGCAAATCCCACTGCAAGTCCCTCTTCTCTCTTTGCAGGGTTCTCCTCTTTCCCCCTTCTGCTGCTTCACTCCCTCCTGCTTGTGGCTCGTGCCATGTCATGTGTTTGCTCTGCATTGCTCCTCCTGGAACACTAATTTGCTGCTCATTTCCTTACAGACTTTACACCCCGAGTTGGGGCTTTGTGTGCATGTGTGTGTGTGATTCAATTAAACAAAACACAATAAAATCAGGGAAAACAGAGGCAGTCACAGACAGACAGCGATTCCCCTCTCTCCAAGGGCTAAGCCTGTCTGCCTGTGAGCTTGGCCCCAGCATGGTTTTCTCATATTGCCACATGGGTTTGCTTGTAACAGCCCTTCGGATCTCATGCTTGGGGTTTCCATCCCTCCATCGGGACCCGGGGATGGCAGCTACTTGTGCTGTCAGGAGCTGGGGCTGCTCCACCAGAGGAGAGGTGAACTTTACAGAAGCTGTCTGTTCACTTGAAATAAACCCTGAAATGCTGAGGCATCTCCAAATGCTCAGCCTCTTCCATCCTATCCCATCCCTTCTCCAACCCATTCCCTCTGCACAGCTCAGTCTCTGCAGCCCTCGAGATCCTCCATGTCTCCCTCTTCCCTCCTCCAAGCCAGCAACTTCCCTGCTCCCTGTCCTACCCTACCCACATCCCTTGTCACCCTCCTGGTAGTAGATTTTCCCCTTGCTAGGACCAAGCTTTCTCCCAGACCACACGTTGTCCTTGCAGTGCAACCTGAAATACAGCAGCCGTGCCATGGTGGGGTTTGTTTCCTTGGCTGGCTGGTGGGCTTCCCTCCTGCTGCTCTGTGCCCCTCTCTGTCATTCCCTTCTCTCCCTTGCTACCTTCCTGCCCTGTTTTCTTTCCCCTTCTCCCCTCTAATCCATTCATGCTGTGAACATATGCTTTCTTAGCATCTTTTGCTCCCAGTCATCTCCCTGGCAGGTTTCTTGCCTCTCACATGTGTGCTGGTGTGGGTGTCTCTCTCCTGCAGAGGCTGTTTCTGCTCACTCATCCCCAGCTGGCTCCTATCTACTCTGTGAATCCAGCCTCTTTCCCTGCTGGCTGTAAATCTGACAGCTAAAGCAGGTCAGTGCGAGTAGAAGGAGGTGGTCCCGGGAAGGGCAGAGGGAGAACAGGCATGAGAGGCCACCAATGCCAGATTAAAGGGCAGGCGAGAGAAGGCAAGGGCAATGTTCTTAAAAAGTGAAGATTTCAAGGAGTTTTAAAATGCACAGGAAATGTGATTAATGAAATCCTGGCACTCAATACCTGCTCCTTAGGTAAAAATACTGACAGCAGAAGTGACCGTCCCCCCTCCCCGATAGCAGCCCCTGCCATGCAGAGCCCTCTTGAAGATGTGAAAGGTTGAACTGTGCCATCTCCGCTGAGTTTGATGTCCCTCTGAAATGTTGGCAGGGGCCTTGTGCTGCTGAAAAGGAAACACCACGAGGAGGGCAGACCTCTGTTCAACAGGGCAATTGCTTCTTGCCTAGATACCCACCAGACATCCTCAGGTGTCCTAGAGAGATGCCCTCTGCTTTGAGTCTCTGCCCTTTGTCCCTTCCTTGTAACTTTCACATTTGAAGGGCTCCTTCTAGTACCAAGGGTCTATCCTTATCTCTGGCCAATCCAATGCTTAATTAAACAGCAGGAAGAGGTGCTGCTCCCCATCCTTTGGGCCATGGCAGTTGTGGTGGCTCTAACACTGTCCCCAGGTCCTGTCTCCGGTGACTGCATGCCCAGCAGAGGCAGGATGGATGTAATAGCATGCCCCACCTTAGTTTTGGCTCCTGGCTTTCACACACTGAGACCGTCCTGTCACTTAGTGGGGATCTTCTTGCTGAACAAAGTCAAAAGATGGGGCCAGCTTTGCTGGTGTGCAAGACCAGGCCTGGAGAAAGGAAGGTGAGGAGCTGCCTTGTGGAGCAGAGAACCAAGGGACCATCCACATTCCTCTGGAGCTAGACCAACACCTCAACACGGGTCCCCACACTTTTGTCCTCATGGACCACATGCATCCACAGCACAGGAATACATTTTATCTGAAAATGGTTCTGCAGAATTTCCCATGCATGCAGCCAATGCACCTGGAGCCATTCCCAGATGTCTCTCCTCATTAATGCCCCCTTAGCAATGTTCTGAGGACTAGAAACTGTCTCCAGCATTAAAACCAGTCCCTTCCTCTTTGATTTGTGGATGCTAGTCCATGCCAGCAGGCAAGAGGCATGGCATGTCTACATAACATATTAATTATTAAAGTGGTTTTGACGCTTTCCTTTCTCCTCTATGTCCAAGGCTGCACCTTTCTTACCTCTCTGTAACATCTGAACCTGCATGCTGCACTCAGAAAGACAACTTCCAACATGGAGCAGTCAGCATCACTTGGTAGGTCAATCTTAGAAGCCCATGCTTACTCAGACTCTGGCAGAGAGAAGACCCTCTCAGCCCCACCTCCAAGGGTATGTGCTCAGGGTAACTGCTGGTGTGGCCAGGGCTGTGGGATGCTGTTGGTTCCACGTTACTTGTTCTGGTCATAACACAGGACAGGCCAACTGCATGATCCTGCTGGCAGCTGTGCCTGAAACAGAGCCCAGGCAGGGATCCAGTGAGGGTGAGTTTCTTCTGCAGTCATTCAGACGCTGGCTCCAGATCAGTAATGGCTAATGCTGCCCAGCCCTCTGATCCAGGGGCTGAAACCCAGGTAGAATAGTGTTAGCTCTACTGGCTCCTGTCTTCCACCTACTCAAGCCATGCTCTGGGTTGGCAGCCACCTTTGCAGCATGTTGCTGACTTCCATGGTGCCATGCTGTTCCCAAAGCATGGGGCAGATTAGGTTTAGCAGCCAGCACTTGGCTCCTAGTGATGTCATGGTACTATGGTCTGGGAAGAGAGGAAAGAAATATCTCAGGACCTTGGCATGGGGCTGCTTTCATTTTCCTTTCCCGTATCTGTGCTGTATAAGGACTCAGTCTGCTCTATACCCACTGGACAGCCCTTGGACTCCTTGTGGTGCCTCGGATGATGTTCCTGTGGGGCATAAATCTCAGCCCACAGCACCCTGCAGGGATGGTGGTTATTCCCTTCCTCTGCTTGGCTGTTGTGCTGTCTCCCAGCCCTAATGCCTGGTGGCAATGCTCTTCATCCTGCTGAAATGCATCCTGCTCCCTGTGGCAGTTTCCGCAGACCCTGCTTGGGTCGCTTGTTCTGGTCAAGGAGTGGCTGGTAGGCAGTTTTGGGGATTCCATCCCTCTACTTCTAGGCTTTGCAGACCCCTCGGCATATTCATTGCCCATCTCTGGACCTTGCTACTGGCACTGTGACATCTCTGGTGGGCCAGTGAGGTAGGGTTATCTCAGTTATCCCCCTTGATAACCCAACTCCAAGAAGCCCCTGCAGCTCATGCACCTATCCACCAAGCTGCTGTGGACCATACCTGTCAGCACCGTACTATCACAGCAGCAGGTACCCACTGTGTGCTCGTGGACTCTGTGCGCACCCGGTCCTCTCTGGAAGTTGTGCTTTTCTCTATTGCTTAATAGGAATTGAGCGACAAGCGTATTTGAATGGCTATGCCCCCTGCAACACAGCCTGTTGCATCCCCACTCCTCAGCTCCAGCCAGGCTAAGCCAAGTTTCTCCACTCAGGTTTCTCCAGACCTCATGTAACCCTGCTGTAAAACAGCAATTAGAGTGTATCTAAACCCTGGCAGCATCTCTTTCTCTTTGCAGCCTGGCTTAGCTGAGCCTCCCCCGAAGTACCTCCCTCCCTCTTGCCCACATCCAAAGGGATTGTCCCCGCTTCGCACTGCCCACACAACTCTCCTGGTCCCTTCTGTGGCTCTGTGCCTCCCACGGCTCCCTGGGACAGAGATGAGGGGAAGCAGCAGGACATTAGCAACTTCAGGAGCTCAAGAGCAGCTTGAAAATTGTTTGTGTTCTCTTGGTAAAAATGAATCTGTCCCAGTGGTAATAAGGCTGCTTTTGTTCAGCAGGCTCTTAGCAGTGATTATAGTTGGTTTTCAATTTAAAAACCAGACGGTCTATTTATAATCTATAGTATATGGACTGAGATTTTTGTTTTCTTTAACCCTGCCTTTAAAACATGCTCTAAGTTCCACTACTGGCAATCCAAGGAAGCACAGGCATATCTGTGGCTTGCAAACCCCATGAGTGAAATGATAAGCAAAACAAAGTTAATGGAGCAAGGCTGCAGTGATGCTTTGAGGAACTGGTGAGGCCCTGGCACAGGCTGCCCAGAGAAGCTGTGGCTGCCCCATCCCTGGCAGTGTTCAAGGCCAGGCTGGACGGGGCTTGGAGCAACCTGCTCTAGTGGAAGGTGTCCCTGCCCATAGCAGGGCTTTGGAACTGGATGAGCTTTAAGGTCCCTTCCAACCCAACCCATTCTATGATTCTGTCATTCTATGATAAGGTGGGAAAGGTCTGGGGCTCGATCCAGTGGTATTGGAAAGGCTCTGGACACAAGTGCAGGGTACTTGGACTATCTAAGGCCACACCACTCTCTATCTTCTGCTCTCTTGTCCAAAGTGGAGGGTGATCAAACTGACATCAGCACCATCCGCAGTGCTCTCAGCTTGGAGACCAGGAGAAAAGCCAAACTTCAGTCTTTGGCCTGGCACTGGCTCCATGTTGGCAAGGACCTCTGAAAAGTATCTAATGCCATGGGTGCTGAGGTGATGGTGAGAAGGGTGATGGTCTCAGGGGTGCGTTAAGAGATCCAGCAGAGCATTGCCATACATTCTGGCCTGAGCTGAGAAACTCTTGCATACATAATATGAACATCTCTACATGCTTTAGGCATTGGGCCAGTGTTGGCCTGGAATGGCCCCTTCCAGCCTAACAGCATGGATTACTCTGGCATGCCAGCCCTGAGTGCTAGTCAGCTGCAGGGCTGGCTTTGATTTGCCAAGGCAAGATATGTGGAGCATCCCAGCCAAGGATGCTTTAGCACAGCAACATTGTGAGATGCAGGCACCAAACAGCTTGTTGCAGTAGTGCTGAAGGCACAGCTTTGGGTGCCATTGGATGCTCTCATACAGGGCATGGGCTGCTTTGGCATATTGGTGCACTGCTTTACACTCAGTCCAGCATCACCACCAGGACTGCACAGGAGGCAAAATTCATACTTGTAAGTGAATGACCCAGTCCCTGTTGGCCAACCTTCAGCTCACTTGTTGACTCAAGAAGCTGCTTGTGGCAGTCTTTGCTATAGACAGGTCTTCTGCAGGCCTTGAGTTTGCAGCCAAGCTGGAGACCACAGCTCTGCTGCCTCTGCCATGCTGTGTCTGTTCCCCTTCTTACTGCAGCTTATCTGATAGTGTTTGTGTCTCCATTTCCCCACACAGCCCCTTTTACTGCCATCGCTTAGTTATTTTCTTAATTAAATATAGATTATGGCACTGGGAATAAGGGATTATTACTTATTCATAAGCTACTTAGATTTTAAAGTGCGTGCAGAGCAGGGCTTATCACACGTCTGCGTCTCCATCATTACCATGTCAAGGGCCAGGGTGAGCTTCTACTTCTGCTTGGTCTTCACCCACCACCTTGCTCCTCTTCTCTCCCCATGGTCTCTATACCCAGAAGAGCTCTCTCTTCTCTGCCTTGCTGTCCCTTTTCCAGTTGAGGCTTATTTCCCAAGGAAACTATTTTCATTGTCTTCCAAGCTGTTCCAGTCCCTCCATTATGCCTCTGCTTTGCCCCCTCCCTAGGCTTGTTTGCATCTCTCTTCTGCTGCTTTCCCCAACCCTCCCACTGTGCCTGCAGCTGAAGCTGGGCTGTTTTCCCTGCCCCCTGCAGGAGAATGGGGACTTATCAGGAGGCAGCTCTGCAGGAGGTGCTTTTTTGAAAAGGTTTCTAGGAAATTCCTCCCAAAACCTGAGTAATTGTTGACTGAACTTCAGCCCACCCAAGGGGTCAGGAGGAGGAGGCTGCTGGCAAGCTGATGGGAGAAGCAGAGAGAGAAAAGGGCAGTGGGAAGGTAGGTGATGTTGTAGGTCCATAATGCTTCCTCAAAGCCTTGTGCTTCTCCAGTGTGCCCAAGCAGAAGGGTTAGGAACTGCACCTTCCATGGGACAAGCAGTAGCTTCCCAAGCCTTTCTCTGCCTTAAACAGAGGAGCACTCCAACCTTTGTGTAACAATAATAATAATAGTAATAATAATAATAACAACAATATTAAAACCATCTGACCTGGTTTGTGCACACTGGGGTGGACTTCTGTCTCCATCCTAGTCCAGTTTTAGCTGTCCCCAAGGAGTCTTGTTAGTGCCTGATGCTGCAGGGCTTCTCTTGGGCTGCTGCCAAATGCCCAGGTGGGAACAGGGCATCTCATCACATGCTGACCTGAAAAGAAAGATGGAGCATTAAATCCCAGTCCTCATCTCCCCTCCATCCTCACATCTCCAGGGCTGTCCCCAGGGCTGCAGCAGGGTCCCAGCATCACTCAGCAAGTATCCCTGTTCTCATCCTTGGGGATCCATTAGCATTTCCATCATGCTCATTCCATCTCCTCCTATTGCTTCTGCACCTTGTGTGGCAGAGATGGCAGCATGGGACCTGTATGAGCCATCCTGACACATCCATCCTCCACTGTCCCCATGCCTCCCATGTGGTTCTTTCCAACTCTTTTAAGGACCAGCGCAAAGTCCTGGCTTGATAGCCCTGAGGACTAAAGGAAGACCTTTTGTCAACAGAGCAGATACAAGACAACCTGCTGCAAGATTCCTCAGAGCAAAATGATCTTGATAAATTGGAGAAATGGCCTGAAATCAATATACTGAAATTCAATAAAGTCAAGTGCAAAGTGTTTCACTTAGGAAGGCGATATCAAAATCACAGATATAAGATGGGGAAGAACTGGTAAGACAGCAAGAGCACATCCGAGGCTAAAGCAGTGGAGTAGTCTTCAAACTGAGCAGCAGACAATAAACTGATGCTTTAGGAAGGGAAAGAAAAGGCCTATCTTGCCTGCAGATGTATTAGTAGTTTCAGATAAAAGACAGCGAGGTAATTTATTTGGCTCTATTCAGTGCTAGTGAGGCATCAGCTGGAGACATATATCTCCAGGTTTGGGCATCACAACTTCAAGAGAGATTCAGACAAATTGAGTGAGTTCAGAGAGTTTGGAAAATATGCCCTGAGAAGATGGACTGAAGGAGCTGGGTTTGTGCTCCCAGACAGAGACAACTGAAGGTGGGGGAATGTGTAACATTCATCCAGTGTGGAAAAGGCAGTTATAAAAATGATGGGTTGGACAAGCTGTAACAGGCTTAAACTGCAGCCAAGAGCCATGGGGTTAGATGCTCAGGAAAAAGCTTCCTAAGAGCAAGGTTGGCTGGGAGCCGGTGCAGGCTCTAGAGGGTGTGTATCTTTGGGAGGGCTTCAACAGCCAACTGAAGAAGCATCTACATGAAGATCAGCTCCATGCAAGTCACACTCTATCTCCCACTGCAGGTTTTGCCAGCACCCCAAGCAGGATTAGCCTTGTCCTTGGGGTTACTGGACTGAGAAAAGTGATTCCCTTCCTCTTGTCTCATGTCCTCTTACCAGTCATACCAGGTCATGGCCAACCTCCCAGTGCCTGCAGGGTTTATGTCCCCAGTGTGCCCAATTCATCCCACTCACCCAGGGTCTTGCCAGGTTCTTCACACACCTAGGCAAGATGCTCCCAGCCACATTCCTGCTCCAGGTTTCTGCTGCTGTCAGACTACAATTCCATTTCTGTCCACCGTGGAGACACCTAAAGAGCCTATTTGGGGTCTAAGGTTGGGGAAGAAGGTGGAAATGAGCACCAGTTACCAGGTTGGGTTGATCCTGGATCTTATAGTACCATCTGTGAAGGGTCTGCACCACCCATCCCTCCAATGTGGCTGCGGTGACTCCATGCCTGATCATGCTGAAACCTTTAGGATTCATTTGTCTTGACCAGGGGCACCTAGATATATCTTCACATGCATTAAATTCATCCACTCTGTCTGGCTTACACCACAAACTAGAAAAGCTAATAAATGAAACCAGAGACTAAAATGGTCAAGCTAGGTGTCTCCAAGGATGCTGTGCTGTTTGGACCAGACACACATCCCCGCAGCCTCAGCACCAGTGACTTGGGTTTTGGTAATTTAGCTGCAGCCCTCCTCCAGATCAATCCCTCTCAATTGCATTTTTTTAATCATAATTAATGTTTGCTGTGTAATTACATTGTAATTACATTGATTTTTTAATGTACTCTGAGAGATGAGGGGAATTCGTAGCCTGGATGCATGAGTGAGGGAGAGGGCATGATGCTGAAGCTTGCTGTGCTGAAGGGAAGAGCAGTGGGGGCTGCATCGAGGATGTGCAAGGAGGGGATCTGCTCAAACACCCCACGTTACACAGGGATGTTACCAAGCTGCAGTGGCAAAGGGCTGGACACGGAGATGTTTGCACTGCCACTCTTTTATTCCTGGCCAAACCACTCTGCCAGCCCCTGCTTTCTACCTGCAAGCCCTAGCAAAGGCCAGGAAAAGCTGGTTGTCTGCAGCCCTTCAGCCCTGTTTCCACTACTGAGCTCAGCAGGGAACAGGATTTTATTTATTTACCATGTCACAGTGGGAAGAGGGATTTCAGGGCAGCCTGAGCTTCTCAGAGCTGTGAGGAATGGATAAAACCTCCTCCAGCTTTGTGTAGGGAGGCTCCTGCAAGTAAGAAACCTCAGCCTGGGCACGACTGGAGCTGCATCCCCCCTGCTCCTCACTTACTTGTGCTACCAGCAGCTTTGTTATGAGCATGTGTAAATGTAAGAGGCACCTGTAAGCCTCACAGACTGCTTTCTGAACAGTCAAAGTGTTAGAGCCAGCACCTGTGCAGCAAGCCCCAGGAGATGCTGTGAGGAGGCAGCTATTGGTAGGAGCTGCCTCAGCACTCAAGGCTGTCAAAACCATGAGGATTTGTGTGGCAACACTAGAAATGAACTTAAGGATCCTCTTACTCATGGTAAAAACTACCTGGGGGTGTACTGCAGCTCCAAACCTCATGGTGAAGGAGAAGGAGTCTGGGGTTTTGGCCATCCATGGGTGTCTGCAGCATTCGCTCTGGCCAGGCCCACAGCTGGCAGGCTTGCAGTGCCAGTGCTGCAGCATCTCCCCATGCTTCGTGCACAGCACAGGTGGTGATATCTCCCAGCCTGCATCTGGGATGCTGAGAATGTTTGTTAGAGCACGGATGCACATGGTGGGTCCCTGCAGCTATCACAGAGCTGCTGTGTAAAGGGCAGAAGGGCAGTTTGTATTCACGCTGCCAACAGCGCCCCTGGGCTCAGCAAATACCAAAGTACTAAGTCACTGCTGGTGCACATGCTGCTGGTGTAAGGAGGGGGATGAGCCTTGCCCGTGCCCTCACCAGTGAGCAGGCAGCCCAGCAAGGACTGGGGTGCAAACACTGCCCACAATGCTGATGGAAAGGCCAAATCCCCTCTGCACCTCCTCCGACCATAGCACTAGAGTTGCGTTGGCAGCCCAGCAGGCTCAAAAGAGGCATTATAAACTCATCCCCAATTCCCCTCGTTAAAAGGGATGTCTCTCACATATTTCTTTTCACGGCATCTTGCTTTGCATTGCCTGTTAATTACGTGCCCTCCAAGGACCATTCTTGTCTGAGCAGTTCAGAGGAGGCCACGTAGGACTGGCTCAGCATTGCCCAGATGAGAACACAGTGACAGTCGCTGCTGAAAAGCAGCCTTGTCGCGCGCAGGTGCTATTAAGCAGCCACAGATGTTATACATTAATTTTTTTTTCAATTAAAACCCCATAAATTAAAAAAATATAATGAAGCAAGTGCTACGCTCAGCAGAGACAAAGGAACAAGCCGCCAGCAGCATTGTGCTGGGTGGCAAAAAGCTCAGCTGGTTAAACAATGCGGTGGCCGAACATCTGTGGGGACTTTGTGTTACAGCGCTGGTGCGAGGAACATTTGATTTCTGCATTGGCAATGGGCCTTCGGTCCCTCTGCTCCCCGCTTCCAGGCTGGCATTGGGAGAGGTAGGACCAGGCCTGGAGCTGTGGCTGTTGGCGGCCATTCTTTGCATTTGGGTGGATGTTTCAGGAATTGGAAATTAGCCCTTTAAGTAGGCTGTGAGCCCATTGGTATAACAAAAGTTTTGTCTTCTGGGTTTGAGAGCTGTGGTGCATGGAGGTGGTTCTCCCTTCTGTGTTGTGTGAGTGCCCTAAATGCAATTATTTGGCTCCTACCATGTCTGATATTATTATTGTTCTTGCTATCTTTGGTACTTTTATGGCCCCATCACCATAGTAACTGAGCATCTCAAAACCCTGAGAGGAAGGAATAGTATTATTCCATTGTAGAGTTGGGGAAGTGAACGACAGCGAAGCGCAGAGCTGGGGACACAGGAGGACTTGTATAAGTCTGTCCATGGCCATGTCTTGGGGGTCACACTCCTGCTACTTCCAATTTTAAGCAGTCAACCTAACTTTTCCTGGTCAGCCCTGGGCCACGTTTCAATCCCACTTCTCCTGTCTTGAGTTAGCTCCCAACTAGAGCTGCTCCTTCCTGGGCTCTCTCTTGCTGCCTCCCTCCTCCATGGACCACCAGCTGATGGGCACTGCCCAAGGCAGGGGAAGTGTTGCTTTGCTGCGCTGAAGACCTTTCAATTTGCACAGACTATATGAATGCATCTCAGGCCAGTTCCTGCTCAAACAAGTCTTTAAATATTGAATGAAAAATGGAGTAGCATCAGAGCGAGACATGTCAGATTTCCTTCATCCCTGACCTATTCCAGACTAATTTCCACCCTGGGGGTTTAGCTGTTTTTCCTGAAAGACAGCTGATAGAGGTTCAGAAAGAGGGATTTGAAGCAAAGTCTTCTGCAGCAAAAGTAAATGATTCAACAGGTAAGGGTAAGCCACTGTTGTAGCCAAAAGCCTGACCTGGATGTTCACCTACCTGCCTTTGGCCAGGCTGTTCTCCTCTTCACCAGGCACCTTCTCCAAGCAGGATGAGGCTGCTCCCTCCCCAGCTTCCTGCACTAGCAGCTCCTGGCTTGCGGCATTGCCATCACGTTCCCTGACATGCCGGCTCCTTGCTGCCTTCCCTGCCTCGAGTCGTTCTGGAATAAAACAATCTTCAATTATTCCTCTCCCCTTTTTTCCCATTTGTGCAATATATCATTTTTTAATTAAAAAAATGCCTCGTGGAAGTGTAACGGGCTATTAAATGTTTTGGTCCATAATTAACATCAAACCCCTGACTTAAAATCTTTATGGATTGAGTGAGCTCCATTAGCTGCTACATGAATAACGCTGCACAATTCTTGGAGGCCCACGGGGTTCAAATCACCCTTTTTCCCCTGCAAAGGAAGAGGCAGGAAGAAACAGAAGGTCCTAGCCAGGGACTTAGTGCTCCTCTCCCTGCATCCACTGCATCATTGGCCACCCTGGGGCAAGCAAAACACCCCTGCACCCAGTGCCTTGCTGTGGAAAGTATATCAAAGCCCTGAGGCAGCCAGGAATCCCATCACTTTGCACAGGGGAAGGCAGGATGCGACCCTGGAGGAAAGTTATCTCCCTGTACAGATTGCTCCCTAGTAAATACAGCAGCAGCAGTGCAAGCAGCAGAGTGAAGACAATGCTGTGCTATCTCTCGTTGGGGGGCATGGTAGTGGTGAGCCCCCATTGGCAATGACAGGCATGGCTGATGGGATGCTTGTGCAAGCAGAAGCGGGCATGAGTTACTGGGGACTTGCAGCGTGTTTCTACCCTCCTCCCTGGCTCCCAAGGGAAGGATGGGAGCTGACAGGTTGCCTTGTGGTTTTACACTCATGCTGGCAGGTTGGAGGCAAACCCCATGCACAGATGAGAAGACAGCAGGGTGCTGTGCTGTGTGTTGTCCCTTCAGCACAAACCTAACAGACACCACATCCAGGCTTGTGCTGGAGATGGCCCCAAATTGCTGCCCAGTGCAAGCTGCTCCCCACCTCCAGCCTAGGTGTAGGGTACTCAAAATGCAAGCTTGGGGCTGCCCAACTTCAACAGGTCATTGATCAGCATTACTGATGCATGTCTCAGGCACATGCTCACCATCTTCTCCAGAGGGCTTGGGGGTTGAGGAGGTTTGAATCCCATGATGAATCTCATCATTTGCTATAATAATTTAATAGCATTTTATACCCTTGGATCACCACCCAGCATTGGCTCTCAGCAGCAGTGACACATCTGTTTGGGCTGCCGGCAAATTTCAAGCGTTCCCATCCATACTTTAAAGGTGGAAATAACACTGGGGCTGAAGTACTGGTCTTTGATACTGCTGGATTATGGATGACCAGCTCTTGTTTGAGCTGATGAATGCATCTGCCACCTTGCCAATTTATGGTATTATTCCTTCTGGGCATCTCCACTGGCATGTTCATTATGGCCATTGGACACAAATTGACTCATTTCTGAATGAAGCTGGAGTTAGGAGATACTGGTGTTCTCATTAGGCTTCCACTGTGCTTAGCTATTAGCCTGCTATTGCTAAGCAGCTCTGGACTGCCTTTCAGGCTTTGCTGATAGACAATCCAGAGCCTTGGAACGAGCTGTCAATTCAAAAAGCCTTGGCTGTATTTCATAGTGTGGCTGTCACTCAAATGCTTCACAATCAGAAGCAGACACTGTCCAAGTTATGCAAAGATGGTCAACTTTCAGCACTCTTCTGTTTTTCCTTAGAGCTTAAAATGAATTTTTCCTTGAAGGATTCTTGGTCCACCTGGGACAGGATCTCATTGCAATTCACAGTGCTACATTGGCGTAGCAACTTGGCCGTCCTCTGTGATCCATCTTCTTCCAGCTCCATCTCTTGGATGAGGAGAGTCTGAGGACGAAGGCCAGGCTCTAGCGCTGCAGAGGAGACACTTATCTCCCAAGAGACAGCTGCCTGGGACAGCATCACCCCACGAACATGAATAAGCAAGACATGCTCCCATCATGTTCAGAAGCCAGGCTGCACCACAGGCACAGCTAAGGTGATTGCAACATGGGAAAAGGCAGAAGCAGGCTTGGCAGCATAAGCTGTGTTAAAATGAGTCCAAGTCCCAGAGCTGGGACCATCTTCCCCTTGGCAGGGCTTGCTTGTCCCAGAGCATCCTGGGGTGAACCAGAGCAGTATTTTAATGAGATAAGTACTAATTGCATCCCCAGTCCCCTTCTTGAGACTGATGCTGGACAGTGAGGCTGAAAATTAATCATTTACAGGATTTTCTTTTTTCTATTTTTCATTTTTTTTTTTTTTTTTTTTTTTTTTTATTTTTTTTTTTAATCATCTCAGCTATATAAAACTTTAAGTCAACAAAATATGGGATACACAGCAGGGAGCTGCTGACTCCCTTCTGCTCTCCTCCACTTCACCAGCCCCAGCACTGAGGGTCAGCAGCTAGGTTTGCTGCACATAGCTGGGAGCCTGTGGAGAAAACAAAGCTGGGGGGGACTCCAGTTCCTGCTGCTTTGTTTTCAACCCTGCCCAGGAGTGGTATGAACTCAAATAGGCACCGCTTCCATCAAGCTAGCTTCTGCTGAGTCAGCTCCATTTAAATCTTGGCCTTTCCAAAAGACCGCAACTCTCAGAAACCCCAGCCAAGATTTTATGGGTAAATATAAAATGAATTAGAAGGCAGTTTTAAAATAAAGGTTTGCTCTTGGAAGCCAGGGATAATCATAATTTCTTGTGAGAATGCAGAATCTCTTCATTCTTACCCCAGAGGTGCATGCTCAGCAGTGTGGCGGAAGCACTTCCGAGTGGAAGTGGATTGAGCTCCTCTTGGACACCTTGGTGGATCCCCCATACTGGTTTCTGGCACAGCGGTTTCTGCCCAACCTGGGTTGGAAGGAGCCCTTTTTTGTTTTCTTTTTGCCTTTCTGGTAGCAACAATCGTCTGAGCTGGTTGAAAAACATCTCAAGGCAAGTCTATTCACTCAGAAACTGGTGATTCAACTCCACCTAATTGTTTGGAGGGGAGAGATTGATTTCATTGTTGTTTTCAGCAAGGACATTATCAAACAGGTTTCATTTGGCTGGTGTCATTTCAGCTTGCCTGTGCAGCGTGGCTGGGATGCTCCACTTTGTGTTGCAGTACAGTGGCTGAAAGAGAAAAGGGGAAAAAAGAAATCTATTTTGAAGTATTTCTTTACTGCAAGAAAAATAACCCAAATTGTTGACTTGTGCCCCCAATCTGCCATAAAATCAAATTTTGCTATCTTGGAAGTTCTCGCAAGCCGAAGTGTCTGGGATTTGTCCAGCCAGCACAGCGATTGCTGCAGGACAATCTCACTTTGGACAATCCAGGAGCACCAGACATCATGTTGAAGGCACCACAGGGACATGGAGAGGGTGCAGCCCTGCCCCAGCACATCCCATTTCCCCAGGTATGTTTGCCAGCCTGTCCCAAGACAGTGTTTGTGTGTTTGTAGTGACAGAGCCCCTCCACCTCCCAGGTAACCCACTGCCATGCTCCACGAGCTGCTTTTGTCCTGGTGTCTAACCTGATTCCTCTTGCTGTAATTTAAGCCGATTATTTCTTGTCCCGTCCACCACGGACATAAAGAACAGATTATTCTCTTCGCCTTGGCAGCAGCCTTTTAAGCACTTGAAGACTGTTATCACATCTCTTCTCCCATCATCTCTTTTAGACTAAATAACCCAGTTCTTTCAATCTTTCTTTGTAGGTCATGTCTTATAGACCTCTGATCATTCTGTTTCCCTTGCGCTGCCTGCAGCAGTGCCACCTCCTTTTTGATACGAGCCAGTATCAGAATCTACTCCAGCATAAATATCAGAATCTACTCACCAGCCCCGAACGGACAAGGAAGATTATTTTGTGAATCTTGAAGGCCACGTTGCAGCTCGTATATCCCAGGGCACTGTCTGCCTCTTGATGCGACACAGATACCTTGTGTTCAGCTCATGACCCACTGTAATTCATAGACCTTTTTCTAAGGAATTGTTTGTAGGCTTGGTGTTTCCCATGAGGTTTTAAGGTGAACAGCAAAAGGCAGGAATGAAGTATCCTGAATGAAGGTACAAGTTCTCTTGTACTTGTCGGTCTCCTCCAGGTCCTGATTTTGTTGTGTTCATGTATTCAAAATACACTTTTGGTCAGGCTTTTGAGCAAGCTGTGTGATACCTGGGTTGAATGCTATTCAGTCCATGCTGAAGGGGCTTTGTTGATGATTCTTTAAGCTGCTGGCTACCATTGCCTCATAATTTCTAGTGTTTTTTCTCTTTTATGTGTGTCCTTTCATGGTCTAAGACATGCTTGTGTTTAACACTGGATAATCAGCATATTGTAATTTTCTGCAGTCCATAGGGCACTGAAGAGCAGACCAGCATGGCCTGCTTAGAGTGAGCTGGGTGTTTTGCATGACTAGATGTTTTTTTCCTTGGAAATTGGAGGTTTCTGTTCAGAAGGACTCACTAGTGCAAAGCCGAAGGCTGGTCTCCAGGGCTCGGACCTACATGGACTCAATGCTAAGACTCCAGACAGCCCCAGTAGAAGCAGTTCCACCACCCAGCCATGGAGTCAGTCTCTTGCTCCCAATGAACATTTAAATCATTTACTCAATGTGGAAAAGCCCAAGCCCCAGAGATGGGTCAGGACCAATGCTGCTGCTTAGTGAGACAAGGAGAGAAGGAGGGAAAGGAAACCCCTATGCTCCAAGTAAGCCTCTGAGCCTGGGCCAGAGACAACCTGTCCTCAGACCTATCTGACTGCCTGTCCTCCTCCCCTGGGGCTATCCCAGCATCAGCTTTATTCTCCTGCAGACAGCAGTGCTGAAAATCCCAGTTATGGGAAAGGTCTCGAGGGGAGAGAAATGCAGGTCACTGCGCTCTCCAGGCAAAGGAAGTGCACGCAAAGGTACTCGGATTATGATAGTAATTAATGTGGACATTGCTGGTAATGGCAGAGCTGGTGCTCCAAGTAAGTGCATGGAGGCAGGAAATGAACCCCATCAATTTTTCAGGTGTCAGCTGTTTTCATGGGGCAGCTGCAGGGATGGAAATGACTGTACCTCTCTGTTTGTTAGGCAGCCTGTGTCCATAGCCAACAGCTGGATACAAACATTCTCATCCTGTTCAATGTTATGGACCAGCCTTGCTGCCTGCAGGGAGAGGGTCCTAAAAAGCTGGAAATGGTCCCAGTTCAGCGAGTGTTAGCAAGACAGTGGGCAACAGTGGGATATTTGACCATTCAAACAGAAGGTGCTTTTACATGTTGATGGTTTAGATGAGGGTCTCTGTTGCCGGTTGCAGCTATTGAGTCCATGCTTGCAATGGGTCCGGTTAAACAAAAGCTTGTTTGCAGGTAAGGGCATTTCCACACCAAACCCTTTTCATGCAGTGGAAGAACCCCTTTTTGGCTACGACCTGAGGGGTATTTCCAGTATTGGGGAAACCACCCTGTTCCCACTGAAAAACAGGAGCCTTTCATCCCCAGTTTCCACAGAGTCAGGACAGAGACTGTCGCAGCATGGGTGTTTTTAAGTACTGGCTGCTCTCTCCTTTCACAATTCTAATTACACTGTATATTTTGGAAATAAAAGTGTCCTTTTGGATGATATTGGTCAGGAAAGCTCTCCAGCATTTCCAAGTACAGACAGGGGGAGAGGCAAGTGATCAAAGGCAGGCTGCAATGAGCTATCAGAGGCAAGCCCAAGGTCACTGAAAGGGGCAGAAGGACCATTGTCACACTGGCTTGTGATACTCAGCTGGCTCCCTGCTCCCACACAATCCCCTGTCCCCATCATTATAGCTGAGCTTTAAGGCCTGCAGACCCTAAATGCACACTGATGGAGAGAGACAGTCCCTGCCATGTGGGCAGCATGGTTTAAATATACATGGTGGAGGGGAGGGATGCTTACCTCGCTTCACAGATGGGACGGACATATGCCAAGTCCAAGGCCCTGCTCCCCACAGTTGAAAGCATACGATTGCTCTCGAAGAGCTGGAAGTATTGCAGGAGGAGCATGGTCTTTGCAGCAGGCAGACATCTAGGGCACTGATGAGCAGTGATCTAGGGCATCAAAGAGCAGAGATCTGGACAATCAAGGAGAAGAGATCTAGGGCACGGAGGCACAGAGAAGTAGGTAATCAAAGAGGTACGATCTAAGGTGTCAAGTAGGGTTATTCTAGGGCATCAAGGGGTGGAGATCTGGGATGCTGGGGAGTGAGACATGATGTGTCTCACAGGGATGTTCCCAGAGCACCAGCACCACTCCTGGGCTCACAGCCTGACGCTGAAGGTCATGCAGGAAGGTGGAGATGGGACTGACACCCTGCTATGGGTGCTGGGTGCAGCCCTGACTGACCTTCATAGTCCAGGGTAGGGGGGAACAAACTTCCACAAGGAACTCCATGCAGGCTACTGAGCTCACAGGGTTGTTGAGGACAGCTGAGCATTGACTGGCAGCTGCAGGCTCCTCTGAGGGCAATGTGAGAGGCAGCAGGAAGGGGCCTGCCTCCACATCAGCAGCAGCCAACATGATCTGTCTGAAAACTAAAATCACGTTAAAAGTTATTGATCTATAACTTTTAAACAATTTATTTTTTACCATATCAGACTGCATCCTAATATATAGCCTTTTATGTTCGGCACTACACAAACTCTACTCCATCAGCAAAAACAGCCCCTGTGGGCCAATCTGCGACTTCCACCGAGCTGAATGATAGAGGACTGGAACAATATTTTTAGACAGATCAGTTCCTGTTCAGGGTAGCAGTGGCCATTATGCAAATCGAGCCATAAGAAGTTTAGAACTCTGGAACCATTATATTTCTTTATTTCATTAACATCAGTGCGAGTGAGTTAATACAACAGAGTGATCCCATTGCAGGGCTTACCCAGAACGGTCCCCCCATCATTTAACAAGACTGGTGATTTTCCCTAACAGGGCATCCCAGCAGCTGTACTGGGGGCACTGAGGCATTTTTCTCTGCATGCAGCTGGGTGAGGGGTGGGTAACAAATGTCTCTGAGCAGATTAGCACACAGGAATCCTCTGCCCAGGCTGGCAGATGGCTGGGAGGGCCCTGCTTGTTGCATCGCAGCAGGCAGACATCCAGGAGGATGGGGGGACAAGTAGGGGATCAGTTACAAGGGCCTGATTTCCCACTGGATCCTTGGGAATTTTGCTCTTCCTCAGAGCACCAGCACACAGTCTCTTCCATGGCGTCCTCACAGGCCAGAAGAAATCGCTCGGGCAGAGATGCTCTGGTATGCACAGAGGCATAGGCATGCAGGATTCAGATTTAGAAAGCAAGGCAGGAAGCATGAAGAGAGCAGTGTTCACCCCATTTCCTTCACAATATCCATATGAGGAGCTGAGGACTGATCTAATACAGGCTTGATGTTATAGGGCAGAGAGATTTATGCTCCAGCGCATGCCCTGGTGCCCAGGTGGTAGCTATCCCTCCTCTTCCTCCTCCATCATATCAACATGATATCAGCACAGCCACAAATGCATGCCTTCACAACCACCTCTATCCTCCCATATAGCCCCCACCTCCACCCCACCAAGGCACAGATATATTCACTAAAACAGCAATGCGGGCAGACACACATCCCTCTTTGCGGCCCCATTCAGCTGAGGGCATTAGCAGCCAGCTCCTCTTTACATATAGAAAACTAATACATAGCACTATCGTGCCAGCAAGGAAATTATGGGGTCCTGGGGCTCAGCCCTTGTGTTAGTGTATTAAGGAAGAGAGTGGGTGATATCTGGCTGTCCACAAAAGCCCACCCTATGTGGTCCAGCAGCCCTGTGAGAAGCTGACTCACCTTCCCATACCACACACTCTCTTCCACCTATATAACTCACACAAAAGAGACACAAACCTATATGTACGTATGTGTTTGCATAGGTACGGAAAATAAAGATCACAGCATGCCACACTAATGGATCACAGCACTATAACAGCTCCATTGTAAATGGCGATGTCTCAGAGCATTACTGCTAAAGACTCTATCTTCTAGTGTTGAAACTTTTAATTGATTTTAAAATACACAATCAATCACAGTTAATCAAGGAATCCTGAAGAAGCCATCGTACACAAATACACAAAGACAGCACATAAACCACAATTAATGACCACTTAAACAATGGTAGGAATGAAAATAGGATTATTTATTAGTGTTTATGAACAGTAATGGATAAAGTAATGAAACTGGAGCATGGGGGTGCATTAGAAGCCAAAGTGTGTGATATTTAACACCAAGCGGCCATAAGTGACTTTTCTGTGAATGGGTCAATGATACAATTTAGATAAATCTTTACAAAGGAAGGAAATACCATTTCTCCCCCCTCCTGACACTACCATCACCCTGCAGTCACTTCTGAAGGTGATGCATCCTGAAGGGAGGTAGGGACCAAGCCAAGAGCAATTCCTGGGTTCTCACCACAAACCCAACCTCTGTCCTAGTTTGCAAACCCATCAGCCTTGCTCCATAGCAGGGGAACCTGTAGTCTCCTACCAAATGTTCCTCTGGCTGCCTTTAGCCATCCATAAACTGCCAGGGAGGCAGCCTGTCCTCCTGAGGGCTGTCTCACCATACATCAATGCAGCTGGACAACTCTGGCTTTAATATTAAGGAGAGTGATTAAAATCCAGCTGGGTGCCCTGACCCAGCCTTGCAGAGCAGATTCCTCATCTCTCAAAGTGGCATGCAGAAAAAGGTGAGCAAAGCAAGGGCTGGAGGTTATTAAGCCTGAGTCAAGGACAGTGAGCTCGGTCAGGGCAAAGGAGGTAAATTCCATGGAGGCAGCTTGGAGGCCTCCAAGGTCTGTCCTTGACCATAGCTCCAGGTGGTCTGCCCAGGATTTAGTACAAAAGACTATTTTGCCTAAGCTGGCTTTATTCACACCCACATAGCAAGAGACTTTGAAGCCCAGAGCCATGCACTACTGAGGCAAACACCCATCCTACCTATGCTGCCTGAAGACCCGTTTTGCTCTTTGCTGTGCTGCATCTACATCTTCCCACGCCTCATTGCAATGCCTGCTGTCCCCAGGGGTGACAGCAGAGTGATGCGGCATTCAGTCAGCGAGTGGTGGCCCTGTTCCCTCCTATAGCGCAGCCCTCGCCTTGCTGCTGTGCACGCAATAGTGCTTGGCACATGGTACAATGGAGAGGCAATGATGAAGTGAGTCCTAGTAATGAGGGAGAGCCCAGAGGAAACTTTGTCCTCTTGCACCATTCTCTTGAAGGCAAGTGCCATCTAACCCCAAAACACCACCAGCACATCACCCTAGCTGGTGTCCCTGCAGCAACTAGGTGACTGGGTGAGTACCTCTTTCCCTCCTGGGGCAGGAACACGGGGATATGCTTCTGCACAGACACTTCTGTAGTGAGATGACGGTCTCAAGCTTGATTAGGGACATCTTTTACCGCCAGATTTCAACTCTTATTAGTCATCAGATCACAGCCTTATTGCACCATCAAGACTCAGTGCTGGAGACCTGAGAAGGAGTTGATGGCAGGTCAAACCCCATATCCACATCTTCCCTGGGGTTTTGGTGTGGGGCTGAGGATGCTGCAGCCCCTCACTTCGAGCCCTGCCCACCAGCAGCCTCCCTCCCCGCTGTGCTTGTGCTCACTCACATGGATCAACATCTCCCTTTCCTTCACTGTCTCTTTTATTGCCTTGCAAGTTGGCCCCAGGATACTTTATCACACCATAGCACATAATACAAATGAAAAACAAAAGGGGAAAAAGTTTGAATCACTTTTTTTTTTTTTTAATATATTCATCCCTGTGCCAGGGAACAATGATCCATCTGATTAAATCCACATGCTAGAGTTTATTAAACCAGGTTGTCCTCTTGCTTTCTCTCTCCTTTAGGCAGGGACAAGCTCATTAAAATGAACATGCTCTGCTCCCTCCCTGTTGCAATCCCACTTTACGCTGTCTCAGTGCTGCCACTATCTTGTAAGCATCACCAGGAGCTGATGAATAGGGCTCTGCAATTCAGTTTCCTCTGGCAGCAGCATAGAAGCCAAGCCTTGGTATGGCTTTTTGGCAAAGAGTAGGAGATGCCCTCAACACACCAGTGCTTCATAGCTGTGAGAGGATGTAAGAAAAGGCCCATTAAAATTGGAAAGAGGGGCTGACCACCTCACTCTAGCTCTCCCCCAACACCTCGTGTCATTTAGCTCCTCACAGGCTCTGTTTCTCATCTGTAAAATGGGTTTGATGGTCACCACTCCCCCATTAGGATAATTAATGGCTATAAAGCACTTTGGATCCTGCACTAAGAATAAACCCATCAGTAGTGCCAACGTGACAAGTGGGCACCTAAGACAGCCTCTCCCTTGGGACCAGGTCCCTGCACAGGCTCCTGAGTCTGCTGGTACCTGCACACCCTGCAGCCCCCACTCTCCTTGGGCTCCCCAGCCCACCAGCCACCCTCATGGGGGAGGCATTTCCAGAAGGCCAATATTTGCCTCAGCTCCTCTTCCTCCTCAGCAGCCCTTCTGATGCAACCTAAGTCTGTTACACTCTGGCGATAACAGTAGCTTAGGCCATATAATCCCTCCTTTACTTGACTTTGGGTTATTTTGAGCAGGAGATTAAAGGAGATTATCTGCATCATCTGAGATGCTGCACTTTCTATCTCTACCCCCTTCTCTCCACCCCCAGGACTCACCCTGATCCAGGCAACAGAGCCTCCTTCCTCTGTCCTCCATCACACTTATGTCTTGGGGCAACTACTTGGCCACAAGGTAGTTGCCCCTTGTGGCGGTCCATCATCAGCCTCATTCCCTGGACCCAGCTTTTCACCTGGCCACCCATGTATCCTGCACACCTGCATCCTGAGCCAAGTCCAGAGACGCTCAATGGGAGGGGAAAGAGAAAGAAGGGCATCCCAGCACACTGCAGCACTAATTGGGATTAGCTGTTCAGCAGGCTTCTCCTTGAGAAGGAGGTGGTGGCAGAGAGGATAAAGGAAGCCCTCCTTTGGGCGCTCACGGCTTGTGGCAGAGCATGCTAGGTTCAACATCAGCCACTTGTCTCCATAGCCAGAGGATGGAGAAAGATTGCCTGTTTAGAGCATCCCACACTATATTAGAAAAAAAAGGAATCACAATAACACAGGAAAATCACTGAAAAATGTCTGTGTTTAATGCCCAAGGAGGAATCCTTGTCATCTGGCAGTACCCAGCCATAAGCATCACCCAGATATGGGCAGGGAGCTCCTTCTCATGTTCTGCAGACCACATGCTGCTCTTTAGTTCACTTCAGCTTGGGTTTAGCAAAGCACTTAAGTGCTGGTTTGAATTCCTCCCAAAGCCTTGCTGAAATCAGCAGCTTTGTTGAATTGAAGTGTGAACAGGCAGAGTTACAGTGACCAGGAAAGTTAATTCTCCTTCCTATCTGAGGGAAGGATGCTCAAGCATCCAGGGGTGGGAAGCACCTACCAAGCAGCAATAGCTCCCTAGGAAAGCAAACACCCTCATATGGCATCCCACCAGCACACGTGTGACCTGTGCACACGTTCACAGCAAGCTCACACCTTCATGATCTGTTTTCCCTCATTTCAGCCTGGAATCCATCTGCCACCCTGGAAATTAATAGCAATCATTAAACAAAAAGAGCTGGCAAGGAAAAGAAAGAAAAAAAAAAAAAAAGCCTGAGGTGAAAAGCAGCTATTTCTGCCAGGAAAAAAATTAAAACTATTTAGACATACGGAAAGTCATTTATTACTGTGAAGTCCTGCCTCCACCTGGGGTTTAAATCTCATTACAGTTTGTCCAAAACAGATGTTACCCTTTCAGCAGAAGATTATTAACGATAAACTCCATTACTCCAGAGAGAGTGGGTGTTCTGGGGTCACTTGCTTTTTCAACTTGGGTAACCTCCATAGGAAATGCTTATGAAAAGGACAGGCGATACAAATCCTGGCATAGCTCCTGCTTCTACTGTCTCGAGGTCCACAGTTTTATTTCCCACTCTCCATATCTTTTGGAGGTGTTTGGACAAGCAGGGAAACATGGCAGCCCAAAGAGAGTCCACAGACCTATCTGACCATAGGAAGGGCTTTCCCATGCTGCAAGCCCACACTAACACACCAATAGCACCTACTGCTGCTTTTCCACCAGCAGTTTGCCATTCGCCACATGTAAAGACAAAACCAGTTTCTCATGGATAGAATCTGACATGTACAGGACCCATTTTTCCAAGCTTATGTGCTTCTATCCACACATTTTCGGATTGAAGGCCATTTGGTTGGGTTTTAGACTTGCTGGCACCATAGAGGAGACCCAGTGGTCCCTCATACCTGTGGTTGAGCATCCTCTATGGACAAAGATGGGCTTTGCTTATTCCCAGCATATTTCAGTGGGAAATCAGCTACCCATGAGAGAAAACCAGACTGGCACACAGTTTAACCAGCCAAGCCCACAGTAAAGCCATATCTTTGCTCTGTTTGAGTTTAACATAGTAAAGATACCTGCTCAGGAATCTAGGAACCACATTAACCATGCTGTAAACACAAACAAATAAGACATTAACACCAGCTCCACACAAATACAGCCATCTGGCTGCTCAGCTATCTCCCTAACCATTTCAGGTAGGAGGAAGCACATCCCCAGCACTCTCCAGAGAGCCTACTAAATAGATGTTCTCACGATGCCTCTCAGAGCATCCCTGGGAAGCCAGCAAGTACCAGCTATTTTGGGTCTGTTGATGGTGAAACTGGCATCTCAGAAAACACTTTTTGCTATCAGCACAGTGTTTTTCCACACCCCAAGGGAAGCAGCAAGAGCTCTGCTCCTGGCCATGGATGTCTGTGAGTAGTCATTCTCTCACCACAGCACATCTCAGGCTTTATGGGCCATAACCAAACCCTTCATGGACCCCCGAGACCCAAAGGGAGCTGCAAGCAAGCAGTGCACCCACCTCCCTACAGCTGCAGGGTATCCTTGGGAAAAGTCCATTGCGTGTCCATTCGTGTTGTGCCAAAGGCATGGCAGAACTGCAGGGGCCATGCTGGGGGGAGGAAGAGGCTGAAGTTCATGGCTGAAATCAAGCTCTTACACAGCAGCTTACCATCTTGTGGGCTCTTCTAAAGGTACAATCACTGCTATCTCACATGCCTCCACAACCTCATGTGCTAATCTGCACCAACCCTTCATCCTCTCACCCCATCCCAGACCCAGCTGGAGAACAGACCTGCAACATCCAGACCCACTAAGCCACCACCACTATCAGGCTGGTACCATGGTCACACACCCCTCAGCTTCTCCTAGCACTGCAGGGACCTGGAGGGTGAAGTGGGGGTGAACACCCTCCGTTCATGGGGGACAGCAAGATAAGGTGCTTATGGCATGGGCATTTGTTTGTAGCATGGGTATTTGACCAATGAGGGGTTCCCTATAAAATTTTAACAGAAAGGGCAAGTACATATTTCTGCTGCTGAAACAAGTGCCATACTGGGCTAAAAGTATTTTCCTGTAGAAACACAGCATATGTTTTAAGATGTCAGGACACAGGCAGGGTTGGCAATGTTGCTGAGGACCTGTCTTGACATAGGGAAGAAGAAGGCCTCTCCTCCAAGAACTGACAAACCCAAGCCCCTCCAGCAGAGCTGTGTGCAGAGCAGGCCAGTGCTGGGTAAGCTGTGCATGGAAGGTGGTCATGCCTGCTTTCCTCTGCAATGCTGTTATCCTGAATAAACATTAGATTGGTTTTGGATAGCTGCCCAGATGATCATTAACCTTCTCCTGGCCCATGACAAGAAGCCAGCCTGCAGCACTGAGCTAAAATTAGGCCTGTAGGGCACTGGGGCTTGCCAGATACTGCTATGTCTGGGCAGAAACCCCCTTCAGAAAGCAGACAGCCTGAGGATTCAGGCTTAAGCTGGGCTCCTCAGCTCCAGAGGACATTAAAATCAGAGAATAATTAGGGTTGGAAGAGACACGTGGAAGTCTTTTCCAACCAGAGAAGCAGGACCAACTTCAAAGACAAGTCAGAAAGGTGTTGCTTATAGCACAGCCATGGCAATTCCTGTGTGCAGGACACTTGCTGATGAAGAGGTGAATTCCTTTTTGCCTATCTAGAGATCACAGCCAACTATTACCATGAAACCTTACATGTGCTGTATATTTTCTTATCCATCTCCTAAACAGCAGTACAATCCACCCAGAAACTGTGACTGAGGTAAGCACCAGCCAGACACTTTCTGGTTTGAGCCCCCTTCACAGGGGAAGAGTGGGACAGAGGGAAAAGTGCTTCTGAAAATACGACCATAAATGAATTGGGATGGAACAAAACACTTGGTTAGTTTTGTTAGAAACTACTGTCAGAGAAGCATTTCATGAATCCATGACCAGATTTCATCCTGTATAAAAGTGACTTTTCCTGTCTGGGATGCAAAGGGTTATATGGGCCTCCTGCAAAAATAAGTTAATGAATGAAAGCAGTAAAACCCTCTTCCAAATAGCAGCAAAGATCTGAGGATGACAATGCAGCAGAGACAAGGCACATTTCAGACTGCCAGTGCTGAGGAACACCAGCAGCTTTGCTTCCCAGCATGGCGCTGGCTCCCTCCTTTGTATCCATGCTGGAAAAACATGCTTTGATCTTCAGTGCTATTTGCGGGGGTAAAACAGGAGTCCTGCTTCCACACCAGACCTCTGCTTTCCCCTAGCCTAACATCAGCATAACCATCCCATAATGGAGCTGTGATTCAGGCTGATTATTTCTAAGGAAGAACCCCATCAAGTAAATACTAGAGAGGCTTTCACCCCTGGAAACATGCTTTTCTTATTACTCCTGTTGTACCTAATCAGAGCTCTTAGTTCTCTACATCCCCTAAAGTCTTTTTCCTCTTCACCTTCCTCTGACTCTGCCCCTCTAATTGCACTCCTTGGCTCTGTAAGGGCTCGACTGCTCTGTCACAGGCTGGAGCTGACATTTCATATCTGCCCATGCTGTTATTTCAGGAGGCTGGTTTAATGCACAGGTATCCCAGCTGGGCTTAAGACATTCACCAGGAAGATCACTTATGCATTTACTCAAACTCAGCAGAGAATTTTGCTCAGTGGTCCACAGCAGTGTGTGATAGGGTTGTCACCTCAGTAGACCCTGGAAGCTAAGCAGCATGAGATGGAGGTAAATGGCTTCAGACTGCAGCTGGGTGAAAAGCAGAATGTCTGTATTTCCTGAAATCCCAAGAGCTACCCTGTCTTGGAAATACGGCCATTTTAACACAGGATTTATATTGCCATAGAACAAAGAGGTTCTTAAAAAACCTTCATGCAAACAGGTTTGTTTTGGCTAGTCCCAGATTGCAGCACTGGCCTCAGTCTGGCTGGTGGAGGCACCAATGGCTATGAACTAGGGCTCCCATCAGACACTACAGCACCCACAAGTTCACAGCTAAATTGGCCCAAATCTCAATTTCCAAGAGAGATCATCATTGCTTTTCAGCCAAAGGTTTAATTTTGCAGAAAGTGCATTTTGCACCAGAAAAACATTTCATGGAAAACTCCCCATGCAACCAGCTGCACAGTAAGCCACCTCCTATGGGAATCCATGTCAGGCAGCAGCAACGGCTGGCTGTTCAGAGGGAAGGCAAGGCAGGAACCAGGGCGACCCCAGCACAGGGGGTTTCCTCCCCACCCAGGATGGTGTCTCCCAGCACATGAACACAGCAAGCAAGGTGCTAACAGGATCCATTGGCAGTTCTAGGCAAGAAATGAACCACATCCAGGTCCATCCAGTGAGACCACTTGGGAGCTAAAGGAGATGGGCCAGGAGCAGCATGGGGCACAAGCTGCATTGCATGGAGTCAATCCAAGAGATTAGCCACCTACCACAGAGGCCTGAGGTCTATCCAGGAGGCAGGACCACAAGCAGGGCTAGAGACAGGCACACCACCAGCAAAGCTCAAGAGAGGAATAAAGTACCAGGGCTGAGCTTATATAGAGCTCCTGAGACTGTGGCATAGGGGAGGCTCCAGATGAGGCTGATCAGGGTCATTATCTTCAGGGCCTTGACAACCAGATGCATTTCGGGTTCTTCAGACTGGTCTGCAGAAGGTGTCTCATGCCTCCTGCAAAGAGACTGCAAAATCATCCAGCACCCAGAGAATCTGTGGCCACTGAAAAGCCATCAGTGTCTTGATCTCTGTTGGCTTGTGTTCCCCTCGATAAGAACAACCTAAGGAGAAAAGCATTGGCCCTAGCACCATATAGATCTCAAGAGTGTCAATACATCAGTAAGAGTAATAGAGACCAAGTGTGTCATTTCTGCTTGTTTCTCCCAGCCTACCCCAGAAAAGTGATCTCTTCCCCATCCCTCCCATCTGGCTACTTGTCACCTAGTCTGTGACCTCCCAAGATCTCAGTAAATGCAATGCTGTGCACTTATCTCTCAGGCCCTCTTTTACCTCTCTGCTTCACTCCTTCTTCATCTCTCTTCAAACCTCAGTGGAAAATATATCTCTTTTCCCTTTCCTATTTTTCTTAAGTAATAAATAATACAAGGAGAGAGTAGAACTGACCAGAGAACTCTATTATCTAATGCTGTGAGGCATTTGGGAGTAAGGTTGGGGTGCACAAAATGCTGCCTAAACCTGTCTGTGGAGGCAATATTAGTACCAGGACCTCTGGATATAAAATGAACTCAAATTTTACAGGCCTGAGTATCTTTATTATTCAGCATGGTTGTGATTCTGACCAACATCACTCAGCAGGACGCATGTAGCAAACACCAGGAATATGAATGAGCAGGAAAACTTGCCTGAAAGCCTCCTTCCTCACATGACATACACAGGATGGATGTCAAGCCATTTAGGGGAGACTTCATCACTAATAAATGTTTTCTCTGCCATCTTGAAGCTGACTCCTTGGATTATTTTATGAATAATGAAGAGCCAAGGTTCATTTCAAAATTGGGTGCCTGTTTGTTAGATGCATTTTCCCTCCCCACCTCTTTGGGTGACTAAACATTTGTTGTTTGTAATATATGGTTCCCATTTTGCTATGGCTGTCTTTGCAGTGGGGCTCCTTCGTTTAGTGATTAAACGGCTGTGAAAGAGGGTCTAAGAAACTGAAACATGGTGAACTGGGGATGGAGCAGGTAGGGAGAATGAAGTTATGGAGATGCAGAAATGCCAAGGAGAGGAGCGCTGTCATGTGGATGCACATATACACACACACACGTGTGTTAGAATCATAGAATCATAGAATCATAGAATTGTAAGGGTTGGAAAGGACCTTAAGATCATCTAGTTCCAACCCCCCTGCCATGGGCAGGGACACCTTGCCCTAAACCAAGTGGCTCAAGGCTCTGTCCAACCTGGCCTTGAACACCGCCAGGGATGGAGCATCCACAACCTCCCTGGGCAACCCATTCCAGTGCTTCACCACCCTCACTGTAAAGAACTTCTTCCTTATATCTAATCTAAACTTCCTCTGTTTAAGTTTGAACCCATTACCCCTTGTCCTACCACTACAGTCCCTAAGGAAGAGTCCCTCCCCAGCATCCTTGTAGACCCCCTTCAGATACTGGAAGGCTGCTATGAGGTCACCATGCAGCCTTCTCTTCTCCAGGCTGAACAGCCCCAACTTTCTCAGCCTGTCTTCATATGGGAGGTGCTCCAGCCCTCTTATCATCTTCGTGGCCCTCCTCTGGACTCGCTCCAACAGCTCCATGTCCTTTTTATGTTGAGGACACCAGAACTGTACACAGTGCTCCAAGTGGGGTCTCACAAGAGCAGAGTAGAGGGGCAGGATCACCTCCTTCGACCTGCTGGTCACGCTTCTTTTGATGCAGCCCAGGATTCACTTCGTAAATGTAAGCCACAGTTTGAAATAACCCATTCAGTAGAACAACAGAGTCAGGAATTGAGTGCCAGCACACTCTCCCCCTGCCTCCCCAGCCCCCACAGCTGCTTTGTTTGCTTCCCTGCAGCTGCTGCTCTGGTTTCATTTACTCAGATGCCATTAGTCAGGAGATGGAAGCAAAAACTTCCCAGCCAGCCTGCGCTGGTTTTTGGAGCCCCAGCATCCAACCAGAATGAGGTTGGTGCTGCTCACCCAGTGCAGGCTGCAGCCTTGTGGACATCATCTTTGCTGCTGGGTTGTGGTGGGGAGCAGAGCTGGAGAAGCAGGGATGGGTAGGAGGGAAGGACATCACCAGTCAGGGCTGAGGATTAGCAGAGTGAAGCACAGATCTGAGCTCTAGAATGAATACTGGCATATCAGTTCAAGGTATCTCTGAGTGAGATTAAATTCATCATTTCAAAACACTGCTATTGTTATTCCACGCTGTCTTCATTCCTCTCTTTTGCTTCTTTCTCAGTCAGTGAAGAGGAACCCCAAATCTTCACTTTTCCTCATTGTTTTTCACATTAGAATTGTAGGTGGTTTGTTCCCTACAGGCAGACCTGTGGAGTGTCAGAGGACTGGGAAAAGTGGTGTGCAATTGTGTTACCAGGAGAATAACATCAGGACAACAGGGCAAAGACAAACCAGCCAGGCAGGAGGGTTAAAACACTAGCTTTTCTCACTGATTTTCATCCAGTCTGTGGGGAAGAGGCAGAGCGGTCTCTTCGCTGCTCCCCAGAGCCACATCTCAGCTACAGGAGATCAGGGACAGCAAAGGCTCCTCAACCGACTGATTGCTCTATTTCATAGAATCATAGAATGGTTTGGCTTGGAAGGGACCTTAAAGCTCATCCAGCTCCAACCCCCTGCCATGGGCAGGGACACCTTCCACTAGAGCAGGTTACTCCAAGCCCCTGTGTCCAACCTGGCCTTGAACACTGCCAGGGATGGGGCAGCCACAGCTTCTCTGGGCACCCTGTGCCAGTGCCTCAGCACCCTCACAGGGAAGAGCTTCTGCCTAATATCTAAGCTAAATCTCCCCTCTGTCAGTTTAAAGCCATTCCTCCTTGTCCTGTCACTACAGGCCCTTGCAGAAAGTCCTTCTCCAGGTTTCTTGTAGGCCCCCTTTAGGTACTGGAAGACTGTAATAACGTCTCCCTGGAGCCTTCCCAACTTCTATCCTGCAAGAATCAAGCCTGTGATTTCAGAAGCAGAAACAAATAGAAAAGGGAGATTAGAGGCAAGGCAAAAGGTAGAAAAGGGAAGAAGGAGAAACCTCCTAGATGTCTGTTATCTGCTGTTAGAGGGAGATGAGTCGGGAATGGCTGTGAGTGCCCCTGCTCCCATCCTGCCTCATAGGATGCTTGGTGCTTGGCTGATGTTGCAGCACACACCCCCATGCATCAACGTTGGCATGATGCTTGGAAAGAGGCTTCCAGAAGCCAACAAGATGAACAATTATGCCTTTTGTGCAAAGCAACAAGACCCACTTCTCCACTCCCTAGTCATGTCCCGGCAATCTAATAAAAAGGGAGATTAGCCCCTCTTTCCTCTCTTACATCTCCTTAATGCTGTCATTTTATTCACACTTTGCAAAGCAAATAAACTAGCAAATTGCCTGCTTTAATGAGCTGAAATTAAACTCAGGCTGCTGATAAAATGCCTTTTCTCCTTTCTGTTGTTGGGAAGGACTCGTCTGATAGGCAATGTGCAGGGAAGAAGAGAAAACACACAGCAGGAGCCTTACTGAACGTGTTTGAGTCATTTACCATTGCTCTTCTTCATCCCTGACATCTCCAGTTAGATGAGGGAGGCACATGGGTGACGGGAAGGCCACGGGGGATCAGCCTGGCAAGGTCCATGGAGGGTCTGTCTCTGCTCTTTGCTCATGGGATGGTCCCACTCCACTAGCTAATGCCCTCTGACACAGGCTGCAGCCCACAGCCTCCCCAGGGAGGAATGACAAGAACCTTCCTCTGCAAGAAAAAGGCTGGTTTTGGCTCTGCAGAGCAATTCCAAACACAAGCTTGCCCAGAGAGGGTGATTGTGTCAAAATGGGACTTAGAGCAGACAGAATATGTGCTTGCTAAAGAGAATACGCTAAGATGCATCACTCCCTGCCGCTTGTGCTGTCTCAATTTGGCAGGGCTTCCTCTGGCTGCAGGAGGCCTCTGTAATGCACAAGCCCATGGGGGAGGACAGGGAGATGCTCACGCCAAGGGCAAGCACTGCAGGGCAGCAGGCAAAGAAAGCACCCTCTGTGCCACCCTAAAGGAACAACTGGGGCAAATCATTGCTTATGGCTCCGGAGGCCAGAATTACCCTTCTTCCACACCCTTAGGGGCAATATGCACCCCTATAGGAGGCAATCTGAGGAGCTGGAGACAGGTCCCTGTGGCAGAGGATGGGGGATACATCTAGAGCCCAGCTTGCGGGTGGAGGGAGAGCAAGTCTCCACCTGCAGCACAGTGCATGTGCTGGGATTTTCATCCCAACAGGAGGAGGCTGGGGCACTGTCCTTCAGTCTCCCACAGCCCTGTGAAGTGCTATCATTATCTTACAGTACTGGAGAAGAGACGGGAGCACAGAGAGGTTAATTGAGTTGCCCAGTGCTGGGAGGGATTTAGCAGCAGACGTCTCTCAGCCTGGCACTGCAGCCTGCCTCTCCATCAGCTGTGGAGGGGGTAAGGGGGGACACTCACACACAGTGCCACAGGGATCACAGTCCCTCTTCCCTTCCTCACCGGCTCCAAGGACTCAGCTGTGCCAAAATGGGCTGACACATCCTGGCAAAACATCCCAGGGCAGAGACAGCACATCATTGCAAAGGTGCTCCTGCCAGTGCAGCAGGTACTGTTCCTCAAAATGGGGATATCAGTATCACTGCGGCGATATAAGAGCTTCAGCTGGAATAGCAATGTAAAAGCATGCTAAGTCCAGGTTTCTACCCCCAGGAAGGAGGAGACCTGAGATCCAGCTGCCTTACCCTCAGCATCCTTCCACCCAACCCCCATTTCTAGTAAACTGTTGAAAACCTGAGTTTTCTGCTAAACCTATGTGGGACAGGACAGCAACAGGCATTGGAGAGGCAGAGAGAGACCTGCAAGTACCCAGGCAAGACCCCACAGACACATCATCTTAGGGCCAGTATGTCTCACCCACATGACTGCACAACTGCCATAGACAGTACAGCGTGCAAGAAGGGTGTATGTACCACACACCCTGCCCTCTGTGGGACTCTGGGTGTCAGGCTGTTGTTTTCCCCACAGCCTCACCTTTGTCCGCTGTAGGACAAGGTGGCTGGAGAGCCTCATGGGCAGAGAGCTGACGCGAGAGCAGATTTTGTTATGCATGTAATGGAAACCCAACTGAGCCACCAGGGAATAAAGTCATTGTTCACAATCCAGAAAGAACAAATAAACTGTTCTACTGCTTAGTATTACAGGCCTGTTTGCCAAAGTAAACTGTGAATGGTTAACAGGGATTTCTGCAGTGGAACATGGTCTGCTTCATTGCGTGTATCATGGGTGGGAAAGAACCTGGTTTCTTCAGGACAAAGGCGAGGGTATAGCATCTGCACCTAAATGCCCCTTGACAATCAGCCTGATGTGATTTTCAGGTGTGCAGCATCAAGCACAGTCCCTCCACTGCCTGGTTACTGGGAATTAGCTTGGAAACCAGTTTCTGGATTTATGCTATTTTTCAGATCTAATGAAAGACAGTTTAGACACAGGATGTGCCCCTGTCTCCTTCATGGATGCCCAAGAAACCTCCAGTTCCTACCAACTGTGTTTTCAAGGAGTGCTGGTGGTGTCTTCCCTCCCAAGTCTGCCCTGGGACAAGGGAGGCAACCAGAGCTCCTGTTCCCAACAGAAGTCCCAAGAAGGATTTCTCTAGATAGGCCATGATGGTTTTCTCCCCATTTGTGGGCAACTCCATGTCTGCCACACCACCTCACTAATGTGTTTTGCAGTTAGAGTGCCCTGAAACTACTGCCCAGGTTCCCAGAAACAGGACAAGCGCTTGATGCTGGGCTTTATCCCAGATGCTGCACAGCAATGCAGACAGAGAGACATGGTATCCTGAGCCAGCGTCCCCCTCTGTGGGCACTGCTGCTGCGCACACCAGCATGCGAGACAGTCAGGATTCCCCTCAGCAAAACGCTGCAGCATCAAATCTACATCAGAGCGAATTGTCTAGACTTCATCTGCTCTCAGCGAAGAGGAACAGACACTTCTGGGGCATCACTCCTCTCCTTCTAAGGTAGACACCTAAATAGGTCAGATGAATGGTGTCCTGGATGTGTGTTGGTCTCTCAACTGCCTATAACGTGATGCTGGATAACCTGAGAGGATGACCTCCACGGTCAGTGACCACCTTCCCTTGTGCTGCCAAATTTGCTGGTGGCAGCACCCAAATAAACCAAAGGCTCCTTGAAAGGTAACAGGCAGAGTTAGAAGGCAAATGCCTGACATTAAGAGGGTAGTTGGATGTGTTTTCAACACCTCTAAACGCTGTCTTTCCTTTGTGTTTACTTTGTGCTTGTGTTTTGTTTCGAGCAGGTGAGCTGAGGGACTGAGCGGGGACAGCCAGACCCACGGAGCACATGGAGATGGGGACCAGCGTCACGATGGGAAGCAAAAGGAAAACGAGGAGATGTATTATAAAAAGTGAGAGGAAGGCTTGTCTCTGAGCCAGAGGGACTCCACACGGGCACCTAACTTCATGACTCCCTCTCCGAGATACCAGAGACCTGGTGATGTGGGACCAGCCTCAGCCATCCAGGCCTTGGTAATACCCCCTGGCTGGTGGCTGCCAAGTGTGGTGGGCACCAAGATCCGCTTTGTCCACAGACACTTTCCCCCCGTCTCCATGCCATGAGGAGAAGGGAGAGGCGAGCGGAGCTGCCGACGAAGCACTAGCCCACGTCTTCCCAGCCCTTGTCCCACTGCCCGCTTCCAGCAGACCAGGAACCCCTTCTCTGCGCTGTCCTTCCAGATGGCAGGTCGCCGGTGGGCTGCGACGTCAGCCCTCTGCGTGTGCGTGGCAGCCGTGTCCCTCCTGCACACCGGCGGGGTGCGGGCAGACTGCTGGCTCATCGAGGGGGACAAGGGCTTCGTGTGGTTGGCCATCTGCAGCCAAAACCAGCCCCCCTACGAGTCCATCCCCCAGCAAATCAACAGCACCATCGTGGACTTGCGGCTGAATGACAACAAGATCAAGAGCGTGCAGTACGCTTCGCTCAGCCGCTTCGGCAACCTGACATACCTCAACCTGACGAAGAACGAGATCTCCTACATCGAGGATGGTGCCTTTTCAGGACAGTTCAACCTCCAGGTGCTGCAGCTGGGTTACAACCGACTGAGGAACCTCACCGAGGGCATCCTCCGGGGCCTGGGGAAGCTGGAGTACCTCTATCTCCAGGCCAACCTCATCGAGTCCATCACCCCCAATGCCTTCTGGGAGTGCCCCAACATAATGAACATTGACCTGTCCATGAACAGGATCCAGAGACTTGACAGCAACACTTTTCGGGGCCTAAACAAGCTCTCTGTCTGTGAACTCTACAGTAACCCCTTCTACTGCTCCTGCGAGCTCCTCGGCTTCCTGCAATGGCTGGAAGCATTCACTAACATGACACGCACCTATGACCGGATGCAGTGCGACTCCCCACCCGACTACACAGGCTACTACTTGTTAGGCCAAGGCCGGACCAGCTACCGCAATGCTCTGAGCATGCTCTCTTCCCTTTGCACTGGTGGCTCCTACACTGTGATCCCTCGTTTTATCCCTCCCAGGTACCAGGTGACCACGGTGCCCTCTGAAATCCCCTGCTCCGAGGAGGAGTGCTCCTCTGGCGATGGCACAACGCCGCAGTTCTCCCTCTTCACGCCCATCGGCGAAACGGAGGTGCGCCCCAACATCCAGGTGAAGCACCTCAACCACAACTCGGCCGTCCTCACCGTGCAGATCCCCTACCCGTTCAGCAAGATGTACATCCTCTCCCAGTTTGAAAACGGCTTCTCCTCCATGATCACCAAGCTCAGGAAGAAGGAGGAGAACATCACCGTGAGCAACCTAGTAGCACAAAGAGATTACACCTACTGTGTAGTCTCCGTCCACCAATACTCCAAGTACAACCACACCTGCGTCACCATCACACCCACCAGGCCCAACCGCAAGGAGACAGTGCCCACCCCTTCCACTGCCACTCATTATATCATGACAATCCTGGGCTGTCTCTTTGGCATGGTCATTGTTCTGGGCGTTGTGTATTACTGTCTGCGGAAGAGGCGCCAGCAGGAGGAGAAGCACAAAAAGGCTGCTGGCAGCATGAAGAAGACCATCATTGAGCTGAAATATGGGCCAGAAATGGAGACCACCAGCATCACCCAGCTGTCCCAAGGACAGATGCTGGGTGGGGAGACGGTGACCCGCATCCCCTACCTGCCTTCTGCTGGTGAGGTCGAGCAGTACAAGCTGATTGACAGCAGCGAGACCCCTAAGGCCACCAAGGGCAACTACATGGAAGTGAGGACGGGTGAGCAGCCCGAGAGGAGAGACTGCGAGCTGTCCCTGCCGCCGGACACCCAGAGCTCTGTGGCCGAGATCTCCACCATTGCCAAGGAGGTGGACAAGGTGAACCAGATCATCAACAACTGCATCGATGCCTTGAAATCCGAGTCCACCTCCTTCCAAGGGGTGAAATCAGGGGCAGTCTCCACAGTGGAGCCTCAGCTGGTGCTCTTATCAGAGCAGATCCCCAGCAAGCACGGATTCCTTTCCCCTGTCTACAAGGAAAGCTACAACCACCCTCTCCAGCGACACCACAGCATGGAGGCGGCCCCCAAACGCTCCAGCACCTCTTCCAGTGGCTCCATACGGAGCCCCAGGTCCTACCGCTCCGAGGGATCGGGCCACAAATCAGAAGCCAAATACATTGAGAAGACGTCCCCCACCACTGACACCATCCTCACTGTGACACCGGCCGCGGCCATCCTGCGGGCAGAAGCGGAGAAGATCCGTCAGTACAGCGAACACCGGCACTCGTACCCCAGCTCGCACCAAGGGGAGCAGCATGACAGCATGGTGGGGCGAAAGCCCTCTATCCTGGAGCCTCTGACCCGTCCTCGCCCCAGAGACCTGGCCTATTCCCAGCTCTCGCCTCAGTATCACAACCTGAGCTACACCTCCAGCCCAGAGTACACCTGCAAACCATCGCACAGCATCTGGGAGCGCTTCAAACTCAACCGCAAGCGGCACAAAGACGAGGAGGAGTATATGGCAGCCGGCCATGCCCTACGCAAAAAGGTCCAGTTTGCCAAAGACGAGGATCTTCACGACATCTTAGACTACTGGAAGGGCGTCTCTGCCCAGCAAAAGTCTTGAGTCCTCACACAACTCGTGACTTAACACACTAACTGGACCAAAAGAAATCTGCAGCAGCTATTTTTATTCAGACTGTCTTTGGAAACAAAATAAAATCTAAAAAAAAAAAAAAAAATTTAAAAAAAATCAATAAAAATAAAAGAGAGAACAAATTATGAAAAAAATCTATAAATATTCTATATAATATATAAAGCGAGATGTTAAAATGGCCTCACGTTGGTGAGACACGCACCAAATTTGAACACAAACTTTACAAAACAAACAAACTGTGGAGAGAAAACAAAAAAAAAGTTTTGTTTCATTTCGATTTTTTTAAAAAAAGATCAGAAAACAAAAAAAAAAAAAAGAAAAAATTGAATCTCAAAAGCAAGAGAAAGAGCGGGCAGAGAGCTGAGGTCTGGCGTTCCCCAATATCGCATTGCATGAGTCCCTATTCCGTGATTTCGTGGATTCTTTGTGAACAGTTTGTGTTCTTCCTTCCTTCCCTTCCAAAATCAACAGCAACAAAAACAGCAACCAAAACCAAAAAGAGACCAGAAGGAGAATCCATCCTTTGGGCTGTTTTTGCAAACGGAGTCTTCCAGTTTAGACTTTCACCCGGTTGAAGGCTCGTTCCCATTTTCACTCACTGAGAGGTTTTACCACACATTGCATTGTAAACCGAAGTCGTTAATTGTACAGAGAAGATTTCTATATTTGCAATGTTTGCTGTATAATGAGAGAGAGAGGAGAAAAAAAACCCAACAATACTACATCTACTAAAAATATATATATATCTCTATATTCACCTGTTTGTACCAGGTTTTAATCATGGATTTTAGAGAAAGAGATGGAGTTTGGTTTGAAGGACTACTTTGTTGGTTGGTGCTTGGTTGGGTGATGGGATGTTTTGTGGAGGGGCGGGGAGTGGCTGGGTTTCTAAGTGTTTGGTTTTAATTTCTCCTACAACTGTTTGTGTTCGAGTTCTCATCACTTCCAAGTACATTGACAAAAAAGGCATGTACCCATCAAAGAGAATCCTCCACCTTATTCCAGGTGAGACACCTGGAACAGGGAAGGGGATGAGAAGTGAAGGGCTTTTGGTTGAGCAGGTGCCACCATGGGATGGCATGCACTCCATGCAATGGTATGTCTCCTGAAAATTAAAAGGTATTGGTCTCTCCCCCAAAACAGATGTATCTGGAGAGCAGTGGCCCTCGGTGTTAGGTGCTGAGGGGTGGGTTATTCCCCTACTCTTCAAGATGGAGAGCCAGCGATGAGTTAGAGCAGGAAGCCTCTTGCTGCTCACCAGAGGACATCACTGAGGGGTGATTTTTTGCTGGGGGAGAAGACACTAAGCAGTTACATATTGAGAGCTATTGCAGTAAGCACAGGCCCTCACCCAGGAATCCTGCCCCTCACTCCTGGGATTCCCACCACCGCACATCCAGCAGCTCCCCTATGGCTAACTCCAAATGCAGCCAACAGCCTCAGGGAGCGCAGCTCCTCCTGCCTGCAGGCACAGTGCTGCCCACAGGCCAGCCTGACTCCCGTTTCATGAGTGGCTTTGGAGATGGATGCCCTGGGGAGCCCCTGGACAGCCCTTGGGACTCTGAGGCTGGAATGGAAAGGGGATGGCTTTGTGTTCATGTGTCCACAACCATTGCTCCCCAATGCCTGTCCAAGACTCAATAGCTTTTTGCCCCATCTCTAAAATACTCACAGATGATGCCCTGCTTATAGGATGAAGAGGAAGAGGGAGGTGTTGAGGCCATGAAGGCAATCCCAGGTGATGCTGGTGGCTGAAGGACACAGTTTTGCTCCGATTAACCCCATCTGAGACTCAAGCCCCCATGTCTCACCCCATGACTGACATGAAGCAGCATCCATGTGAGGGTCCAGGAGCTGCTCTGCTGCCCTGGTGAGCGTGTGGGAGACAGCACAGCGAGGCGATAAGCTCCCCAGATGAAGCCCTGTGGGGCTCTGCTGCTTGCCAAAACTTTTCCCTTGCATTCTGCTCACAAGTCTCTTTGGATGGACACCCCGAGTCCTGACGGACGAGCACTAGGGCCCAGGAGCAAACCATATCCCATCCTGTTATTTCAACATTTCAAAGCGATTTTGACAGGTATTCTTGCAAAAGGTTATGTTTGTTCAGGAAGGAGCTGAGCCAGGAAGACACGGAGCAGGCTGGGAAGCACATGAGTTATTCCCCATGGTTATTTGTGTAGACAACAAACCATTAGCAGGATTTCATAATAAAAAACAGGCAATTTCCCCAGGAACATATTCACTCTGCAGGAGCAAAGGTACATTCCTCCACCTCCTCCAGGTGCCCCACGTCCTGCCTGCAGCACGGAGCTCCCAGGGCTGCGTCTTGCTTAGCAGTCAGTGAGCAGGACCTGGAAAGGGGAGCTGAGGATCACCCCTCTCTTGTTTCGTGACATCATAGAATCATAGAATGGTTTGGGTCGGAAAGGACCTTAAGATCATCTAGCTCCAACCCCCTGTCATAGGCAGGGACACCTCACACTAGACCATATCGCCCAAGGCTCTGTCCAACCTGGCCTTGAACACTGCCAGGGATGGAGCATTTATCACTTCTTTGGCAGGTCCCTCCCCAAATCTCAGCTCTAGCATCTGGACCAAAGCAAACCCTTTAGCCGAAACCACCTTTCCTCACAAACCATGAGTGCCTCTTGGACAAACGGAAGCTGGTCAGCAAGGTTGGATAGGGGCAGCGCGGCCTCTTGGCACTGTTTCATGGTATGAGGGGGTTCCTCAGCAAGAGAATGGTCAAAGGTGATGAGTTGATGAGTTAATTCGGGCTCAGGTACAATGGCAATCACTGACAGATACCAAAAGACCTTCATCTGTCACTCCCCCCCATTGAAACCAGTTCCCACAGCATTTTGGAGATGAATCAGGACCGTCTCCAGGAGCAATGGCACCACCAGCAGCGCGTAACGCCTCGCTGTGGAGGCAGCGGCACGTCAGCAGCGAGTTCATCTCTTTACCTGGGGCGAGTCATTTTGCTCCTCTCTGCTTCTCTTTCCTCCCCTGCAAAATGCTTCCTTGTGGTGCTGAGGGCGTAGGCTGGCTGGGGAGGCTCAATTAATTAATTGCCTGTCTGTGAAGCCCGTTTAGCTCCTAGAATAAAAGCCTCTACAGAAATGCAAAGCTGTTAGTGGCATAAAACAGCAGGGGCAGATGAAATCAAAGCCTGATTCTGTTTTCACACCAGGATTTCACTGGTCATAAACCAACAGAGACTTGACACAGGAAATGTGATACAGCAGCGCTGGCCTTCCTAAATTAAACACTTCCTAGATGCAAACTCTCTGCAATTGGGAAAAAAGGAGGGTTGGAAAAGGTCTAGGCCCCTCTGTCTCCCTTGGAGATATGTGCAGATGCAGCACTCTGTACCCCATAGTTGGTGGGGCCTCACCATGGGTTTCAGAGAGCTCCAGATGGCTCTTTGGGTGATGGAGCAGTGGCCGTGCTGCTGAGGACCTTCCAGCCTCCTGACTCTTCCTCCAAGATAGGGTGCGATCCTGGCAGCATGGTCCATGTCCCTCGGCATGAGATGCCACAAGATTAGCTGAGAAAAAAGCCAGCCAAGAAGTTCCACTGTCCTCAAAGCCACTGCCCTATGCATGGACCTGCTGGAGTGCCCCTGCACAGGGATGCTACACAGCATCTTCCATCCCTGAGGCAGCTGCTTTACAAGACCCCCTGAGGGCAGAGGGAGAATTTCACCACCTGCAACCTATTGGGTGCTTTTCCTCTTTATTATTTCTCCTGTTCAACCACCAAAGCTCTTAAACTGCTTCTGCAAAGAAAAATAATGCCTTGTCCAGCTGGGAAGTTCCTATTGCCCCGAACCCATCCAAAGCAAGAGGGCTCTGTTCAAGCAGAAAGGACAGAGCACAGGAAAGACACGTCTGAGTGAAGAGGAGGGGAGGCCAGGGGTAAGGTTTTTCTCCTTCATTTTGCCCCATCTCAAGCAAGGGGCAAGGGGGACCAGAGAACTGGGAGTCAGCACAGAAACCACCACCAGTGCCAAGGAACCCCCAGGTTCCCATATCCCTTTCCTGCAGCAGCCTGGGCTCTGCCACTGGAGATCGTCAACAAAGGGAAGGGAAAATAAAAGGAGAGGAGGGATGAAAGGCAAGGAGAGGTGTGTGATGCAGGGGAAGGCAGAGGTGGTGAGAGCTGCTGTGCCTGGCATGTGGTATGTGCTCCTGGGAAGCATCTCTCCATACAGACATATGCCGTTCAAGCCCAGGGTTCCTGGGGGCACCCACCTACCCAAGTGCGCACACCAGTTGTGTCCATGCATTTCAAAAAGTGACATATGGGAAGTGCAATGTCCACAAACAGAAACATGGGGCAACAAAGGGTGGCAGGCACTGCCTGGCCACTTGAGAGGGGATGTGGCTGCCCTGGAGCTGATGGCTGCCTCCTTCTTCACAGCTGATGTGTGTCAGAGGTGTTCCACCTGCCCCCAGTCTGGTACTTGAACCTCTTGTTGGCTTCAGCTGAGTCTGAAAGCAGGTGGAGATCCTGTGGGAGGACATCTGTGAGGATGAATGGGGGCCCTAAGGCAAGAAGGTTCTCCCTGTTCAACACCCAGACCATGACAACAGCCAGAATGTGCTGGCTCTGCTCAAATCAAGCCAGTGACCTGCGGTGCTTGCTGGGCAGTGGGATCTTTCCTAGGGTTTCAAGTACCCCTGGAGGCACCTCTCTTCCAGCCCCATTGATGCTTATGTGTCAGCCCATGCATCCATACCCAGGAGATGCCCAGGGCCACTGGAGAGCCAGTGGCAGAGGAGTGCCCTGCACACAAGCTCCATCAGCCCAAACAGCTTCTACACTTGCACACTCCTTTGCTCTCAGAGACCCCAGCTAACCCCCCTCCCAATGCTCCCCTCTGTCCCTCTTCTACATCAGTCCCTCCCTGAAGTGGGGCAGAACTAAAAGCTCCATTGCCCAAGGCCCCCAGCCTCATCACTGGGGTGGATGTGGCTCTGCAGAAGTCAGGAGCTGCAGCACAAACCCCCTGTCACACGCTTGCTGCAGCCTGGCTGCCTGTCGGGCTCTGGAGCAGTGCATCACCTCGTTCAGGAGAAGAGGGTTAGCAAGGATAGGGGAAAGGACCTGATCATACAAATCCTTTGGGTGAGGAGGGTCTGGAGGAGGGCACAGGCTGCAGAGGGGTGTGCTGTGGAGCTGCTGGACCAGACCCAAAAGCAGGGATCGATGAGGGTGACTGAAGCCAGCACGCGCTGCGTTGGGCTATTTTTAGTGTAGCCGGCAGAGCAGGAACTTGGGAGCCCAAGTCAGAATGTGTTTGCATCTGAGAGGGCTCCTCAGGCAGAGGATCAGCACCACCCTGCCCAGGCACAGCAGCACCCTCCCTGCCTGTTCTGGGAGCAGCTCACTTTGGCTTCAGGTCCTCTCTGCTGTGCACCACGTCCCTCTCCTCCACAGTGCCACCACCCCAAGGCTTGGAGCTGTGCACATGTATACAGGATGGGGATAGAGTGCAGGAGAGGGGATGGGCTTTAGGGGATGAAGGGGCTATTTGGGAAAAGCCAAAAACCTGCCTTAAATGTGCAGGGGGTGTGAACAGGTCTTGTCCTACAGCAGTGGGGCTGCAACACTGCTTGGCTCCATGGAACAGTACCAGGCAGGTATGGCCCTCAGAGGTGCCCCAGCCCTCTCCTCCAGCTCCTCCCTCCCCTTTTACTCACCACAGACTTTCCACTGGAGGACCCTAAGTTGGTTTGCCTTGGTAGGTGTCTGGAGATGAAATTGTTCTTCAGAGAGAGATGTACAGCACAATTCCACCCCTTCATCTCCAAACCTCTGCTGCCAGTCGATGCCCGAGGTGCTGCAGGCAGTGAAGCTGCTGGCGGGTATGGTTGGTGGTGCTGGAGAAGACAACCCAACAGCTACTCCTTGGCTCGTAGCAGTGACTTTGGCTTCTTACTTACACTCCACCTTTTCATGTTTCCTTTGTGCCATGTCCTGTGTTTTACCTCTCAGCCAGCTCACCAGCACCACCAGAAGGGTGGTACAGGTAATCCAAATGACACCATGAGAGTTTGCTCATTCCCACCTTCCCCACTCTGTCCAATACTTAATGAAGGGAAACCATCTGGCCTAGAGCGAAGCCAGTTTTCCAGACTTAGTTTGCTCTGTGCAACGAATGAGAGGACACAGAAGTATCAGGGATGTGGATTTTCACCACGTGGGGAGTAGGCAAACAGGGTGCAAATTTTTACTCTAGTTTTGCTGCCCTTTCTTTTGGTCAAAATAGGATGTGAACATGCCTGTTTCTCTCCCTCTGTCCCTGTAGAGGGACCAGAACAGTCTGCCAGGTCTCTGAGTCTGCATGTATGTGCCTTTTCAGTAATCCAATGGATGTTAATGGCACGGGGTGCACTGTTGTTCCCTGTACGTGCCGATCGCTTCTCACATCCCACCAACATCTGTTTTTCCACACTCAGCTCAGCTGTATGGCAATAGCCATTTGCTGCTCACCTTTACTTGCCTCGCCATTAAAGAACTCATTAATGTACTCCATCCTTGCTTTCTTCGGGACTAAAAGATTTCCATTTCTGCCTTTTATCAGCTTTCTTGTGGTTTATATCCTCTCCTTTGTGCAATGCCCTTTCCTAATGAGCTCTTCCCTCCTGGTCCATCTTCTCCATTAAGCTATGCAAGTGCTGTCCCGCACGTGGTCTTGCTCATCTCCTGGGCTCTCTTCTGGGTCTATCACATTCTTTAGTGTTTCCAGCTGTGAAAGGAAGTGATCAGCCCCACATATAATATCCAGGCTCTCCTCCCACCCCACTTGCAGCTCCCCAACTCTTCGATCTGGCTCATCCCACCACAGCACCCAGTCTTGGCAGTCTCCTCTATCCTTGCATGAGACCCTGGCTGGCTTGCCCTGATCGGCATGGGTATGATGGGATGCCTCAAAGTTTATGTATGTGTGGTGCCTGCAGCTTGTCTCTGCTGGGGGGCTCTTAAATCTCTTCCTCTCTCAGCATTGCTTTCACACAGCGGAGCTCTCCTCTGGCATCTCCTGCCCTGCAATCAAGAGCTACCCAGCCCATTCCAGCAGCAGGAGGCCTCTCTGGGTACTGCTAAAGCTCATCTGTGGCCTCCTAAGTAAACACTGGCACTCTTCATGTGATGCAACTAAATTAATTACTCTAATTCCACCACATTTGTAGCCAAGACACAGAGGTTCCCATTCCCTGCAGCTTAAAGCTTGCTTCTCCCAAACATGCCCTCCTGCCCCACCTGGGATTTGTCCTGCAGTCAGATCTGAGGAGCAGGAGCAGGGCAGTTGTTGGGAATCACTCCAGGGGCCTGGCAGAGCCAGGTGGCCACCAAGTACCTGGGCATGAACCATCCACCACTGTCCATGCAAACATCCCCGATCCATTTGGCTCAGTTCAGGCTGACAAAGAGCCTGTGCACACAAAAGCTCTTGTGTTTTGGGTTTTGTTCCCCAGCCACCTCAGGTGTTGCAATAAGAGATATTACCTCCCCATACAAACCTTTTCTCAATTATATCCTTAGATCATGCTGGCTGTAACAACACTACCACCCACTGCAGAGTTCACACACACACACACATCCCTGCCTGGGAAATCCCAGGCAGAAACGCGGCAGCCCTACGCATGAGAAACCCTTCAAAAGCTGACTGCTGAACCCCCTGAGCTGCTCCACAACCTCCTCCAGCCTTGCAGGGAGAACACAGCTCCTAAAAGACAGTCAAATGCAGATCACGGCTCCTCAAAGACAGTCAAATGCAGACACCAGGGCTCAGGGTAAGATGTGCCAGGAGAGGGGCAGCAGAGGCTGGGGAGAGCATGGCCACCCCAAACCTATTTCCATGTCGGAGCTCACAGCTGGGAAGGGGAGTGAGCTGAGACGTGGGCTGGTATCTGATCCATCTTGCAGCATCCACCCATCTTGCAGTTCCATCCTGGAGACAAGACGGGCTGTCAGGAGAGTGGAGAAGCAGAGCTGGAGGTGCTGGAGCAGAGCTGGGAGCTGCCCCTCACCACCAGAGATGGTTGAACCCCTTCTTATAGAGTCGTGAGGCTCCTTTGGCTGAGGGGATGAGAAGCCCCTTCCCCTAGGCTGGTGTTGGAGAACATCATACCCAGAAGAGCCCATCCATGGCTGTGAAGGACTCAGCCTCCAATCGCTGCTCCGGAGCTATCAGGAGGAGCTGTGGATTCACCCACGAGTGTGAAGTCTGAGCCAGTCCCATTCTTCTGCAAAGCCACAGATGTATGTTGCTGTGGATTTCCAGATGAAAAAAGGTAGTCTGGCTGACGGCAAGGTACAAAGCCTTCCTTTGGACAGCTGATCTGTCATCCTCTCCTAAACACGAAGAAACCAACAGCACAAGGCATCGTAGGAAGATGCCAGCAAGTGGGAGGAGATTGCTTATCCAGGGAGCTAATTTAGCTGGAAGGAAAGGTTGCAAGATGTTCCTCTATCAAGAAAGAAAAATAGATATGCAAGAGCAAGATGCCAGCGGTTGACGTACCTGTGGGGAAACGATGTGGATGTGTTTGATTTTAAGAAGCCAAAGCAGAGCTGGGGCAGATGCTGAACCCAGAAAGAAGGATCTTTCAGCCCAGGATTGAGAGGCAAAGGTTAGGATGAGGCTTGTAGAGACCTGGAAGCCACAGAGGTGAGTGAATTGTAAGCAGTACCACATATAATCTGAGCAGAATGCATGGAAACAGATAATGTAATTGAAAGGGTTATTTAAACTAAGTATTCAGAGGGAAAAATAAAGCATTGCAGGGAAAATAATAATACTTAGCACTTGTAATGTGCTTAGCATCCTCAAAAACTGGTCAGCCATTAACTGATTGCTCCTCTCCTAAGTCCAAAGGCTAATAAAAAGGGATGGTTCATTTAGTTATTTCACAGCTGAGCTTCTCAATAAGGCATGAGGAATAGACCGCTGCTCTCCAACACGCTGGTAAATAAACAGTTGGAAGTAGGAAAATACAACAGCATCTCAGCACTGGGTCACAGCTTCATGCTCGGCTCCTTCCTTCCTCCACCTTGAGCTTGTCCAGGTCAGACCCATGACGTGGAGCTCATCTGGAAGTGTGGCTGGGGAGCGTGACATGGATGGGGCCAGGAATCCAACAGTCCCAAAACTTGGTGTTGCCTGCCCAGGAACTGCCCCTGTGCCAGTGTCTACATGGGCGGTGATGGGGCATCCACAGGGCAGGAATGTGGACTCTTTTCTGTGTGTGGGTGTGTGTGATTTGGGCTCAGAGAGACCCCAACTGTGCAGCCCTATTGCCTTGGCAAGCGCGGAGGCTGGAGGGAGCAGAGCAGCCTTTTGAGCGGCAATGAAGACAGAGGTATTTTATGTTTGCTTTACTTAAACAGTAAACAGTTCCCATTGTGTTTGATGAGCAAGCGATTCCATAAACACTGCAGAGGAAACATGACACAGTTGCACCCCGGTGATTTCCAGCCTGTTTTCTTGGCAGCAGAGGAGCGGATAAGCACCAAAGAGGCTGCCCCACAAATCCTCCCCAGTTGTCTGGGGGTAGATGAGGGTCTGGGGGCTGCTCCTGGTTAGGCCCATAGGGAAACAGCCGGGAAGAGGAAACTTCCATTAGGATGGAGCCATTCTACAAGTGGAAACCAATGCAGAGTTCATCTATGTCTAACCCGAAACAACCAGCATGGGGTTATAGAGCTTTGCAGAGTGGTCGTCAGTGAGTTCTCTGCACGTACCCCCACCTGCCACTATTTCTCACCCACTTCATGATGGTTTTGGGCCTTATTAGCTTAGATACCCACTGAAACACTGGCCTCATCACTTCAGAAATAAGCAGGTGCCCAGATGTTGCCACCATCGAGGTGCCCTATTTTTGGTGCAGTGATACTCCAGACCCTGCTTTGCTGCTCCTAGAAGGTGCTGGGGAGCTATTTCTTCACCTCACTGTTGGGTGGTCCAAGAGGGATCCTGCTGCTTTATAGAAGAGATGCACAAGTATTCATCTCTGAAAGCATTTTCTGGGCTCAAATACGCCCACCCAGAGCAGACCAGAGCCCAGGCCTGAACCCAGCTTTTCTGGGACATGTTCAGCAGCAGCAGTGCCATCATCAAAAGCCTTTGGTGGAGACAGGGGTTGAAGGATCTTATGTTCCTCTTGGCTTTTTGCCACAGGCACTGCCTCCTTGCTCTCTCAGCCGTGGGCTTTGTGTTTTCTTTCTCTTTCTTCAGGTTTCCCTCTTCTTAAGTGAAATGTTCTCTGCTGCCAGCATGGCCCCATGGACCCTGTGCTGGCAGGATGAGTCAGGTGAGCAGGAGGAGGTGGCAGGCACTCCTCACACCACTGTTACCACTAAGACCCTCTTCCCTGAGGCAGGTTTGGCTTGAGTGAGGCGTATGGGTCAGGACTTCTATGATTTACACTGCAGGATCCTCATCATCTGAGGGACCTGGGGAAGATGCTGAACGCAGAGACAGGAGCAGCCTTGCCGGGTTAATGACACGTGTTTCTGACCAGGGTAAATTTGGGATGCAGCATCCTAAGGATCCCATGCTAGCTTCTGCTAAACACTCACGTACAGCCGGGTAGCAGATATATGGCCTGTGCAAGATACAGCCACTTTTCCTCTGCCTGGTTTTGGCGTAACAAAGCCCAATGGGTGTGTATAAACAAAGTGAGCATCGCTCTCACTGGACCTCATGCATCATTTATAGCCAGCTTTTCCATGGCACAAGAAACATTTACATATGCCAGCATTAATTCCGAATGCTGCTTCAAAGCCATCTCTGTCTAATGAACCCCGTGCGCTGCGCACAGCAAATTCCACCCAAAAAATAATTAGCAACACATGCCACCAAAGCATTACAAGGGGAATGCAGCTCACCACCTGCTGAAGCAAAATGAATGCCTGATTTATTTATTTCTTCTTACTTTTTAGCAACATTCAGGCGCTGACTCAAAGCTGTGCTCTGTTCTCAGCTTTGTAGGGCCCTGGGAAGTGTCACGTTCCCACTCTGCTTTCCAGGCTATGGGTATGATTGATTTGGGGGGTTTATATGCTTTTCTTAGATGACTTGACAGAGCTGTGCAAGAGCCTGTTGATTTCTCCAGCCAGGGGTGCCAGCTGGGATTTAGGGTGCAGGCAGCTCTATGTCCCTTCCCTTGAAGCTGCAGGAGTCCCAGTCTTTTGGGATGCTGCCACCACCCAAAAAGAGCCTCAGACTGACAGCTGGGAGCAAGACAGGACACACCAAATCTCACCCTGGTCTGACATTCCCAGAGAGCCTTTAACCCCTGACTAGCACCAGCCTTGCTGATCCCTGAAGATGGGATCAGGAGATGAAGGTTCTGGTATCTCTACCAACCATGGGTGCTTCTACCCCATACTGGCCACAGGCAGCTCTGCTGTGAACAGCTCCAGGAACCGAGCTGGCTTTGCCAGGGCGATGCTGGGATCATGGATTCCTCCATGTTCTGTCCTCCTGGAGTGGAAGGAAGATGCTCCGCAGGGCACTGCTCCCAACCCTGTGCTGCATTGCCCATGTGCCTCTCCAGTATCAAGCCATGGTATTCAGACTGTCAGTCTCTGCCTTGCTAGGATGCAAGGGGTTAAACTGTTCTTCCTATGCAAATTAGGCTTAATTAATCCTTTTCATCAGTTGCAAATATACCTTCTGAACCCTATTAAAAACATGAATATGCAAATTCAGACCTTTTTTAATACTCATTTTCAAGGACTTGGAGTCAGGCTTGATTATTCGGTTCCCGTTAACAGCCTGTAAAACCTGGTGCAAAATTTAATTTCCATTTTAAGTTACCTAAAAAAAAAATAGGAATCTGTTGGTAATTAAGCTAATTACAGTGTTACACTAAAGAGGAGACAAACAAGGAGGACAAGATCATTCATTACAGTTAACACCAGTTACAGGACCTGGGGATCGTACAAGGCCAGAGGTAACTGTGAAGCCAGGAAGCAGCAGTGATGGAAACGGGGTGTGTGTGGGGATGCTGCAGCTTTTGAGGGGCTTGTTGCCTTCCTCACCTTGGGAACATCTCTGCTTCAGCCCCAGGAGCCATTCTCCTCCTTCTCCTAAGGAGAGAAGTGAGGAGGAGGAGGTGCCACCATGCTGGATGGGTGTTATGGGGTCTCTGCGCAGGGCAGGAATGTGCTTGGGGTTGCGGTTTCAGGGCAACCTGTAGAACCACCCTATCTGCCAGTGTGACTGGGGCTGAGCATCCCACACCGGTGGATTTCCATCCTCCCTGAGCACTTTCTCAACATTAAAAATGTGGGGTGCAGAGAGGCTGAATTGGAAGCACATGGGCAGAGACAGGTCCCACAGATGTGGGCAGCATGTCCTGCTCTCCCACAGGAGCTGTGATCCCGTCCTCACCAGCGAAGAGCAGGGACCTCCCAAGAGCTGACAACTCCCTTTGCAGAAGCAAAGCCATGGGGAAGACCCGTGACAAGACTCTGCAGAGGCACCTATAAACCACTGCTCTGCACCCACAGTGGGGGGGCAAGATGTGAGCCCCTATAGCTTGTATGATCTGAGCATACACTGGGAGGTGCCAACCAAACCAACTCAGCCTATGACACCCAAACCTCAGGGTCACCCATCGGGGCTGGGCAGTGAGTGTTGGTGGTTCCCAACTTGCCCATCAACCTTCCCGTGCCTCCCAGCTCTGCCTGCATGTAATTAAATAAGAAGTGCTGCTGTAGACTGTTAATTATAGTTTACCACTGCAGTGATCCCTTAAAATCAGTCATTAGCATGCTTAGGATCTATTCTGCACTTAGTGTTTTCTAAAGAGTCAGCAAACGCCTGACCTGTCAGAGCTATCATCCTCACCTCGGGGCTGGCAGCTCAGCATCAGCAGCACACTGTGGTGGGCTTACGCCATCTCCATACGGGGTGAAGAGTCTCATGATCTGGGTGGAAGCAGAGAGGTGATGCTCTGCCCACATGAGGCCAGGGCTTGGTGTCCAGGATACTGGTGTACTAGGCAGGAGACTCCAGCATTGAAATGAAGTGCTGGCGTTACCTACAGGCTTACCCAAAGACATTCATCATCAGCAGGATGGATCCACCCAAGAGATCAGTGCTATCCGGGGGTCTCTTTGTGCTCCTCGTCATCTCCGCACAGCAGCCAGGATGAGCAGCTCGGTTCCCTGTGGGTTTGGTTCATTCCCCACCATCACCTCCTCTCCGGGGTTGCTCCTTCCCCTCCCAGGACTCACAGCAGAGGAGCTGTCACTTCAGAGCATGCCACTCAAGGGCAGCTCTGCCTTGGAACAGCAGGATCCGAGCGGGAGCTGATCACATACATCCCCCAGGGCTGGAGTGTGGCTCCTAAAACAAGCTGTGGCAAGACACATGCAGCACAGGAGCTAAGAGAGCCACAGTGGGGAGAAGGGGTGAAAGAGGGACAGCGCTATTTGCCATCACCCCGCTATGTATAAGGCTGGTTTCCCTCATGCAGTCCAATGGGGAGTAGAAGGCACCTCCAAACCGAAGGACCTAAGTGAGGTTCATGCTTTTAATTTCTCTTTAGAAAGCCTGCTTCTTGGTAGTGGTTATGGGGACAGCCTGACAGATGAACCAGCCACCACCACCAGCAAAGCGACGTGCCTGCAATTGTACAGCACAGAATGTTACCCAGTAGATGCTCATCAAGAAAGGAAAAGTTCATCTGCTGAACTTCAGAGCCTTTCACCTGCCTGGAGAACATTTTCGATCATGGACGTGGTTCTGGGCAACCTGATCTAGTTGAATTAGTTGAATCTAGTTGAATCCGTTGAATCCCTCATTGCAGGGAGGCTGGACTAGACAACCTTTGAAGGTCCCTTCCAATCCAAACTATTCTATGATTCTATGATACCACAAGTTTCCAATCACCAGATAAAAGGAGTGTGATGATAGAGCTGACCAGGGAAATGCTCTCACCCTATAGCCAGGCCCTGTGCCTTGCACATCCTCCTGCATGTGCATCCTCCTGCCCTTCGACCTGTCTGGTGCTTCTGTATCATATTTTGGGGGGAGTCAATGATGCAGAAATACCTTCTCAGTCCCTCCAGGCAATCAGCTTGCTCCCCGAAGCATGAGATATGATTGCCCTTATTATTTTAGCTTGCATAGCAGTGAGTCTTGTTAATGGTCATAAAATTATCTAGTCCTTATTTAAATCCAACAACCGTCTGTGTTTCAGTGACCTCCTGATGGTCTCTGGCATTGCTCCAGGTTGAAGAGGCATCAGAGGGACCAGAGAGGAAAAAGAGGCAGTGGGAGGATTAAAGAAAAACAACAAAACCCACGACAAGCAACAGCCAACAAAGAGAATTCAAAGTAAACGAGGGAATATTAAAGAGAGCTCAATCAGTCAGCTGGAGAGTTCAAAAAAACACAACCTGTCACAAAGAGAAGGAAGCAGCATCAGGTAAAATTAGCAACATTAATGAACTCATCAGCACTGGAGCCCGGGCCAGGAAACAGCACAGAGGAGACAAAGGGGGTGGGAGATGCTTGATCCCACTTTGGGGAAGCAGGAGAGAGAACTGACACAACCTGATGGAACGTGCTTTGGTGGAGGAACATGGTTTGAGTGGAGACCAAAGGCATGGGCTGCCTTTGTGCTCCCTAACTTCCACAGCAGCATTGTCTTTAAGGTGTGCTTTCCTTCTGTTTTGTCCCTTGTATTTGCTTCGAGGGAAAGCACACACACAAGGAAGGCTGGAGACCCAGCCACCATGGGTGGAAGATGCAGGAGCAGCCGCTGAGACGGCTGCCCAGACCTTCTGCAAAGGCTTTGGCCAGTGATTTCTAAGTAGAATGTTTCTGAAGCAAATATCTCCTATTTCCTCCAGATCCAGACTGCTCCCTGTCCCTTCAGTAACATCTACAAGCCCCCTGAGTACCAAGATTTTTACAATAATAACCCCCAAGGAGAAACAAGAAGCAGAAAACCCCCACACAGCGGAGAACTGTTTCACTATTCCAACCTCCAACACAGATTCCCATCAATTTTGCAGCAAACCTGAGTCATGAAATTAAAAGTAGCATCAGCATATTTCCTATTAGCTAGGGTTCCTTTTTGAGAACAGATCATACATTCCTACCCTATTTTTCTAGACACTTGTGTCAATGCGATATCATCAGATGCCGTTCAGCCGCTCCTCTTAGCCTGAAAAAAGCTTTCCTGTTGGGAAGGATGGGGTTTTAATATTTAAAAATGACTTCCTGAAGAAGCCTTGCTGATTTTCCCATTTATTTATTTATTTAATATCCCTCCCCTGATCAGAGTGGGCGCATTTTGTAGCTTTTAAATATCATGCAACTTTTAGCATCGCTGCTGTTAAATCCTAATCTGCTGTCACAGCACGAATGTGATTTACACCAGCGAGGAGAGCCTGTTCTGTCCTCCCCAGCTACTACACTTGCCTCGTCAAGGAGACACCATCATTAGCTATGGTCACCTGGCATCTGACGCTGTCATCATCTTCCCACTGTCTTCAAACAGTGAAAAGCTGTAACAGAACCAAGCCTTCCCTGCCTGCAGCATCTCCCACACGGGGCAGCACAGGCTGCTGGGGTCCAGCATTACCTTGGTGATGTCCTAGGAAGGCTTTTGCCTCTCTCCCCTGAGGCTTCTTTTGACGCACCCACCCATCAATCCAACTCACACCATTCCCAGCTGCCTCTCTGCCCACTGCTGGGGTTGGGGAATGGAAAGGGTGGGTGCTCGGTGTGTTGGAATGAGCAGGGGGGTGTGATGGAGAACCAACAGCAATGCCAGTGCTGCAGCTGTGGGGTGCTGTGTCTGACCCCCACCGATCATGACCCCCACTGGGATGCCTGTAGAGCTGCATTTGGGATCAAACAACCTTCAGTGCTGACCAGTGTTTGGAGGCCATGACTGGGAAGTGATATTCCCATTTTACAGAGCCCACAGAGCATAAGGGCCTCACTGGCTTGTCCCAGGACACGCAGAAAATCCAAAAGCCAGGAGTGGGATTGCTCCTGCCCCATCACCCTCCATCCCCAGTCCTCTCTGCACTCCATGAGCCAATGCAGCTCTTCCCCCAACCCAGCAGCAGTGCGAGGAGGTATTTGGGGATGCTCATCCCTCTCCATCATGGCTCCTGCCCACCTGGAGCGCAGGGCTGCCCAGACAGTGGCTGCATCAGCCACCCCAGTAACCAACCCCATCTGTGGAGAAGAGGCACTTGGCAAGGAGCTGCAGGGGGGAAATGCCTCTCTGCAATTAGGGAATCACAGCGTCTTCCCAGCCCCCAAGGTGGGGAGAGCCCAGGCTCAGACTGTCACACAGCCTCTGGAGATGGTGTCAGCCAGTCAGTGGGAGAAGATGGCTTTTCTTTCTTTAGTTTAGAAGCTGTGGCTTCCCGTTCTGTCCAGCGCTCTGTTTCTTCCGCTCCATCTGTCCCCAGCTCCACTCCTGCCCTTCCCTCCCCGGGTACCTGCCTCCATCACAGCTTCACCCTCTTTCCCTTCTTCCCTTCCTCCTATAGTGTTGCACAACAAAGATCCGTAACCAGCATCTTTAACCCCAAACTCCTCATGGCTCATTCATAAAGGGTTTCCCTAGTTCCTTCTCAAGCATTGCACACTTCCAGGACAACTCTGAGGCTCATGCAAGCAATGGGCAAAGATGCCAAGAGCCAGGAGACACAAAGCAGGAGCCAAAAGGCTCCATTATCAGAAATATGACCTTAGGAGGCAGATGAACTTTGCAACACCTGCCTTAGCCAAGAGCTCCGCTGCTTTCAAGGACCGTATGGCAGTACTTGACAGCTCTCTGCCCCTGTTTGGCATTTATATATGCACGCAGATGAAAAGGGTTGATCAGTAGAGGAGCGGGGGCTCGCAAGCAGTTTGAGTGAAGGGAAGCTTCAGGCAACACTGCAAACAAGACAGTGCTCCAAGACACATACACATAATCCTTCAGCTGTGCATTAATAAATCATATTTTACAGCTTTTAGCCCATAAACCCAGCGAGCATGCATGGAGACCCAGCGAGCATATACACACTTGTTAACACTCCCTCCTCTCCCCTCCAACCAACTGCGAGTTTATCACCAATCTCCCAAGATTTTCTAAAAGGATTTTCCATGAATGAGGCTGGAGCTTTGCAACTGATGAGCCAAAACCACTAGGACTTGTGCCACCACCACTGGGGTGGTTGAAACATGCCCTTGGTGGCGACCAGGGTCTCTGTTTGCACTGCTCCAGGAGGCTGCACTCGTGGAGGGGGCAGTGAACACAGTGGCAGGACCCTGTGATGTGCTGTCAAGCCCCACGTAGCTCAGCATGGAAGGAGCAATCACTGTGAAATTCAGCGTTGCAGTTACTCCTCACAGCTCTGTCACGGCTGAGACAAGCAGTGCAATGACAGCAGCAGACACGGGAGCTGCCGTGGTGGCAGGATACAGCCATATGCTTGGGGCTTCATCCTGAATTCAGTGCTGGAGCAAGAAACCGGGGAGCCTCAGCTCCTCTTCCCTGTGCCCAGCTGCAAGCCTGTGTCCCACACATGGCTTTGCAATGGTCACACACTCACATGGATGCTCCCAGGCCTCCATCAGCGAGTCTTATGGCAGCCAAGCTTCCCAGAAGTCCCAGTTTCATGTTGTGCCCAAGCCTGCTTGATGTGAAACAGCGTAACGCCATGAGCAGGACCAAAGCAGGACAGTTACCCCAGCAGTCCCCAAGCCGAGAGCAGGACCAGGCGCTGCTCCACACTGGAGCCAAGCACCCATCCTCACAACACACCTCTCCCAGCCACTCTGCCTATTAAACTCAGTTGAACAAATCAGTCTTGCTGGGAGAACAGGGTGCAGAGCAGTAATTCATCTGCCTCTCCTCCCCACCAAAGGCATCGCAGAAGAGTACTGTGTTTTCTACCCCAACTTATTATCCTTTCACTCTTGGGAGGCAATTTTCCAACAGGCAGAATGTGTTTTCCCTTGTCACTCTCCAGCATCGCTTCTCGCCTCACCCGTGTTTTGCTAAGATAGAGGGTTTATTGTAAACTTATTAATTACTTCATTTCTCCTGCAAGGAGCCAGGAGAAGAATTTCCAGAGGCAGCCAGGATCCGCTATTGTGCTGGCGGAGGAGCTGAATGCGCCTGACGTCAGGATTCATTTTCCCCATGACTGAGGAAGGCGACTCTCGGTGCCATGTCGTGCATATGAATCAGGCAGCGTTCCCCTGGCACAGCATGCCAGGCAATTCATCTTCCTCCAGGACTTCAGGCAGAAGAGAAAACTCCCAACTTTTGCTATTGCACTTCCCTGCAAACCCTGTGGAGAAGGGGGCTGGGGAGATGGGTGCTGCAGCCCCCCCCGAGCACATGCTTGTCCCTCCACCTCTCATCAGTTGGGTCTGTAACAGCTATTTTCCATGCCTGTAGACACATGGATAGGTCCCAGAGTGATGCCAACATGCATGGCCAACCCTGCAGCCACTGGGAGCATCTAAGCTAACTTTCTAGCCTGCTACCTTCTCTGTAAGCTTAGGAAGCAGGCTCCTGCTGATATCAAGAGGAAATCAATATACACACAAGTTCATAACAAACTAATCTGGTTTACAGCATGAATGAGACTTGCCTGGAAAAACTGAGATAATGATGTTCTCCTTCTCAAAACAGCACCAGCATCAGACCATCGATGGACGATTCATTGTCATGATTTACATGTGGGAGAGCAGAGTGTATATCCCAAATAAAGGAGCCGTACACCTAGTTCAGGAAGTGACACTTTATTCTTCTAATAGAAGAACTATATCCATTTTAACACAAAATGTCAGACTTGAGGGGGTGCTCTGTTCTCCATGGAGGAAAGGAGGAAGGAGACCCCTGTCAAGGTGAACAGGTACCCACAGCCTGGTGGCAGGCAGCAAGCTAAACCCAGCAGCAGTGAGCACAACCCAAATTGCTCCCTCCCACCTTCTGTAAGTCCTGAAATAACCAAGAGCCTAAGAGCGTTGGTGTGGAACAAAAAGCACACCAGTGACATCTGAGCGCATCACACAACACAGTGGTGTCAACAGAGGTACAGGGCCTTCTAATGGCAATTTATGCTTGTGCTTGTCTGCTGAGTGATGGCAGACTCAGGCAACGGGATATCTTGGAAAATGATTTCAGCCCTGTTGAGAGATGAGCTGCTTGCAAAAGCTGGAGGTATCTACATAGAATCTGCTACTTATGACGATGATCCTTCTGCAGGTCCCTGGCTTCAAGGACCAAGCCCTCGGCTCCCATTAGGAGAGGGCAACCATGACGGCAGGAAGCACCAGCCTCCTGCAAGGCTCATCTCTCTGCCAGAGCCCAGATTTAGGGGATTTATGGGATTTAGGGGATCCTTTTGTGAAAAGCTGCAAATGGTGATGCCATGACTCCTCAAACCACCAGTTCCCACCATATTCCCAAAGAGATGCCAAAGCAGGCTAGGCAGTGATGAACACATTTCCCAGTTCAAAGGCAGCAACTGGGTCTTGGCACAGGAGAGCCCTGGGATGGAGCTAGACTTGCCCTCCCACAGGAGGGAAGTGATGCTTTTCAGAGAAATCAAAGTGGGATTTCAGGATGAAAGGGGGAAAAAGGAGTTCCCTGCAAAACAGAAACAACCCAATACCACAAATAAAGGATGGGAGGGGAGAATTGTTCCTTGCTACCTCAAGTGACCTGCCCAGGAGTGCTCTCCATGTGGCTGGTACTGGCAGTGGGATGCTAAGCAATGGTCTGACGGCTGAAGAGGTCGAGGGTGAGTGCGCTGAGGAAGGCTGGGATGCTGTCCTGGCGAAGCAGGTGGAGCTCGATGAGCTCCCGGATGGTTCGGGAGAACTCATTTTCCAGAAGCTGCATCTTTCGACCGGAGGAGCTGGAGGCCTGAGGGCAAAGAACAACAAGCCCATTAATACAGCAGGGGTTTAATTCACCTCCTGAGACACAGGGCAGTGCTGGTGGCATCGCCCTGAAGCCTCCTTTGGCATGGATCCACCTGTAATCAAGGACATGTTATCTGCTGCAGGATGAGTGTTCAGCACACAGGGTAACTGGGCTGTTATTGAGTTGGGCATAGAATCATAGAATGGTTTGGGTTGGAAAAGACCTTAAGATCATCTAGTTCCAACCCCCTGCCATGGGCAGCGACACCTCACACTAGACCATGTCACCCAAGGCTCTGTCCAACCTTGAACACTGCCAGGGATGGAGCATTTACCACTTCTTTGGGCAACCTGTGCCAGCGCCTCACCACCCTCACAGTAAAGAACTTCTTCCTTATATCCAGCCTGAACTTCCCCTGTTTAAACCCATCACCCCTTCTCCTATCCATGCAGAACCCTGTGGGAGCCTCCCCAAGTGACAGATGGGGCAGTGGAGAGACAAGAGGTTTGACCCTCCTGGAAGGAGGTTGCAGAGGGGCCAGGCCACGCTGCCAGCACAGAACTGGGGTGCTCACATCAGGATCACCATCCCCATCACCATCCAAGTCAGGGGAGGCAGGAGCTATGTGCAACGGCTTTCTCTCCATGAAAACACTTATCCCTGAAGTCATTCTGCTTCTGTAGGAGGAAGTAGACCTGTTCCTAATTAGCATGACTCCTTCCCAACAAGCTGCTGATCCACCCCGCATCCCTAAAGTGTTTCTGGATGTTTAAACCAGCCCAGCAGCGCATAGCCAAGAGCTCCAGAGGAATTATTCCAGAGATGCTCTCATGAAAATAAGGAAACTCAACATGTGGGAAGAAGATTACAAATCTCCTGCAACATATAAAACAAGCGGAAAAAAAAGCTAAATGCAAGAGAAATAAGGAATGCTTGAAGCCTCTCCTGCCCCTGGAGGCATGAAAGCAGCTTGTTTATTAATAAACAGCAAAAACATCACAGCGCAAATGCTAATTTTTCCCCTTGCCATTTTCATCTTCAAAATGCTCCCATTCCTAATTGCTCTGCAGCTCTGCTTCCCCTTGGAGCAGCACCAGGCAAAGCCGGCATCATCCCAGGGCGTGCAGAAGCGAGGCAGACCCCTACCCCAAGAGCCAGAGTGGAGGATTGCCACGTGAAGTGAAAAACATGGCTTTACCTGCCAGGAGAGAAGGAAAGCGATAACCACCAAGAGCCCTGGGGAGCCTGCTTGTTTCTGATTTCATGTTCTCAGGAGCCTGGACACATTTGATTATGAACTTTTCATGTATGTGTCACTTTGGATTGCAAAGAGCACAAGGTACCAAGGATGCCCCTGTCACCCCTGAGCCAGGCAGAGAATCTAAACAAGGTTTCTGTGGGGAAAAGTAAATTAGCTTTTGTTTAAATCTCCTCCACTTCAGCTTGGTTGTTTTTCAGTGACTCCAAAGGATGTTCCGTGCTTTAATCCGCCGCTTTCTGGAGCTACCTGACTTGCTTTCTGCACATCTGATGTACCACTGGGTCAGATTAAAGGGACTAAGTAGAAAGAGGGGAGAGATGGCAGATGAAGAAGCCAGTTGGAAGCACAGGGAGGGACATACATCCATGATCCAAGGAGCTGGAAGACAGGCTGGGTGCTGTGAAAGCCACACGGGTTTTGTTCTGCAAACCCCCCCTGGATTTGGCTGACGGGAAGCGCTGTTTTGGAAGAAGGTCCGAGTATTATGTATGCATCACTTGTGTCTCTGAAGCCAGCGCTGAACTGGATTCATCTAAAACGGGAAGTCAAGCTCTGTATGAAATACACACTGCCTCCTCTGCAGATTTAAAACACTCTTTGGGCACAGAATTCATTTTCTAAGAATTTACAAGTAAATCCATTAATTGGTTTACTAGTTTAATTAATTAAAGCCAGTTCCTTAAGAAATTTAGCATCCAGTGCCAGAACATTTCCTTGTGTTTTATGATCTTGGAAACGGAGTAACATAAATGTTTTCAATCTCCCCTCTGCTTTGAGCTCACCGGCATCGTGGGTGAAGGCTACATTTGAAAAATTTCTTTTTCATGAGATTAATGGTAATTTCTCCCTATTATTCTTCATAACCAAAGTTTCCTCCTTCAGCAGAGGCAGAAGAATAATGTTCAGAGAAAGTTACGTGAACAAATACGTGCTTCTGCGATGTTATTTCCTATTGAGTTCAATGGGACTGTGGTTTCTCTTGGTTGTCGGGTGGTCAAGGGAAGCACTGTCCTTCCCACTGGGGCCTCCACCTCCCCAGGAACTCCAAAAACCCCAAGAAGCTTCCAAACCCCACACATCTCACCCAGGTTTCTGATACTCTCTTCTGTAACAGGAACAAGGCAAGAAGGCAGCCACTTGGAAAAAAGGCAATTCTTCCTCTGCTCGGAGATGTTTACACGCTAACGGTGAGGATGGATGCACTTGCAGTTCAGTTTATTCAATCTCTTGCTGCTTTTAAAAAAATAAGGATTTTTTTTTTTTTTCCCTGAGAGTGTTTTAAAATTGCTACCATTGTTACCTTTCTTATTCTTTGTTTTTATTGCTTTTTTTCCTTCACCCATCTGTTCATAAAGCAGTATAGATGGGGATATATAGATAGCTTTGTTGCTTTGGGTTCAACAGCAGGAGTACCTTTGCAGCATGTGCTTTACAAATAAAGTGATTATAGGAAATAATAGCAATATGTTCCCGTTAATTCACAAGGTTTCTTTTCAAATGTCAGTCTGTTCCCTGCCTGGTGCACCCGGTGAGTGCAGGAAGAGCCGCAGTGGGTGGCGTGGGAGCAAGAAGGGGATGATGACAAGGACACTGGAGGGGATGCTCTGCTGAATGAATGCTGCAGGGTCTGGTTGTTCTACCCTGTTTTGGATCAGTGCAGAGCAGACCCACGACTCCAGCTCTAAAAAGTGGATTTATGAGAAACACAGAGGTGAAATCTCCAGCAATCCAAATCTGTAAGGGTGTCTGAGTCCTCCTCTTCACGGTTCCCAGCTAGGACTCCCTCCACTCATTTTTCATCAATCTTTTAAGTTAAAAAGTCTCAATTCTCAAATAAAAACTCCTGGACATAATCCCTGCTAACAAGAAGTCGCAAGTGACAGCACACACCAACTATTCGCATGACACACTCTATGTAATGCAATCACCATTTACTCCAGTGATGCATCCCAAGGAATTCTAAGTTTAGATGAAGCCAAAAGCCACCAAAGCCCACCGAGCAAGAAAATATGAAGCTGAGGAACCTGAAGTGTCACTTGTGTCACTGATCCACAGGGACAGCCCATGAGTGGGAATGGGGCAAGAGAGACCAGAGCTTACTCAAACCCAGTTCTAACTGCTCTGCACCCAACACCATTGACACAGCTTACTCAGAGCTACTCACTACACTGTTCCTTCTAGAGAGAAGTGTGAAAGACAAAACATCAAGATTTAGATTCAAACATGGGATCAAAGGAAAAGCTGAGCCTGTGAGTACCTCTATCCGCCCCGTAGCCAGTGCATAGAGGAGTCAATGCAAGAAGACACTTTGGGGGCCATCATCATGCTTCACTCCCCCCTTCCCCGCTGTGCTGAGTGAGCCAGCCAAGTGCAGCACTTCACTAGAGACACAACTATTCCCCCCACACTCCCAGTTTCCCTAAGCACAGAGCAGCCCAGCATGCTGAAGCTAAGTACTATGAGAATACCATCTCTCAGGTGCTCTTTACATAGACCTATATTGGTTTCTTCTAATTTATGGAAAAAAAATCTGCCTGGCTCACCAAATTACTGAGATTCAGGTCTAGGCTATGTTTTATTCAGATCTCAAATACTTGCAAAAGGAAGGATTTCAGCTCTCACTAAGCCCTGTTGCCAGTCCAGGCTGATTTAAGGCCTATGGGGACCTTTTCTACAAGAGCAATGGAAATCAATCTTTGCCCCATGTCACTGCACGCTCTGTTCTGCTGGTGCGGGGGATGCAACTCCTGTGATAGGTTTGAAGGGTGACCCCCTGTTTTTCTCCTCCTGGGTTGTGCCACCCCATAGAGCAATGAGATCACTGGGCAGATTTTATTATATTGTAAAACACAAGAAGACAGGTCTATTTACCACATGGCAACATAAACTTGCCGGAGCTGCTACTGGATCTGCTCAGAGAAAGGAGCCGTTAGTACGATTGTTTTTCCATGAGAATCAAGATCAGCTGCTGCCCGCCAGAAGGAAACATCATAAATCTTCCTCTTAGCCCTGGAAATTGGTAAATTATTCAAGGATTTATAGTTTAGATAGACATATAAAAGTCTCTCAAATAACTGGTAGAAAAGTGAGTTCTCCTCTCCAACAGGGACCATCTCAGTGAGGAGCAGACATGCAGAGGAGCAACAGGCATTCCCAAAGGACTCTGCTGGAGAAAGGACCTGCAGCTGCCTGGACCAGGTTGGTAATGCATCAACATATGGACCATAAAGGATGTTCTACCAGCTGTTGTTGCTTCAACTTAACATATACGGGGCTTCTGACTGCACTGATTCTGCTGAGATGGCTCTTTCCCCCCTTGCTGCTGTTGCACAGAAACCCTCCCTGAAAGCCAAATCCCAGCATTTACTGTTCCACCAGCTGAGAGGTGTGACAGTGCCTCCTTTGGTCATTTACAAGCTAACCTGGGGTTCAGAAGTGCACTCTGAACTAGGTACACCAATACAGTTTTCTGTATGCCCTTTTCCTCTTCTCTCAGACATAAACCCAACGAATGCCCCCACTCTGGCTCCAAAAGTGCCATCAGCTATGAAGTGGCATGCAGCGTGACTTAAATCACACAAAGGATGTTTCTTGAAAAATACTGGTTGAGCATAAGACTCAACATCCTGTAGACCTTCAGACTCCAGAATAAGATTGAAAAGAGGGTAGTTGCATGCCCCAAGCAGAATGCTGACATGGGATGTGGCATCATGAGAAAACATGGGGTAGAAATGAAGAAGAAGTGAGAAGAGGTCTTCAGCATTCAATACAACTTAAGATTTCAGCATAAAGTGGGGATATTCTACCTCTGATTTCCAAACTGAGAAAGCAGAACTGACTTTGGGGATGCAATCCATGCAGGACTCCTGCATCTTCAAACAGACACCTTCAGGTGGATTTTCTTGCATGGGTTTTAGCAAGCTGACAACAGTGATGGTGGAACTCTGTGCCAGGCACAGCAGGCAAGAGAGTTGTGTCTCAGCTTGGGATCCCCAGTTCAAACACCTCCGCAGCGTGAAGAAGGATGAAGTCCAGGACTTTGGCAGGGCTGCCAGAATGGCTTTCCTCCCCTTGGCACAGTTTGCTTTGCAGATGCTGCTCAGCCATGCTCTATGGTAGATGGTACTTTTCAAGGCTAAGATCTATTAGGGGTCAAAATGAGCAAGTGAATCATTGCCCAGTGACATTTACCCAGTGAATGTATCACAGAGGCACCATCTCATCTGCTATGCTCCTTCCATAAATCACTGTCTGTGTTGCATCCCTATGCACAACTGCTCTGAATACACACCACAAACAGCCTCGTGCATGCTGAGGGAAGGGGCACCACGGCTTCACATCCAAGGCTCCATGCAGACTTTCTCCCTGCTCTGTTCAGGTCCACGGGCTCCTCTGGCATTATGAACCATGTTCTGGCCACGTTCTCCTCTCTCTGCCCCAGTTCTTACTCCCATTTCCCTTGTCCTTGTGTTCCCCACCCCACCTTGAAGCTTGCTGTGCCACCTGCTCCAATGTGGGACATGCACATCTCCCTACCGCATCGATCTCTTTGGCAATTTGCCTTCATCATTTGAATCCCTCAGATCTCCTCTTCACATGGGACAGTTACTCCCTCTTCCCAACACTTTCCCACATCAGCAGAAGTCCTCAGGGTCATCTGTGCCACCTGATCACCTCCTGAAACCTCTGCAGCACTATCACAACGTGTGCCATGGAGCCTCTGCCACCAAGCACCCTGGGCACACTGGTGGTCCTGATGGCTGTCCTTGCCTCCCTCTTGACACCTTCCTCGGCACCCATTAAAACACATAAACCCCGTCACAGCCCAACAAGCCTATTTCAAAACATCTTTTAAGAAGCTGCTGGCTCTGACCTTTAAATGAGAAAATCCTTTCGTTTCTGCCTCTTGCTTTGGATGCTGAGATTTTTCTAAATGTCAAAGGCTGCCTTGTCCACGTGCAGATGCTGAGGGGGGGAAGCACTGGTGCCAAGAGGGCTGGCACCCTCTCCCTGGGTCTGCAAAGCTCATACATCACCATTACAGGTCACTCTGGACAGGCTCATACACGCATGGGGCAGCCCAGCAAGCACAGAGCCAGCCAGAAATCTGGAGTGTCCAGAAAATACCCAAGGAAAACACGGTGTGTGTGTGTTTGCCCATGTGGAAACTGCCAGCTGAAGTTCTAAGAACCCAAACACGAGGTTTTGAGATTTAATTGCTCCAACTTGGCTCTCTTGGGCAATGATATCATTATCAGAATCCCCCAATTGAGTTACGGCTCACCAATCAATCTCTCCTAAGCATCGTGCACTGCTCAAATACCAGGTCCCCAGGTAGCCACTAAATCACTTTAATTAGAGGCTGTTCATTTAAAATTAGAGAAATATTAAAAAAACCCCAAACCCCTCAAATTGTACCACAAGACGTGCTCATGGCTGGAAATATTTATGAGGTTATTTAGCAAACTGTTTACTGGTTCCCTTCTTTTTTCATGGTAACTGCAGGTTTCAGCTGGCCTGACAGGATGCCTGCCCAAGGTAGCTCTGTCAGGATGTGCAGCTCTTCATCAATCAAGTCACCCGTCTTTCACAAATGACCATTCCTTGTCTGCAGCGAAGTTTTTCCCCCTTTAATATCCTCTCTGTAACCCAAAAAGGGAAAAGTGTTTCTTTATAATAATTGCTTCTTGCCAAGACCTCTGACCTCTGTGTCACCAGCTTGCTATATAAAGTGAATTTATGAGGCAGAGAGGGATGGATGCCTGCAAAGGGCCTTCCAGGAAATGTAATGAAAAAGCTGCTTTTAGCTGCTGAGTAAAGAAAAGCAAGCGCCTGGCAATGCCAAGAAGAAAATTGAAAGCTGGGGTGGGATAAATAGAGAAACAGTCCTGCGTGCACTGAGATTTATAGCAAACATTTCCTTTCTCTTTCTTATTATTCAACACTGAGATGAACCACAACCCCACAATGTCTTTTGTGCAAGAGGTCAGCTCGTACACTTCCATCTTAATCAGAAACACGACCCAGGCATTACGCACATGATGGGGTCCTGGATGCTGCACCCGCTCAGCAGCAAAGAAACACAGAGCAGGGAGTATTGCACAGCAGAGTTTCTCCCTACAGCTACATGTTTTGATCTCTGTGAGCTCTCCTGCACCTGATGTAAGAAATGAAACACGTGAAAAGAGCAGGGCTGTGCACTGAAGTGCCTGCACCCCGCTCCATGGGGAAAACTGGTTGGTGTTAATCCTGGGGGACGGTGCTCTACACAGCGGAGAGCAAGTCAGCATCTTCTCTCAAAAGGTTTCTCCTACAGGTTAGTGCCCTTTAGACTGTCAAATGTGATGCCATAAAAATAAGCTCAAAGGCTTTAAAATAAGGGAAGCGTATTTTTTGATTCAGACTATTACTATTTGATATCTGAATATTCCTATGGAGCTTTTCATCCTGGAAGACAGGTCTTTGAACTGCTGTGATTTCACCTATCACCGAGGAACAACCCCCAGGGAAAAATGTGACAGCTATTATCAGGGTGCATTAACGTTACTCAACAGTTCAGGACAGACAGAGACAAATATATCTAATTTAAATCATTGGTTTGAACAATTCAAACCAATTCAAGGTGAAGAATCCACCCTGAATACTGCTCAGGGTGGATTAATATCCATGCATTTTCCAAAAGTGCTTTGAGAGTTTTAAAGGACAAGTCCTGAAACTAAAATTCCCTGTCTCATCTGCAAGATGCACTCAGCCTCTCACCATTATGCTGTAAACTAACATCAGTATTGTTAAAGAGGGAAGATGTTAACACAAATGATTCCCAGGCACTGCTACAGGTTGGGCGGAGAAGAGATTCAGAGCAGCCCTGCAGAAAAGGACTTGGGGGTGTTAGTTGACGAGAAGCTTAACATGAGCCGGCAGTGTGCGCTCGCAGCCCAGAAAGCCAACCGTATCCTGGGCTGCATCAAAAGAAGCGTGACCAGCAGGTCGAAGGAGGTGATCCTGCCCCTCTACTCTGCTCTTGTGAGACCTCACTTGGAGAACTGCGTACAGTTCTGGTGTCCTCAACATAAAAAGGACATGGAGCTGTTGAAGCGAGTCCAGAGGAGGGCCACGAGGATGATAAGAGGGCTGGAGCACCTCCCGTATGAAGACAGGCTGAGAGGGTTGGGGCTGTTCAGCCTGGAGAAGAGAAGGCTTCATGGAGACCTCATAGCAGCCTTCCAGTATCTGAAGTGGGTCTACAAGGATGCTGGGGAGGGACTCTTCCTTAGGGACTGTAGTGGTAGGACAAGGGGTAATGGGTTCAAACTTAAACAGAGGAAGTTTAGATTAGATATAAGGAAGAAGTTCTTTCCAGTGAGGGTGGTGAAGCACTGGAATGGGTTGCCCAGGGAGGTTGTGGATGCTCCATCCCTGGCGGTGTTCAAGGCCAGGTTGGACAGAGCCTTGAACCACGTGGTTTAGGGCAAGGTGTCCCTGCCCATGGCAGGGGGGTTGGAACTAGATGATCTTAAGGTCCTTTCCAACCCTTACGATTCTATGATTCTATGATTCACCTGTAGCACCTGCTTTTGCATCCACAGATTCTGATGGGGGTCTCTGAATCAGCTACCAAGGAGATTGACCCTGTGGAGATTTGCTGAGGTGATACTTAGAAATGGTTCAGCTGTATACAATTCTGGCAAGAGTAAATCACAGCAGACTACTCACATCACAGAAAGGAAAATTGCATGGGACGTCCACTCAAAACTAATATTGGCAGTAGGCTGTAAGTCAGAGCTTGAGATCATAAATTATACCTTTTAACAAGCCAAAGAGTATTCACCAGCCAAATATGCTTATAAACATCATCCATGAAGGAGTGTAGATGAGAGCAAGGCACAGGGCTCACAGAATTTTTCCAACCTCATCTTAGAAAAATCCAAACTGTGGACTTGAGCCTTTAAAGCCAGTATACTTCAATAAAAGGTTCGGGATCTTTACAGATCAGACATATGGGGAAGCCACACTGATCCCCCAGCCACAGGTATCTCTGACCTACAATGAGGCCCTTCAGACAGAGCAGCCAAACACACATTACCCCAACTGCTGCCACAACCACGTGCTGCAGAGCTGGACTGCTCCAGCACCCAGGCTGCAGCTTTCCAACCATCTGCGAGGTGACCGTATTGGACTGGTCAAGCTGCAGAGCGAGTAACTAACAAGCATTAACATCTAGCCCATGTGTTCTGTCTAGTAAAATGCCAACCCATCTGTCTGTAACATTAGTGACTCCATAGAAGCCATATGCAGGAGAGACATAAATTAGGGAGAGAAAAATCTGCCATTACTTTCTCTGAAATGAGTCTGCAGTTGTAGCCTGCAATGCTGGGGAATGGGTGTTATTTCAGTTCTGTTTTTCCAGCCCCATGTAGCTCTCCAGCCCTGCCATCCAGAGACGCTTTCTGGTCTGCACCCAGCCCCGTTGAACATGATGGCTTGGCACAAAGGGAAAAGTAGGTGCAACTCCAACCAGATCCCAAACCTCTCTCCCAGGAGAGCCAGAAGCAAGCAGACAACTTGAGGGAGATACCAGGGCATGGCAAATGAACCCAGCACACAAGAATCCCTCATTTAGACAGGGAGCTCATTAACCAGCCAAGTTGCTTATCACATTCCTCTTCATCTCCCTTACTGAGACGAGCTGGAAACAACAGAGGAGCAGAGAACCAAGAACATGGGACTTTCTGGAACACGAGAAGGAATGGGGAGAAATGCAAAAAACAAATCATCTGTGTGGGCTTTTCATTAAGATGGCTTGGTTCCCAAAGCGGGGAGATACTCCACTTGTGAACTGCAGCTGTGAGCATGAGGTCTGTAAGAGAACAGGAGCAGCTAAGTTTGCAAATCCCTGCATCGATGAGAGATGGCTGGAACCACAGTGAATTCTGATGGCAGCTTTCTGCAAGCTGCCGCGTTGCCTGGGAGATGGGCATCCACTCCCCAAAGCAAACCACTGCTCCCCAACAGGCAGAACTTGCTGGAGCCTTCCCCACTCACTGAGTCACACCAGGCATGCGCCATTCCTCTGCTTAGCTGCTTCTGCACCATGCTCCTGCCAGGGACCTCTGCTTTCCCTTCTTCAGGTTAGAGTAAGTAAGCAAGAAACCCCGAGACTCACCCCAGCAGAAGCGCCTGCCCATGACACAGTGCGAATAGGTCACGCAGACTTTAGGACTTACTCAGCTGCCAACTGGAAAAGAACCCCCTCATCTGGGAGCTGAGCATCTAGTTTTGCAAGAGATGGAGGGTGAGTGCAAGAGGCTGGGAATGGTTAAATGAGCAGAGGACACATGCCTGTGAGGCACATCTCCCTGGAGCAACTGCTACTCTGCGATACAGCAGACACCAGCATGTGATTAATACATTTATCCTCATCTTTTCAGTATCCTTCTGAAAGCCTTGTCATAAGCAGAGTGGTGGACGGAAGGCTAAAGAACTGAAGAAGAAAATCCTGTGACCAATAATGGCTCAAGAGACCATAAGTGATAAACTTAATGACAAGCAGACAATTAGACCTTAGATATGTGGCTGAAGAATGGGACAGTATATGGAGCATGCCTGTTCCCGGCTCATTGAGTTTGCAAGGCTTGTGGGGGAAGGAGTAACAGATGGACCTGATGGCAGATTACAGCTGAAATTCTCACCATGTTTATTCATTACCCTCTTCTAGCTCTTGTTTGTCATAGTCTGGCACCCCGGGCTAAAATGCAGGTGTAAGCTTTACATCAAGGAAACTGGTGACACATATTAGTCACTTCTGCACACAGCCAGTGCTACCAAGAGCAAAACCACTGCTCATCTAAGGGCAAGAACTGGTCAATAATTACCTCTTCCTATGGGACTGTGTGACTTGCTTATAGTTATGATCTACCAAATTGGAATTTAAGTGCTGGCTTTGGAAATAACGTTAGCTGCTGTTGCAACATCAATAAGCAAAGTTCACAGTCTTAGTGTGAGTTGAGGGAGACGCTTTTTATCACTCTTCCTTTTTTGCTGGCTCACATTTTCTTCATTTGAAATTGCTGTCATCAGCACGACTGTCAACAGGTCTGAAGTGAGCAGGAGTTGTCACGACCCAGAAAGTCAAAGAAAGAAAGTTCATTTTGAACATGCAAAATGTTTTTTTCTTGTGCCTTCAAGAATAAATTTTAACTCTGAAAAGCCCACAACCCCCCTGTGGGGAAGCACATTTCTTAAGACTGCATCTATACACGCAGTCAAGATTTATACTGGGGGAGAAGATGTCATTAACCTGGTCTAGCGGAAGACGTCCTGGCTCATTGCAGGGGGGTTGGCCTACACGACCTTTGAAGGTCCCTTCCAACCCAAACTGTTCTGTGATTCTATGGTTATTCAAAAAATAATCACCATTTGTTTTTCAACTTCAAGCCTTCTGAGTGCGTGGAGCTGGTAACTGTATTTGGGGGGTTATTCAACCAGACTGGTATTCCACAGCCAGGAAAACCTGAAGACCAAAATAGAAAGGAAAACAACCAAATGGCCTGTGCAGGCTGGGTAAATTCTGTTTCCATGAAATGGGCTTTTAATGGTAACCCCAGTGTGAAACAGTCACAGGACTCCTCTCTCCTCGAGCAGATCTGATCTCACCATAAGAAGGAAGCCCACAGCTGAAGAAGCAGAGGTTGCAGCTAAGGAGTGAATAAATAGGAGGATTTCCATATTCAGTGAAAAAGGAAAAGAAATTCCACCGTGTCCCTTGAGGGGACACTCAGACCTTTGGGCTATGAGGCATTTGCTGAAAGCTTCTGCTGTTGCCGCCTGCACTGTCATTTGGCACTAACCTCCTGAAGGAACATGGCAAGACAGCACTGCTGGTTCTCATGTCTGGATGAACATGCTCCTCTTCCCTTAGGGAAAAGGAGAGGTTTTCTATTTAGTGAATGCACCATGTTCAAGCAATCTCTGAGGAATGTGCCTCGGGCCCTGGCCCTCCCCATCTGACACACATCTGACTGGTTGTCTCTTCCTGCTGGTGTTCTCTCACTGATGTGCTGCCATCCGCCAGTCAGCTCCTTTCGCTGGAGGTGCAGGGGGGTAAGATTTATGCAGACACCATGTATGCAATTACGAAAACAGAATATCACACAAACTGATGCATTTTTGCTGGCAGGCTTTTTGCATGATCCAGTAACAGCTGTCATGCTCCAGCCTCTCTCATCTGAGCTCCGCTACCACTTCAGCATCCTTCCACATCCTTTAAGAGGGCTTTCTCCCCTTCCTTTGTGCAGCTTGCTCCAGATGCCACAGCAAAGCAGGCAAGAAGCATGGGATGCAAATGGGAGACAACATGATCGGTTTTCATAGCAGCATTAAAATGTAATGTCCACTTCTTCAGGCAAGATGCTGCTAATCAGCAATGACCTCCAGGCAACCAAGCTGCTCAACCAGCAATCTCTGTCACTCTCAAGCTCTTTAAAATTTACCCTTCTCCTGTGCCAAGTCTTTCAGCAATAATCCCTAAAGCCCAATAGAGATCTGCAGACATACATGTATGTCGCCCAGTATGTTCTGGAGAAAGGTGGTGGTGGTGAGCTGGAATGGAGCTTGGGCTTTGTGTCTTCTCCAAACACATCCCTCACTCTGCATAACGTTAAGAAAAGGAAAGGACATGCCTCCAAGTTTCCCTGCCAGATCAGCTCCTGCTGTGAACTCTGCATCCTGGGATGAACTCTGCATCCTCCCAACATCCTCCTAGTTTTCATCACTCCATGCTTATGTTTGCTATTTGTAAATAGATCTAACCTTCCTAAAATTAACAGCAGAAGAAAATTTCTTTTGGCAGAAAATCAGCTTTCGAAAGATGGAGGAATATCACATTTTCCAAACATTTGAAAACCACAGACTAAAGATGTGTGTTAGTCTCTCCAGTGCATGCTGTTTTTGCTCGTTATTCTGAATGTTAATACATTAATAGATCCCCTCCTGATTAACGGCTGTACTAGGCTCTCTTTGTAGGAACACATATGGTTCCTTCTTGCCACAATATTGGAATAAAGAGCCAAAATATTTAAACAGTGTCACTAAAAAAAGATTTTACCCCTCCCCATCCCAATGTAAATAACTAAGGCTGGAGCCAGCCCTGAACTCTAAATGCTTCTTATCTTCCAAAAAGTTCTTAATCAAATCTGAACATATTGGCTGAGGTCCATTTGAAATAATTGGGCTGTCTGTGGTCACAACACTGCAGCAATAAAGCCACCATTTAACATTCACCTTGCAGGATGCTCTGTGTCCAGCCCAAACGACCACATACTAGTTGGGCATGTAATGAAACTGGGCTTTTAAAGCTAGGTGTGTGTGCATGGGCTGGTTCTACCATCCAGGATGCTGCATGCAATGAGAGGGAACACATTTGTCTCCCCTCACACCCACAAGGTTAAAGTACTGCCCTGAATAAGGATGATTTTAGGGGACTCCAAACGCTTCTCTATCTGCTGTCCACACTCAGCAGCATCCATCCCACCTGCTGAAGGACATGGGTATTGCCCAGTACACAGCCTAGAAGGTATGCTGTGGATATCGGGCTTGTCTTCAGCGGTAGGTCAATTGCCAACGCAGAACTGCCTAAAAGATCTGTTCCTCCCTCATTTTACTCCCATGCTATGCCATTACCTCTCTTGTCTGCCATAGGTCCTGTACTAATGCTACCTGTCTAATGCCATCAGCTTCTAACATCAGCAGCAGTTTCCACTTTGTGCTGCTTGCACACAGCTGATCAGCCCTGTTACCAGCCAAGAGAGACACAACCTGACTGCAAACAAAGCCCTGAAACTTAAAAAACCTTTTTACATTTCAAGAAGTGAGACCTGCAAGGGGAAGGACTCCAGGTTTGTACTCCAGAAAACATTTATCACTACAGAACTGAAACATGGTGTGAAAATAAAAGCTCTCGAAACCTGCTTTCACACATTCCCCAGCGTGCCCAGAGGTGTTCCTGCTATGATACACCTAACAATGCTCTTGAGAATTGTTTTCACAAGCAAAAAATACTAACAAAACAGCAAAAGGATCAAGAAATACTTCTTCAAATGCTTCAAATCTGGGCTATTTGTGCTCTAAATACATTGTAGAAACAGTGTTAATATATATTCAGATGTTATAGATGGCCCCAGGAAAAGACCTCAGCAAATACTGAGTGATATAATACAGAGCACGTCCTAAGGTGTCAGGTTCATTTTAGAGCACTGATCTCTGTCCTGCTCAACCAGCCTGTGTTTTACAATACAAGCTACATTTGTTTGTGTATTTATACACAAATGAGACACTTGCATTCTTTCTTCTGTAAAAACCACAGAAAGCAGAAGATGCAGATGAGAAAACAAGCGGATGAGTTTCCTTGGAGGTTTCACAGACAAAGATGTGTAAACGAAGTAATTTAAAACCAGAAAGAATCTTACAAACAAAGTGCTTCTAAATGTTGCATTTCACTTGCTTGTTTTCAACTAAATTTGAGGGGGAAAAAAAAAAAGCCTCAGAGGGAACCAAACCACTTTAACTGCTGCTTCCCCATTCCTGATGTCCTCTGGAGAACTTTACCAACCTCCTTCCCTACCAGTTACACACCAAACTTCCCAGAACAAGTCTACAGCAAGGAGGCGAATTAAAAACATTACTTAGTCATTGCTCATCATGCCTCTGAAGAGTAAGAGAAGCACTAGTATTACAGAGATTGACAGACAAGAAGAAATTGGCTTCTTACATCTGTAAGGCAACACAGACCATGCAAAGGATTTGTCTCTTGAGCCCCATTTGCCTCCTTTGCTGTAGAAACCAGAGCTCAAACCACAGGGCTGGAGGGGAATGTGCAAGATGTGGGATTCATAACATTTTGCAATAAAACAAACATAAACTCCACATGAGGGTGTAGGAAGGGGATGCCCACAATAAAGCCTGCAGTGATGCAGAGGCACCTGCAGTCCCTCAGTGAGGGCTCAGCCTGTCTCTGGAAGGACACTTCAGTGTGCAGAGGGCTGTTTCAGCCCAACAACCAACCTATTCATCCTAATGACTGCTCCATTCAGGACAAGCTGACACATCCTTCCCACAACAGAACCCTGCAAATGACTTTATTTAACCAGGAAAACAGATTTGTGTTGTTTCTAAAGACAAACGAATCTCACTTTGGCTGCAGAGGGCTGAGCTGTGTTTTGCTCAGTGCCAATAAAAGCATCGGGATTGCAGAGGAGACTTAAGAGACTCTGTTTGCCTTCAGTCTCCCATGGATCGTATCTGAACACAAAAGAGGGCTCACGCAGCACAACAGATAGGGCTGCAACTGTAAAGAAGTTCAATGCTTTTGAGGCTGTTTCTCTCAAGTTCACCATGAATTACTTTGAATTTAAAGACTTCCTGCAGTTTACTAGTCTGCAGTGAGAGGGGGGCATCTTGGGGAGGGGATGGTGAAGCATAACATTTCTAAGGCTGGTCAACCAAGATGCTTATTATTTTGTCGCTTTTCAGCACATACATGGCCCCACGTGTGGCTGAGCTCTGCCCAAAGACGGGTTTCTGTGCTGGAGGTTCCTGCCTGCGTGCTCCAAACACAAAAGGTGAATGGGGAAACAGGTCCCCAGAGAAGCGATGCACAGTGCCCAGGGTCACACAGCAGGTCAGCAGTGGAGCCAGAAGTCATGTACAGCTCCTGCAAGTGCCCCAGAAACACCCAGGCTGTGGGGCTCCTCCACACCCATGTGTGAGGAAACCTCTGACACTGAGGTGCAAAGGCAGGGGTGTAATGGATTTATTCTCAATCCAATAAAGGATTTATTCTCAAGTTGTTATGCAAGGATGCAAAATTCTTTACTTTTTAGTGCCCAGTTACTTAACCTTAATGCTCCGCTGACATTATTTTCTGTATGGTATTTTATATATGTATCTGTGGACAAATTTGCAATATATAAATAGCAGAGATCAGAGGTGACCTTTCAGTTTGTGTGTGTGAAGACTCATACAGCGTGAGGGCTAGCTGGGAGGCTGGAGTCATTAAGATGTGTTCTCATTTAAAGTTTCTTATGAATTATTTGTAAGTTATTTTCTCACATATTTTGTTATAATACTCCCACATACTCACCAACCAGTAAAAATAGTTGAACAGTGACTACATGTTTCGGAAGTCTGTTTGCCTATTTTTCTATTGTGCAGCAGCTGCTGTTGCCATGCTGTCGTTGCTATGTTTTCCTTTTTCTTAAGAACGGGGTGGGGGGGAACCAATCTATTCCCTAAATGTGCTAGACTCAGTTCATGGAACAAAATACCCGAGGTAGAGCCTAGAAGAATATAATGTAATCTGGCTGGAAGAGAGTTTATGTGTAGAAGAAAGTCCTCTTTACACCAGTGTGTACATTCTTCTCTGAAAGAGTTAATGTAACTACTAATACTATTTAGACAGACTACCAAAATGCTTCCTTTTAAGAGAGTATTAAGGTATTTTAGAAGTGAAAGGTAAAACTCCATGCTGAACTATAAGTTGGTAAGGAGATAGGGGGAAAAAAGGTTAAAAGGAATAGATGTGGCCAACTCTAATCTGGAATATGAAACAATGAAGTTGCTCAAGAAGCTTGTCAAAACAGTCCTTACAGCTTGACAGCTAAAATTTGGCTCTCTGGGATGGCCCTGAGGAATGCACATGCTCCTTTCAAAGGCCACATGGTCAAGACCAAGATTCTGGTTTGTGAGTCCCAGGTTGCCACCTTCTGCCTCTGTTCCCTGTATATAAAGCAATGGGAGTTTGCTGGAAAGACATTGCTTTGGGTTGCCCATTCCTCCTTTGCCTCTCAGCTCCAGAGGAACTTGGATAACCCTTCCATCCTCAGTCCCCTGCCAACCTCCATGGAGGTTCATGGAGGAGAGTGGCAACGTGATGACAAGAATCAATAGTTTCAGCCCAACTATTGATGACTTAGAAGACAGAAAAAACTATGAGATGGCAAAATGACTTAGGTAGGTCAGGAGTGTGGAGAAGTGTGAGGACCTGTGAAATTTGGGTCACTGGGCAGTGCTACAGCAGAAGAAATTCAATACAGATGAGTGCACTGCAGCGTATGTAGTTCCAACAACAATTTAAAGGACTCAGCGCCAATATAAAGGACTCTTAACACCCTGATGGGTTCGGAAAGGATGTAACCTCTCAGAATAAATACCCAAGTGCCGCTGCAACCAGCTTATAGACAACTTCTCAGTGTACAGTGTCACTCAAAACACCAAGTAAGATGTCAAAATAAAATGTGTTTAAAACAATAAAGGCTAGAAGTATCATGTCATGTTTTTATGCAAGTTGAGATACATGCCCTCTTCTCCCGGGCAGCAAGTCAGCCTTGGTGAATTCAGAATGACACAAGGGCAAAAGATAGATGAGGTTTCCCTGTTTGAGGCATGTGCTACATAACCTGCCTCTTTCCTCTGAAGAAGATCTCCATCACTGACTGCATCCCTGGGTCAGCGGGAGAGACGTTAAAGGCTGGAACAATTTATTGCAGAATTAAGAAGGGCAACTGTAAAATGGAGATGGGCAATGTGGTGAATGCAGAGTAGGATGCTATGCTAGAGAAGAGACTCTCAGTATTTCAGGTACTCTTCAGCTATTATCCTCCTTGACTGAGATGGGTGAGAATTACAAAGCACAGCTGGACTGAAGATGCCCCTTTCTCTTTCTGATTTGCCTGCATGGAAGACCACGTTTCCATAGGTCAAAAAACCTCCAAGCCCCCACCTTGCACAGGACATGAGTGCTACTCTTGACTATAAGCTTAAAGCACAGCATCAGCAAGACCAGTTCTGCCATTCACTGTGTATTAATTACTCCTGCCTTTACCTGCATCCCATCAGCCCCAGACTTTGGGGTCTGACAAAGACCACCTTCCTCATGCCACTGTCTATGAAGACCACCACTTCCAGCCATTCCAAAGAAACCACACAGAGCTGTGTGGTCCTACAATTCAGACCTGGGAGTCAGGAGCTTCTGACTTCATTCCTCACTTTGGGTCCCAGCATGAACTACACAAGCAGCATAATTTCTCTGCATCTCGATATCCTCACCCTCCACTAGAACTAATAACAACTCCTCCACCAAGGAGGCATGCTGTGAGAATCAATTGGTATTTGTAAAGGCCTTTGAGAAATGGAAGGCACAATCTGTATGTGAAAATTATTGATATGATTCATTAACAGGCATTGATACTCTATTTATACATCTCCCAGTCTATTACTAAATATATTGTCCATTTGAATATTGAAATCACTGCTGCTAGTAATTTCTGCTAACGTTACACTGGTCTTTCAGAGGTAGCTTTTTCAACCTTAATAAGAGAACTGTGGAGGCAATGAAAAAGGGAACAAACGCCAGAAGAGGAACGAATTAAAGAGGACAACAGGCTTCTTGGAAAACGATAAAAAAAATCCATTTAGCAAATAACTTTGTGCTAACACTTATCTGATTCCTCTTCCTTTGCTCTTGTGTGAAAATCTGATCTCCATTTGTGAAATATTAGCCCTCATCTGTGAGATGAAAATGAGCAAACCTGAGCACACTGTGTCTCTCCAGATAGACCACTTGATCATCACACGCTGGCCTGAGTGATGCCTGAGACCCCTCTCCATGACCAGTCTCCTTTTTGGGGAGCGACGATGCTCCTTCAAACCACCAACCCCTCAATCACCAACTCCGATGTTCTCCGCGCAAGCGCCCTGCCTTTTACTGTGCTGTGCTGCTGGAAGCAGCACAATCTGGGACTACTCAGAGAGTTCCTGAGAAGAGAGAGCATATGTCTATACATTATATATTTATTCACACACAGAGGCATGTTCCCACTCCCGAGACACACACGGTATGTTCCGACTTTCTCACTCCAGCATGTTTTGCAAATCTGCTCTCCACCCCCTCTATTCCCTCGCTTCACTTTATCAGTATCTTGTTTAAGGGAAATGCTGCTTACTGTAAACTTGAAACGTTAACATCAGGTCAACAGACCATTTATTAAGAGGCAGCTGTGGGAGAGGGAGCGATAGGGCACAGCTATTTTCCTGTCTCAGCTTCTTTTCCTTCCAGTTGGAATATTTATTTCCTTGCTGTGATCTTTCTACTCACTCTTTGCACTGACAAAATGCTGCCAATATCTGTGGTGTGGGAACTCAAGGACAATTGATATTTTGCTCGAATCAAATACAATGATTTTTTTTTTTTGGTTGTTGTTCTCAAAGCTCAATATTTTGCAATTAAACAACTCAAGACATGGAGAAAATTGAGGTGGGGGTCCTTTTGTGAAAGGCAGGAGGGAGCAGCACAGAAGTAGAAACCAGAGCAAACCAGTAGCGAAGCCAATAGAAATGTGCTGCATCGTTTCTTCTTCTTAATACATTTTTTACAAGAAGTGAGATCTTTGATTACATTTTTGATTAGGAGAGACAGGCATTGCCCTGCCCAATGCACAGTTAGAGGGAAAGGAGCCTTTCATGTTCATAGATATCAGACATCAAAACAGCCATTCCCAGCTCTTAAAAGGATCAGACACAACTGCAGCTCAAACTGTGCCAGAGACTTTGGTGCAGGCAGGTTCTCGGTGGAACGCAGTCTTGGAGCTGTAAGAAATCATGTCGATGCTGTTGAGTGTGGGGAGAAATATGGGAAATTACTTCCAGGGAAATCCAGGACCACTGTAAGGGCATTTCAGGATGAGAAATCTGAGAGCCGTGACAGCCAGGCTGCAAGAGGAGCTGCCAAAAAGAAGCTCTAAGGAAAGAGTAGCTGCTCCATCAGGGAGTCCAGGCAGGACAGCTCAGTGGGGAAAGCAGCCGGCAGAGCACAGACGGTAGCAGGATTTTTACTTCTATTTCAAAGAAGTGAAAATGAGAGCCTCCCCCTTCCTCCTGCCTGAAGACTCATGGACTTACTGGGCCTCTCAAACATGCTGATGCCCAGTCACAGGACAACTACACTGACAACCAGCTCCACTATGCAATGGAAGTGGTCTTTGTCTTTAGAGCTGCAGAGAATCCCACGTGGCCTCCCTGCTTCAGAGGTCACCTTGATTCGCTGATAACCTACAATGGTTGAATTGCGCGAACAAGAGATTAGAGTTCTGATCTTGCACGACTCCAGTTGAACACTAACCATGGGAGCACGGTGTCCTGGCTTATCCCTCACCATCACTGCAGTGGCCCTTCATTTGGCTATGGGATCTGCAAAACCTCAACGGCTGGGATGAGACAGGAGAGCAAATCAACTCATGGATTCATTCAGAGTTCAGTTCAGCCTGGATTCAAGCATCTTCTCCTGCCTCAGCTTGCCACCATGTATTACAGAAGCAAAAGCCCTTGACAATTTTTCAAGGTCCAAAGCAGGGGCTGCCAAGTGGTAAATATGATGTCCATCTTAGAATTTGGCTTAGCTGTGCAAACAGATGTCCTGAAAGCACTGGCTGCACCTGAAGCTAACTTGGATGCTAACTCCAACATCTGAACCTTCTCCATGTGCTGAATACTGACCTCAACCACAAAACAGAGTTGCTGGTGCAGAAGCAGTTATGTCTCATCACACATAGTCTTTCCACCAGCTTGTTCCTAATCTTTCTTTACAGAGGAGTATCCCTCCAAGCATTACAGCAGCACCTCACCTCTGCTGTCTCCCCCCATCTAAGCCAGGGTATCACATAGAGACAGTGTCAGGACAGCACAGCAACCAACTCCAGGCTACCATCTAGCTCATCTCATCTCTGTGGCCTCCATCCTTGGCTGGCCCAAATACAGCAGTGATCCAAACAGCATTAAGCTCACTCCACGCTCAGACTGACAACAAATAGGTTGTGAAGAACAATTGTTCCTTTTCCTAAGGCTGCCAGAGCCTGCTGCAGATTTTTATCCTCTTTTTCTCTCGTAATACAGCAATAATGTCAGACCAAGGGAGTCTAGGAGATGCCCACAATTCACTCTCAACAGTACATTGACACCCAGCCCTACATCTACATTACAGAAGAGCACAGCCATCGCTCAAACAGATGAGCTCCTGGGTAAGGTAAATGCTTGGATGAAAAACAGATGGCTCCAGCTCAGCCTGGACACTGCAGAGGTGCTGCTGGCAGCAAGAGGATCTGCCAGAAAATTCAACCCCATCTTCCACTGAAGTGCTATCTATCTGGGAGATGAACAGCCCTTATTTCCTTCTGCACTCACCACTGCTACCTATATGCACCAAAGGTGGCTGCAAACACCTCTTCAGGCGAGCCAGAAGGCTGGAGCCTTTTCACTCCAACATTGGCTTAGCTATCGGGATCTCAGCCTCTCTTCTAGAGGGTATAATTCACATGCACACTTCTCAGCTGGATCAGCTCACAGCAGCTTGTCCACTTAGCACAGAGGCAGGTGAGAACACGCTGTACTCCCGTGTCATGCCATATTGGCTTGCCATTAAATAGCAGATACGCTGCCATTGATTTCAGTTAGATTTTTGTTCGTAGCAAACTCTCTACAGATACTTAGTCCAAAGCCTTTAGTGCTTCTGAACACACGCCCTCCTTGTTTTCTATTGTTTATTGACGTGTTCAGCATCTCAGACTGGAGGAATGCAGCAATCTGATTTTCCCCCACCAGTATCACCGGTGGGATCAGAGCAGCAACAGGAACACAGCTATTCTGTTGCTCTGTGGCTTTTTCCTCTGTAAGACATGGAGAAATCTGATTGTGTTTGAGGCTCTGATTTCACTAGCTGCACTGATTTAACACCACCACCAATTCTTATTTCTTAATCCCTAACAAACAACGGTGAGCTGCTGAAGCTCAAACACAGCCTCATGCAGAGACGAGCTACATGGTGGAAGGAAAGCAAGATTGCCCCAACATTTTGGCGTGAATAACAATGAGGTAGCTAATTTTTCTAGGAACGCTTTCCTGTAAAGCAGCCTTTACTAAAATACCAGTAACATCCCAGGGATATTTGGACCTCTGGATGATGAAGAAGCAGCCACAAATTAGTTCTTTCTTCAACCTGCAGAAATATTCCTGTATGTGGTCTCAGTGTTAGAGGATGAACTCAAAGCATAGAAACAAATACAGTAGGCAATATGTGCCAATGGAGGACTTGTGCAAACATCTCCTCTGAAGTATAGCTCCCTCCTGTAGATTCTTGCCCGAGGTCCTACTTACCCACGTGCCATCAAAACAGATTAAACCCAAGACCCCAAGCTTTGTGCATGGCATGCCTGTCAAGGCAGCTGGTCGGCCTGTATTCTCATGCTACAGAGGGAGGCAGAGTGAGGAGAAACAAGGAGAAAAGGCACTCTCTAGAGGTAACCTGTATTGGTGAATAAAGGGAAGAGGCAGGAACAGAATGCAGAACTAGGGAGTTAATAGGCATCAGCTGGGCACGTCCAGCCCAAGCAAGCATTATCCCAACCAATTTATATGTAACCACCTTAGTCGAAATGCCACTTAATTTAAAACATCCAGGAACCAAAATGATGTTTTCAAGGTCAGGTGGGGCCAGCTGCTTAAGGGCAGGACAATTTTATTTCCCACTGACTTGCCACTCATACTAATGGTCCCTCCACACGAGCGCTGTCAAGGTGAAAAGAGCAGCACACAACTCCAGCCTGTGATGTCCAATGAAACCATCTGCAGCTTCACTCTCGTGGCTGGTACAGTTGTAACAGCACAACTCCCAGTCCCAAACGGCCACCTGCCTGCACATGCTTCTGTCAAGTTGGAAATGAGAACAGAAACCTTTGAGAAACACTTCAAAAGCTGAGCTTCTGGTTCCCCTGCTCTTCACCCATGTATCTGGAACAGTGCAGGGCGCCAGGGGAAGGGACTTCCCTCTACAGCACTGTGGCCCTCTAAATACAGTCATTTGCAAGCCACATTGGATATAAACAGCTCAGAATTCCCTGTTGCCCCAGGTTCCTGTGATGCTGCTGGAGCACACCGGAACACCAATGAGGCTGAGGATATTAAAACTCAACACGCTGCTGCCAAGGGACACTCAGGATCTCGGAGCAGCATTGAGTTGTCAACAGGGCAGGACATGGCCATGTGGCCACCTTCTACTGCTCTCTTTTTCCTATTCATAAGTGACCCACCTTTTCCATAAAGGTCAAGGTATCAGAGGGAAGGAAGGTGTGATACGAAGAATTACAGAGTCAATCAGGAGACAGCTTCTGCATCAGCCACAGGACTGCAGCTGGTGAGCAGGCAAAGCCCAACTTGATTAAGGTAAAGACATGCTCCTCCACATGCTGTGCTGCCTTGTACACATGCTGCTCCTCAGCTTTTCCATTTGTAAAAGAGAGGAATACTTGCTGTACCTTGCAACAGCCCTGGAAGGCTTAGTTCATGTTTGTGAAGTGCTTTCAGATCTTAAATTGGAAGGCATGAGAAAGCAAGTTGTTATTATAATGGCATTATTAAGTGCTGTTAAAGAAAAAAATTCAGCTTACATTTCGTAGAATTCAGGTCCTTCTTCAGACTAGCTTCATGTCCCTTGACACATGTATTTGACAATAACCCAAATAGCCTTGATCTTTTATTCCCAGCAGGGTTTTCTTTATACCTTTAATGAGGTCTCTTAATCTTTTTTTCCAAAGGAAAAACACCTCATCTCAGTATAACCAAATTATCTGAGCTACTCTATGTGCTCCTGGTTTCACTCTGCTGGACTGGGCCTGCTTCTGTATCACCACTCCAGTAAGGGATCGGTCCAGACTGGTCAGGAAGAATGCAATGGGATCTCCCATATCCCCCACAAGATGCCACAGTACAATTTGCAAGCAGCATCTGTATTTGTGCCAGTTAGGCCATTCCTGAAACATTTTACTGCTCCTGAGAGCTGTGCCAGGTTATTTAGTCCCAAATACAGCAGTATTTTTATCCCTCTCGTCCATAATGCCTTGTCTTCAAGCTTATCTCTGTTTCATAGCAGAGGATGCTCCCAGGATATATTCCTGACTATATTTCTGTCTTTAGACTCCAATATTTCAGTTCCCTTACCCTTACCATTACCAAATCACCCAGAGATCTGCAGCCTTGTTGATACTGACTTTCTTCTTTCCTCAATCCTTCTCTCAGGTTTCCTTTTTTTTCCCCTCCTATCATCTGCAAATTGCATCGTTTTTATCTTTCGCTATGCTGGAAATCTTATCATGAAAGAGAGACTCTTCTTTTTTCTTTTTTTAATTAGTACTTGGTAATATTACCAAGCTGTGAGTTTATAGCTTTGTAGATCTTATATTTTTGACACTAATTACTCACAAAGGCTTTTAAAGCAGCATTTCAACATAGCAACTGGCATGACTGTAATTAAGTAAGAAGCAGGAGGGTTTTTTTTACCTTTCAGAACAAATCTCTAGCATCCCTGCCCCGTATCACAGCTCAGCCCCCGGTATCACTCCAACGAACGAGACCAGATGTTGAAAACACATTACTCCCGATGCACACACAACTCTCCCCACCCTCACCCAGGCCCTTGGCTGATGTATTAATAGTGCTGTCAGCACAGAGGATCCACAGGGATTCACCACTTCCCTATTGCTGATCTAAAGGGCTTGGCTAATTTTAGCCTCATGGTTTCGGCCTCTTGTGGGAGAATATTTTTCGCCTGTTCAAACCTCAAAGACTCGTGTTGTACCGACCACAGGACTGAGTTTGATTTATTTCCTCCCCGTCATCTCCACACTGGGACCCAGAAGGGATGCGGAGGGATGTACTGGTTTTCATACTGCTCCTGGACGTGTTGCCTGGAAGGCGCAAAGCAGCAAGTGCTCTGTGTGTTTGTAAACTAGCTGTTACAGGGATGATCAATTAAAGGCATCTCAGTGGGGAGAGTTTGATTCCACTGGCCTAATTCATTTTCAAATTACTCCAGGATGCTGCCTTTTACTATTACATTATTTGTTCTGAAACTCCAAATTAAGATTTTATTGCGCCATTAATTTTTATGCAGAAATTACCATTAAAATCAATGTTTTCTGCTTTAAACTTGACAGTTTGAGATGACTCATTGTGTACCCTGTTTCCGATTGCTTTACTGCCTCGGAAGTGGATGGGTCTGTCTTGGCACGCCACTAACTCTGAGCAATGTTTTTCACTGTGCCTTACCAACTCTTGGGCCCATCCATCCTAGGCAGTTGGGACACCCACAGCACTACAACACACATCTCCAACAACATTGATGCTGATTCCAGCATCTCCTGGGGAATGCAGATCCCCCTTCTGCTAATGAGCCAAGGATAGCTAGCGACGGAGCCAGGTCTCCAGTGCAGGTCAGAGTGTTGCCCTGGCAGGGAGAGCTCAGGGGAACAACCTGGGGCACAGGCATCCCTGGCCATCCAAGCAAGCTCTGCACCAGGAGTTACAACCACGGTCAGGCTGCCCAGATCAATGCATCATTGCTCCTCGCTGTCCCTTAGCTGTCCAGCCCTGTCTGTTGCCTCTTGCCCTAGAAACAGCCTGTCATGGTGATTTGTGGTTTGTACAAGCCACCTCCTGATCTACAGGAGAGTCCCATGCCCAACAGTTACACCAATATTGTGAGATACTGCTGGTAATAATGACTGTACAGGTGCAAGTGACCATAGAATCACAGACTGGTTTGGGCTGAAGGGAGCTTAAAGCTCCTCCAGTTCCAACTCCCTGCCACAGGCAGGGACACCTTCCACTAGAGCAAGTTGCTCCGAGCCCCTGTGTCCAACCTGGCCTTGAACACTGCCAGGGATGGGGCAGCCACAGCTCCTCTGGGCACCCTGTGCCAGCGCCTCAGCACCCTCACAGGGAAGAGCTTCTGCCTAAGAGCTCATCTCAGTCTCCCCTCTGGCAGGTTAAAGCCATTCCCCCTTGTCCTGTCACTACAGGCCCTTGTAAAAAGTCCCTCTCAAGATTTCTTCTAGATGCTACATTAGGAGCAGTTCACACTGATGCTGATGGAGCAAACAGCAGTACCACGACTGGAATCATTCACACCTCTCCTTGCCAGGACAACCCAGGGCACACGTGTGACACTCTCTGTGGTCAGAGACATTGCCACACTTCTCCCACACACTCTTTGCTGACCACAAACCTTCGCAGGTGCACAAAGGCACAGGGTTTGCTTCCTTCTTAATTATTAAGACAAGTCATATAGGCTTTTTTGTCCTAAGACAATTTTGTTTTCTAATTGCAGAGGTGCCTGCAGGGAGGTGGGAGCAGGTAAGGGGCAGGGGAGAATATTTCTTGAACTAAATGAGTATTTGCCCATCCTGTGGCAGGCAGAGGGAACCAAGAGGAAAAAAAAGACTTTGATTCTCTAAATACAAAGTATATTAAGAAAACTGAGTATGATATGTAGTGAGTATCTGTGACAAGAGCAAACCGATCCTGCTGTTGGAATATTCATGCAAATAGGAGCAATTTCACTATGATTAAAAAGGCAATTAAGTGAAAAAAACGGCAGCAATTTCAGAAGCAGGCTGTGTGTCAGTGAGGCCTCCACGCAGTGCTGAACTGACATTTTGCTCACTTTCATATTCCATCAACGAGATACTCACTACTACAGCTTGAGAGTACTAATTACCCCAACTGGAGGCAGATGCTCTTAGAAAGACTCCAACAAAGTCTACACAAGGCACTTCATACGCGGTGCACAGAGAGGGGGAAAAGCATCCTGCCTTTCCCACCCCCACTCACTCGGATGAAAGACAAAGGCATAAAGAGCATCCACAAAAAGAACGGGCCCAAACGAAAGATTTCCAGCCTCTAACACAAAACATTCAGGGAACGAAGCGCAGTGTCGGAGCCGCTGCCTCCTCCGCTCTCTGCTGATGGGATTAAGAGCGTGTTCCCCTCTGTAGTGAGATCTAGAACAGGTAAATACTGATGAAAAACCTGAAATTATCTGTGGATAATCTGCATGAGATGAATGCGATAGTGAATGATCCACCACAAACCAAGGGATGTTAAAAGCAGCATCTGCTGTTGACATCTTCTGGAGATGGCCCCCAAACTTGTCCCCACTCCAGAGGAAAGCCGAGACCAACGCTACCACCCAGCACTGGCCAGAAGAGCAGAAGCTCCCGCTCTCAGAGCTCTGCAAACTCCAGATCACCAGAGATGTCTGTGTGACCACCCTGCACCCCACGCATCAGGTGAACTAAATGCCAAGCAGGCTGCCTGTCACCTTCCAGAAACAAGCTATTAATTTCCACAACCACAAGCAGCACACGCTAAGAGGCATCAGCAAATTTCTCCTCCCCGGCGGCTGCTGCTCCATCAGCACCCCAGCACCCATAAGGACAGAGATGCTGCAATATGCATGAGGCAGCTTTGGACTTGATCCCTGTTGAAGCTGACTGTCCTCTGCTTGTCTTTGATGATTAACTGAGCAAAAGGCTTACCCTCTGCTCAGGACTTTCTGTGGCTGAGGTATTTTGCAGCTAGTCACAAACTCAAATATATTTTCTGTCCAGCAGATACTGTCTACTCCTGAGAGCAATTTTTATTCGATTTGTAATCCCCTTTTCAGTTCTTTCTCTCTCCTTTTAATATTGCCTTTTAAGCTCTTCACCAGGAGTTCACTTTCTGAAGGCCAGCAAAGAACAGTGGACAGAGCCTTTGGGTTTAAAAAGGAATATGCACAGAATGTTAATGCAAGAGAAACATGCAACATTCCGACCCCTTTCAATTAAGGTGCCATCTCTGTATCACCTTTAGCTGTGCTGGAAACTTGGACGTGCCCTGAAACAAGCAAACAAAAAGACCCAAAAAAATCCATGCTTTGAGCTGAAGCTGAGCCATTTAACCATTTATCTCCCCAACACAACATGCACTGTCACTGCCTTTATTTATACAACATCTCCAGACCAGATTCAGTGCCAAGTGGTGAACAAGGGAAAGCAAGAAATGAAACTGGAAGCTGTTAAGCAAAAGGTCCCACTGCAGAAAACAGCCACCTGTGGTACCTGGAGAAGCACTGGAACTCATGGCTGAATTGTGGCACTGAATGAGGACGGGATACATGTGTCTGGAGAGACGTGAAGGGCAAATCCCAACAATCCAACCCCATGTGCCCACACCACTCTCACTCAGATCCTATGTCCAACTTGCAGCGAGAGGCCTTCAACAGGTTCTCCAGCCATATGGGACTTCACTAAGACCAAGAGAGGCAGAAGGGAGGGCAGCATGCAGCATACAGCTGAGGCAGAAATCTAAGGAGCAAGTTCGGTGTGGCGTTCTTGGGAAGCATCCCTGCGGTCCCCTACTACACCACGTGCTTTTTGCCTTCAACCAAACACCACAAGCCTCAAGGTCCTTTAAAGGTGAAAAAAAGAGTCATTTTTAGACCACTCTAACAAGTAGAAGTACATGATTATGTCTCCTTTGTAGCTCTAGACAGAGCTCGGATGAAACAGACTTCTCTCTTCTAATCAAGGGTTCTGTGGACCTCTGGGGCTCACAGTGAAATGTGTCTCCAGCCCTGCAGCTTGTCTCAGTGCTGCAAAGCTTCTGCAAATTGAGAGGCACCTGAGGTTCACCAAGGTGCTTCAGACTTATTTTAATTAACAATGAAGAAGGAAAAAGTATTTCCCTGGCTTGCTAATCTCTGGAGAAAAGTAACTGAATGAAGAGATATGTGGAAATTGTTTTGTCACAAATGATGAAGAGGAAACTCTTTTAATCAGCACCACTGGTCTTCGTGGCTGCATTGCTGACCATGGCTCTGTGGCCCGGAGCCTGCCCTGGGTGCAGCAAAACAGCCTAGCATGGACAATATGAACTCCATCCTCTCACACCCACATTTTCTCTCCACCTCTCTTTTCATGACCATTCCAGTATTATCTCCTTTACAGGTGAAGAAAAGCTCCTTATGGTTTTATTTTTCCTTCTGTCCTTTTAATTCCTCATTTTGGCACTGGTCTCTGTACGGAGCAACGAGCTGGTTGCTGTAGCCTCCCTGCATCATTTTGCTTTATGTCTGGAAACATCTGTATGTGCAATTAGAGAGCCAACTCCTTTTATGTCCCTAAATGAGTAGTCTTAATCACCACCATAAGAAATCAAACCCTGGCTGGGCAGCACAGCTCAATGACACAGTTCTCTGAGCAGGGCTGACAATACCTGGGTGCAGGATCAACCCTCAGGAGAAATCTCCCACCTTGGCTTCTCCACGGAGGCATTTTCACAAGTGTGATTACAGGGAAGCAGTGAGATGCCTCCCTGCTGTGCCCAAGGCAATTTCACCGGCTTTCCACGGTGTCGAGAGACTGAGCTCCAGGTGCTGGTGCAGGCTTGCGGGGATGCTAGCTGGGAGCAAACGGCTGCACGCTGGGGTTTGGCATGCGGTGATACCCAGGGGGTTCCTTCAGCACGGCTCAGGGAGTTATAAAAAGAATGGCAAAAGCAATGGATGCCTGGGTTCCTCCAGAAGCACATCTCTTTTCTCCCCTCTCTTCATCTCTGCACCAGCCCTTTATGTCCTGCCCTCTTTCTTCTCAGCCCTTCTCTGTCATTTCTCCATCAGCACAACTGAAGCTCAAAGTCTCGCATCAAGCCCATTTCTCCCCACCTGTGTTCCACAGCTAGCCCCCATCAAAAGAATTGGGCTCGCCAGGGTCTGGCTGCTACCTACCCCCAAAGCTGAGGAGAGCTGGTTTGCCTTGGGCCACCCCATGTCCAACCCACCTCTGGTGCCTGCACTGTCACAGGCCTTTCTGCCACCTCCTCCTCTGGCCTGAGCCTGCTTCTGGCCTTTTCCCACCCTTTCTAAAGTGATTTCTTGCTTCCACATCTGTTTTCCAAACAAGATCCCTCCCTGAGCAACTTTCAAAGTCCATAATGCCAGGAAAATTTCTGGAAAGACAGTGCACCTAGGCCAACAGTAGGAAGCATTTTGTCCCCTGGGAAACGTATTAACTCCAGTTTCCACTTCACCAGCCCCCTGTGCCTGCATGGAGCCTCTGCTTGTTCTCAGCACCCAGGTCTTGAGGAGTATTTTGTTCACCTTGCAGTTAGATGTCATGGCTATGATCCCTCCCATGCTTTCCAGTGACCATTTTGGATTCAAAAGGAGTGCTCAAAATATATGCATTCCCAAATTATCTCCTTTAGATTTATGCTTTGCTGCTATGTAGCTTTAAGTCATTTTATTTCAAGCAGGAATATTTTAAAAGAGTAATCTGTATGTGCATGTCAGGGAAAAGAATTAATTATTGCTCTAATTAAAAGGACACTGTTGAAAATAATCTCTCTCTTTTCCTGCTGATTTCGCCCTTTTTCCGTGAGGAAGCTTTACATTTTTGCATGTATATGTTTCTCAAGGAGTTGGAAATTAACAGGGCTTATTTTATTTATGCAACAGGATCAAGCAGAAGCTGTGCATCAGCAAAATGCACATTAGGCGGGTGGCAAAGGCAAACATCAGTGATTTTGTGTGGGTCCCAGAGAAGTAATATGTAGTATTATTATTGTTATTATAATTATTGCTATTATTACTACTACTATTATTTAAAACCCTGGATTACCTTAAAGAAGCCTAAAAGGCATTCTCTCTTCCCCAGGCTCTACTTCAGGTTTAAGACTGTGCAATGTGTCAAATTTTGTTGACTGCAATATGCTTTAGAATCACAAAATCAACTTGGTTGGAAAAGACCTTTAAGATCATCAACTCCAACCATTACCACAGCACTGCCAAGGCCACTAAACCATGTCACTAAGGGCCTCATTTACACAGTTTCTGAACACTTCCAGGGACACTGACTCCACCACTGCCCTGGGCAGCCTGTTCCAATGTTTGACAACCCTTTTGGTGAAGAAATTGTTCCTAATATTCAACCTAAACCTCCCCTGGTGCAGCTTGAGGCCATTTCCTCTTGTTCTGTTGCTTGTTACTTGGGAGACAAGACCAGCTCCCACCTCACTACAACCTCCTGTCAGGCAGAGTGTGATAAGGTCCCACCTGAGCCTTCTCTTCTCCAGACTAAACCCCCCACGTCCCTCAGCCACTCCAGACCCTTCACCAGCTCCACTGCCCTTCTCTGGACCCGCTCCAGCCCCTCAATGTCTCTCTTGTAGCGAGGGGCCCAGAACTGAACACAGGATTCGAGGTGCAGCCTCACCAGTGCCCAGCACAGGGGGATGATCACTGCCCTGGCCCTGCTGCCACACTGGTGCTGACACAGGCCAGGATGCTGGTGGCTTCCTGGCTGTCTGGGCACAAGCTGCTCATGTTCAGCTCCATCAATCAGCACCCCCAGGTCCTTTTCCATGAGCAGCTTTCCAGCCACTCTTCCCCAAGCCTGGAGCATTGCATGGGGTTGTTGTGGCCCAAGAGAAGGACCTGGCAAAGGCGCATCGCTGGATGAACACCCCCAACCCGAGCAGCGCAGCCCTGCCGTTGTGCTGGTTGAATGGACCCAGCCATGGTTCAGTTCCCAGCCTTGGGCCGGGCAGCAGACACTGTTGGCTCATGGTCCATCTGCTCTCCCAGCTTTGTGTCACCAGCGAGGCAGCTCGCACCCTGCCTTGAGCCTGCAGCACGCCAAGGGGCTCCCCAGGCAGGGGTGCTCAGACATAAGGGATTGCTGGCTCTGGCTCTGCTGGAGATGGAGGCAGCTGGATGAAGCCACCTGGCTCTGTGAGCTGCTGCCAAACTCAAGCACAGCTATCAAAGATAATGTCAGCACAGCCTACATGCATCCCTTCATGTTTTGCCTTAAGGGAGAGAAGATTTCTTTAACCACAGTTTTATGGTAGTGATAGACAAGGAGAGACAGGAACTGCATAGGCCAGCACAACACTAGTTCCAGGGATCTTAATTTAAGCAGGAAACAATCAGATTAATACCTGGGAAAATGTCATTATACAAAAATATGTGTCTGTCAAAAGGTTAACTCAGTCAGTCATTTGAAACCAAACAAAAAACTTGGGAACACAATGCAGGGAACAACTCAGAGCTCACAGTGGGATGAGCAAAGTGATGCACAGAGCCCCAGGACTGTATCAACAGTATATAAAGCCTCAACGCATAGGAAGACTAGCCAAGGTTTACATTTCAAATCACGGAAAATCCAAAGTGTCCCTAGTCTAAAAGGCAATCCTGACCTTCCAATTGAATGCTGCAATTATTCTCCCAGCAATACTCTAAAGGAGAAAGAGAGAGAAGAAAGAGAATACTGGACTACTCCATAATTCAGCGTGTTTTGACAGTCACCTTCAGGGCATATCACACTCGACTGCTCATCATTCTCGAAGATGGATAGGAAAGAGGCTGGAGAAAGGGACACTAGATGATATAAGGGAAAACCAATTAAAGACCACAAAGAAACAAAAGGCAAATCAGCTGCATCTTCCTCTAATTTATAGGACACAGAGCAGACAGTGTGATTGATTCATATGTTTCGCATCCTATGAGAAGCAGAGAGGGTACAGACTGATAAGAAATGATGTACAGCGTGAGAAGCGCAAGCTGCGTGGCCCTTGTTGACATAGTGCTTTGTGACACTTCTCCCTCTTCCCAGGGGAATGCTTGTCCAAAACCCATCAGGGTTCAGCATTTCTCCAAGCATTAATGCTTTAGTAAGACACCACGACACTCAAACTGCGGACTCAGTTCTTATGCAGAGCTCGCAGTACCAGGGGAATGGCTGCACTAAATGGTGGAGGGACTTCAGCACTGTAAGCTCCACATGCAGACTTAAACTTAAATAAAACTCATTTATAGTTCAGAGCTGGTAAAACACAGTCTTGTTGGTAATTTCCAGTAGATCACCCTCAGGTAACACCTTGGAAGAACAGAGCTTTCTCTCATTTTCTCTCCCTAAATGTTCTTCAGGCGACTCTTCCTTACCTTATCCACTATCACCCCCTAGATGCTGACAGTTCACAGACAAGTATGTCAAATACATCTGCCTTTCCAGTGTATTAGTAACTGTTTCCTGACTGACCGGACCTTCTGTAAAAATGTTAAAAATATCATAAACACGCTGTTCTATTTAATAAAGAGACAGAAAAGATAGGAAAAGCCAAGGATTGATATGAAATAGCTTATACTCAAGTATCTTTAAAGTGTTCTCTTTACACAGATGTAAAAACACAGATGATGGAGAAAAGAAACCATGCTGGAGAGAGCTGGGTGGCTGCCCATAAATCCAGGAGAAAATGAAGTCCCCAAAGCTCTGAAAGTTGCTATCTCTCTCCTTGAAATGAGCAACTGGGAAATCAGCATTAATATTAAACAGCTTGGTCTGAAAAAAAAAGGACAATTCAAGGGATTCTGCCTTCCGGCATCAAGAGACAGTCAGAAAACCTTGGACTAAAAACTGAAACATTTTGCTTGTTCCTGAATCATAGAATAGAATCATGAATCCACATATCTGTGTGGACTGTGATAATAAACAAAACTAAGGGTGATGCCAGCTCTCCCTGTCCTCTTGCCCTGCAGCATCTCAGCTCTATATGGGGAGGATTTACCAGGTAGGGATGCAAAGTGCCTGGTGACCCACAGCAGCACTGCTTTATGGTGCAACCTGCTTGCACAGCTGGTCCACCTAAAGCTGGGCTCCCTCCTGTCCTGCGTGTGAAACATGGCCTCAAGTTAAATAGGGAAATGAGAGGCATAAGAGACTGAATATTCCAAAGCTGAGCTTATACATGCTGTTAAGATTGGATAATTTTTATTCCACTCATATATATACATATATATGTATGTAACATCGCATGCCAAGTTTCCTTTGGTAGCTGAAGTTCAGAGACCTCTAAAATCAAAAGCAAGTAAAGTTTCTGTAGATAAACATGTCATTTAACCACACTGCATTAAATGTAGGACTTTCCAGGCTACAGATGCAAGTTGTGGGGCCGCTGGAAAGCAATGCATCTTCCTTTCCCAAGAGGATGAATGTCTGTTCCCTGACTGCGAGACACTAAAGGGAAGATTTTGAAATCAGTCTGAAACAGCAAGCTTGTCTATTCTGAGACTTGAGCAGTCAAAATCATTTTCGGAGAAGGGAGGCTGGAGGGACAGATGAAGCAAAATACATTAAGCAGAGCAACTTTTCTTTTTAAAGTGGCATCTGCGTGCCATGGCTGGAGCAGTCACAGTATCAGCATGAGTCCCTTGGTGGGGATTATCAGGGAGAGTCACAGTATCACTCAGCAAACACAACACTCTCATTCCTACAACCCCATGGATGTTTAGGCATGTTCTAGCTATCTCTGCCAAAACCAGGTATTATTTCTAGGTATTTACAGATCAGTACGACTGCAATATGTGGGTAAACATGACCATACACACAGAGTTCCCACTGTATGGTGCTGAGCTGATACAACTAGCAACCACAGAGATGGCTTCATTCCTGCCTTTTCAATTACTTACTGGCACCAGTGGGGTTAATTCTTCTTGGTATCTATGCATACCTGGGTTGGTAGGAATGAACCATCGAAACCTGCCAATACATGAGAACAGCTTCCCTGGACAAGGTGCAGAAGGCCAGCTCTTGGATATTACCTTTTAATGAGTGTTGGACAGGAAGAATGGCGCATGATACAATGGTGTAAGCACAATAAATACTGGAGAGGTGGGGACACCGAAGCAGAGCCTGCAAAAACTGGAGAGGTGGCCAGGACGGGCTGCAGGGAAGCACAGGGCTGAAGCCAAGACTGCTGGTGTGCCTGTGCTCACAGCCCCACTGAGTAACTGCGGCTGCTGAATAGCTCAGGGAGGGTCTCCAGAAGGGTCTGAGCCCATGGGAGCCTGCTCGAGCCGTGCTGACATGAGCCAGAGACGTGGAGAAAGAGCCCCAGGGTCAGGCAGGTGGGCTACAGGGCTGCTGCAGGAAAACCAGGAGAGCCAGAAACCATCATTAGACTCCCTGAGAGCCCGTGTTAAGGGCAGAGACACAGCACCTGGGAAAGAGCTCAGGAAACCATGAGCTTAACTAGGCCTTTATCAGGGGCTGGAACTTGAAATAAAAACACACAGATTTCTCCATCCCTCTCTTGCTCCAGTGGCCTTACAGTAGGTGCACTTATGCAGCTCAGCTCTTTCTCAGGAGGCTATTAATATCTGGCTCTGTGTGTACAGGTCTACTACAGGCCCATTCATAACCACCCTGTAGAGCACTTGTAACACCGCCAAGCAGCGTACTTGGAAACAAAGGCTACTGGCACCAGGATCCCCGAGTTCACTTTGCACCACCACAACAGGGCACAACACTGTCCAGGGGGGCAACAGCACAGCTCCAGCAGGTCCATGAGCCTGACAGCGCCAAAGGAGTAAAGCTCCCTCCAGCTCCGGGTCTGGGTATCCTGCTCCCTCCATGCACCTCCTGGGCTCCAAGCATCAGGGTGTCCCCAGCTCCCTCCTCCCCTCCACCTCCCTGTCCCCTTGCTCTGGGTTTCACATTCACAGCCACATGCCTCCTGCTCCTGAGGAGCCACAGCTGCAAACGCAGCAGTACCTGCCTGGAATTGAAAAGCTGGACATTAGCACCTCGTCCAGCTCTGCTGACTTCTCATTTTGCTACCACCTATGCCTCATTATCATGCAGCTTCTTGCCAGGTCTTGGCTTTCTTACCGCCTTCCCCGCCTCCTTCCCAGCCCTGTGCTTCTCTCTCCCCTTCTTATTAAACATGGGCTTGATGATATCTAAGTCCTGCTATTCCCTCTATTGATTATTTCCAGGGAGCTCCCGCTGGCTGCTCCCCCAGCACCACGTTTGACCTTCCCGGGATGAAACAAAGCACCAATGTCAGGCAACTCTCAGCAAGGCAGCAGTGTGAAACAGCCACTTCAGCTCACTCCCATTTCACAGACAGAGGGAAAAAGGTGGAAAACTTGGTTGGAAAAGCTGCTAAGGGAAGAGATCAAAACACAGCATCCTATCTGGACGGCTCCTCCCTTGCTCGGAGCTGACTGTGTGCCCTTACACCACTGAAGCGTGTCTCGCTCCAAGGATTTGCTATGCCCCAACCCACTTCCTTCCCTATTTTATGGAAATGGTGGAGCTTTTTAACTTGCACGTTGACTGGCAGAGAGAAATCCTGGGAGCTTAATGACATCCTGCAAATTCATCATCACTTGAGCTGCCAAGGGCCTTGTAACAACCATCCCACATACTCTTACAAGGATGACGTTGGCACTACACACTAATGGTCTCAGGAATCTTGTGGTTTGACTTGCATTTATGTAGGTTTCCTGCTTCTAATGCATTCAGAGCAGAGCCCAGGGAAGGAAAGTCAAAGGGTAACATCCCGGACAGTAAGAAATGTACATCAAAGGAGGGACCAGAAGCACAGCAGGACAGAGCTGACCACAGCCCAGCTCACTCACACTGCTGAGGCTGTGGAAGGAGCTCACACACAAAAGGAAGAACTTTAAATAAAGATCAAGAGGATGCAGTGACATTATGGCATGGCCGATCAATTCAATCTCCACCTCAGAGGTTACCAGAAGTGAGACCTCTTCCGTGGCCTTTCCCAACCCCTCCATTTCTCACCAGCAGGTCTTTTCATACTCACATCAGGACTACTAACCCTTAAAGTTTCCCACTTCTCCTATTTGTTATGTCCATTCACTCCTTCAATCCGATGCTGACCTCGTTGTTTCTTGTTCCACAAACTCTCCTCATTACATCCATGTCGGGGCCAGTCCCTGGTCTCCTCTTCTGCAACACTGCCCCTTTCAGTGAATTTTCTCCCTCCCACACTCAGCCATCATTTCTATGCTAATAATTTCCACATTTAGTTCCCATCTCTTCTGTTTTTTTCTTTTGGCTCTCTGCTTAGACATCTCAAAGGCATCTCTCAACCATTTCCTGAAATCTGGACTCTACTTGGTGCTTTTGGGGCACTTTGAACTTGGAAGTGCTCAGCAAACCCCAACACCTTCATCTTTTTGCCTCCTAATCCTTCTGTGCTCCTCTTCTTCATCAGTACTAATACCTTCACTCTTTTTTTTAATAATGAATATCCTAAAGGATTAGCCCTAGCAGTTAAATGTAGGACTCCTCTGAGATTCAGCTTCCTGTGCACAGGCTGGACTTGGCTCAGTGCAAACAGCTTAGCTGTGAGACACAGAGCACTTGGATTGCTCCCTCCTTGGGGCTGAGGAAGGGACCAGACAATCTCATGTTTTAGCTCTTTCCCCTGTTATTCTGCTCTAAACGCCTACAAAATGCCATATGGATGGATGCTACAATATTCATTTACTGGCTCTGAAAGCCCCCACACAGGGAAAATGCGCAGCTGGTGCTTTCTTAGGGAAGGAGAAATACTAGTACATAGACAACTTGTATCAGAGAAGAGCACAAATTAATCTTAGAGACTTCCCTGCCAAGAAGCTTTAACAACCATGGGACACATTTTCCCCCTTCCTAATGCACTGTCCTCTCTGGGCAAGAACATCTCATGGCCAAGAGCATAAAATTGCCATATGGATACAGAGCCTACGAAACCATCAGTATAAAGTTATTCTGAACGCCAGAGAGCTGCTTCATCGACCCGAACTCAGAATGATACCACTCGACATTGACTCAATGAAACCATACTTTCAAGCCCTTCAGCCACTAGTCACTCGGTAACAGCCTATTCTCTTTGAAGGACAGCACATCTGGTAGGGAGGAAAGGGTGGAAAAGAACCCTGTAGCCTCCAGAAGGTGATTTTATCAAAGGCAGTAACTGAATAGAGCTACATCTATCGCTGTCTCTTAAGCTTGTAGAATGTAGAAAGGGTATCCAGGTGACATTATATGATTTAAAAGTTAATTAAACTGAATGATATAGCATAACAGCCCCAGGTGTTTATTTCAAGCTAGCCTGTTTCTACAGCATTTAGAACAAAAGAAGGCAGGCGGGGGAATCTAATAACAAACCTTGTGCGTGTTGCATGAAGAAATAATCACACCATTAAATCACTCTGGTTCTGGAGCACTTCTAATACCTTCAAATGTTGGCAGTTCTCTCCAGCTCAGGCTCGTTTCCATCGCGGTGCTGTCCTGCTTCCCAGAGCTGGCAGGTTTTGCCTTTTAAGAACCTCAGGAGAGAGCTGCACAACCTGGCAGCGTGTGCAGCAGCCTGGGGGCTTCGTGCATCAGCTATGTCAACAGCTACGCCTTTGCCTGAAGGCACCTTAGATCCCTTCTGAGCGCTAATGGATTGGCTGGACCAGCACCATCCCTTCAGCACTGCTGTTGGGCTGGAAGGGAAATAGCCCCGAGGTGGGATGCAGTGTTGGGTATGCAGTGAATGCTGACAAATCTTAGGAAAAAATCCAGATTGCGGCGGGAATGGAGAGATGTGAGTAGAGAGGAGCAGAAGGATCCAGAGGAAAAGACCTTTCATAAACAGGAAAGCTTGGGAGAGGTTATTTTTCTCTCTCAATGGCAATTTTTATGGAAAATGCAATGATAAGAAATTGCCTAAGCAAGACTGAAGAACAAAAGTTTCTGTTGCTTGTTGGCAAGTCTCCCAGAATAGGGATGTCTCCTTCATGGGCACAGATCTGTCCCCAAGACCATGTTGTCAGAGAATCCTGTTTTGCAGGACATTTGTCCCACATGCCTGATAACCACCTCACACCATCAGCTGATTCCCTTCAGAATTTCACCACCTTTTCTTGTATAGGTTCAAAAATCTTCTCAAACTTTTGATCTTCAGATCTCAAGATCTGACTCCCTAGCCAAGCACCATCTCTACACAGCGTAAACCCAGCTGACATAGCATCTGAGCAGAGAGATGGAAGTCATAAGAGTCAGGGGTGACACGACGGGGTAAAAAGAAAGAGAGGAGGTATCAGTATCATCAGTGCCCACCAAAGGTTCTGAGGTATCTCAAAAGGCTTCGTGTCTAGGAGAGCTCCTCTGCATTCAAAGGAAAAGTCCATTTTTCCATAATTCGTCAGGTTAATAAATGACTCCCTTTTCTCCCTACAGCCTCTCCTATTACCAATTCTCATGCAGCACGCCAGGGTCTCCTTTCACTATTAATACCACTCACTGTGAAATGTAATTACCAGCTCTATCACAAAGCGTCAGGCACATTTATCCACTGTACACACTCGCTGACTCCAGATCACATCAGTCACTGGCTGGCTTGTTCTGACAATGTTGTCCGAAGGAAAAAGTACCTGCACAGGCTCCCAGCTAACTTGGGCCACTTAAGCAGAGCATGAAACTGTTCTGAGGGTCCAAAATGGGTTCAATAAGCAAACACAAAAACGAGCAAAGAGAGATACTTAATTTAATACAGACTCATAATTTTAATCTAAAGGAAAGAATGATGATAGGCAGAGTGAAGTGTTTGGCTGGAGAAGATGGATGAGTAAACGCTCTAGAAAGCAATTCAAAATGATGGAGTGAAATTAATGGCTCCCTCCTCCAGGCTGACACAAGCAAAATCCTTCCTTTGCTTTATGCTTTAACTCTCATCATTATGTTTTGATTAAAGCCTATATAAAAAGCTCACTTACTGCCCCTTCCTTGTGGCTTTTTTCTTCTGCCTCCCTCTTGACTTTGCAGCATTTCTAGCAAGCACATAGGATACCCAGAATTCACATGGTTCAATCCTTTGTCATTTGGTGAAGCTGCAACTCTCACAAAGGGCAGGGACTCAGCCAGACGTATCAGCTTTAGCTTTACTTAAAAAATCCTATTAGTTGGAAGAGAAAATAATACACATTCTTACTGATATCCAACTGACTCTTACATTAAGTGTTTCCAATTCCATGAGGCTAGAGGCACCCCTTCCTGTCCTGTCTGAATACCAACTACGTGCTTTGAAGGTGGTACCTTCATTACACTCAATGTTCCTGCAGCTGTTTAGAAGCAGGCAGCCTATGCTTATAATGGGCAACAGATAAAAGGTGTATTTTATTTACAGTTGTGTCTTACCACGGTACTATGAACACTGAAATAAAACCAGAGAAATGCAACTCAAAGTACTGCTGACAAAACAACACAGGAATAATCAGAATACCTGAAAAGAAGTGGAAATGAAATAGGATTAGTTACGTTAACTGCTTATCTGTCACTGTGTCTCCAAACTTTTAGACTCTGGTGTTTAAACCCAGCTAATGATCTACACACCAGTGCCAGCGATTTCCTATGGAGAGCCAGGGCAAAGATATCTTCTGAGAAGAAAAAAGAGGCATTTGGAGATTTCTTCTTGAGAAGAAAATGAAAATGGGAAAGGAGAGCTCACAAAAACTTTCAGGTTCTAAAACCCCAGAGGATTAAACTCCTGCAGATGAGAAAGGAAATGAGGTAGGCATCTTCCAATTAAAATAAAGCATAAGTGTGTGACCTGCTAGGAAATATTTGTCCTAGGAACACATCACAGCAACACCCCAAGCGAATCTCTGTGCTCCTAAGAGTATCACAGTGCTTCCCGGAGCACTGATGGATCAGATATGCCTCTTTCACCTGACTGTGTTCTTCAGTAACAACCGAATGCAACTGGTGGGGGAGAAGGGAAGGAAACAGCTGAACTTCACACTTTTCCCACCCTCTCAGAATTTTGGTGTTGTTTCAATAATGAGTAATTGGGTTGGAAGGAACCTTAAAGCTCATCCAGTTCCAATCCCCTGCCACAGGCAGGGACACCTTCCACTAGACCAGGCTGCTCAAAGCCCCGTCCAACCCGGCCTTCATTCTTCTAATCTCACACAGTAATGGTATTTCCTGCTTTGATTCAAGCCTTTTTAAGCATGATGGTGGCAGATGGCAGGCTATTACACAGCATGGCTGCACGGCAATGGAAGCGGGAAGGATTATTAACAAAAATAGTAACTCTTCAAAATCAAAAAGGTGAAGGCCCATGGAAGAGCTATGGCTTTATTTTTACACCTCAAATCAGTTATTTGAATGCATTATGAATGCTGTAAATATACCCAATGGATATAATGAAAATACATTATTAATTTTCTCTCATTATTAATGAACTTATAAATTCACAAGTGATGGAGCCATGACAGTGTGAGGGAAAGGTCATGAATAATAACTGGAGATGAATAATATATGCACAGTTAGCTCACAGGATACTATGCTCACATGACTGTAGCACCTCATGTTTATTTAACTCAGCAGTGCATTGACTTTTTATTCTTTGCTAGATAATAGCAAAAATAATTACATGGACTATAACCTCTATAAATTCAACATAACAGATCACAAGGTACAGCTGATCCTTCTGTGGGGATGCTCCTGCATCCTGACTAATGCTAAAAAGCTGGGATCCCCCTCTCTTCTCCATCACGCTTTTCCTCCATGACATCATCTTGTTTTGCCTCATTCATTTTCCTTGCTGGCACATGGAGAACATCAGCTCTATAAAGAGCCCACAGCAGACCCAGAGACAGCCCATGTGGCATGTGAGTGTGACTAACCTGAGATCAGTGGAGATATGTCAAAATCTCTGGCAATATCTCAGTGCGACAAACAGGGGAAGGCAAGCAGTGTGCTGTGTGCACATACAGACCATTTTGTTTGGGTTCCATCTGTTAGGACTAATTTGTTAATTATTAAATAGATAATTTATCATCTCTGCCTGCTTGATCGGTGTTTATTACCCACAGTCTGAGGCAAAGAGAGTGCTGTGTGAATAAAGATGGGATTAATTAATAACAAAAAGTTCAGGCAATTGCAAACTTGTGGTAGCTGCTTCCAGTCCTTGTCTATTCCTGAACAGAAAGGAGGCTGGGGGAGGGAAAAAGCATCAGGAATTCAAGTATTCAAGCCTTCAAGCATCAAATTTCCTCCTTTCTTCACAAACTAACTTCTGGTGGATGATGGAAAGCAAACTCTATCTCAGCAATTTACAACCAGTTTCTCAGACTGGATCCAGCTACCCTGTGGATCAGATATTATGAACAAACTCTTCTGCAGGTCAGCATCACTGTGTCATCCCCAGCCCCACGGAAGAGAACTGTGTCACTGTCCCCTGGCTCCTGCCATTCAGATTTGTAAACCACAACCAAAGCAAAGCAGTAGGTCATCCACTTCGAGCCTGCATTGGGGACCCCAGATCTGCCTTTTCTCCATCAGCCATTGACCCGTTGGTGCCCATGCTCCCATACTGTAAGATTCATATTTGTGTGAGGCTTCTTCAGCAACAACTCCCTCCTCATCACTTTAGAGATTTGCACTCGTCATTCCTCAGATGGAGTCTCAAGACTGGCAGAATAACCAATGTCCAAATAATCAGTGATAACAGTAGGAAGCAAGAAGCTTTCAGGCACTTCCTGATACACTGAAGCTTGCAACCCTCACCTCATATGGTAAAAGGTGAAAGGAAAGATGAGGCTATGATCTACTTTCTTCCATTACTGAAAGGTGTTCACAAAGGCACAAACAATGACATTCCAAGAGGAATCTAGAGAGAGAGATATGCCAGCCTATGTAGCCGACAAAATAAACACCAACCTGCCTAAACATGCAGGGAAGATCCTGAAATGCAGGGATGCTGAGCTGCAAGAAGCCAGAGAAAATCATTCACATGCTATCAATTGATGCTAAGAGCACGCAGGTAAGGGATAACTTCCAAAGAGCCAAGTATCCAACTCACCAGCTATTCGGTCTTCTAAAGGGAGGCATCAAGGGAAATCGAAGCAGAGACATGGTAAGTTATTTGATCAAAGACACTTTTAAGGTTAATGGACAGGCCACAAACAGCAATCATGCCTCCAGCCATGCAGTGTGAAAAAAGATGCATTTGTTTGGTTTGTGGTAGGAAAAGACTTTCCCCATAAAACTTACTCAGCCAGATCTTTAGGGAACTTCAGGTGACATATTCTGGCTAACTGCTGCTCTGCTACGCCTCTATGTAGCTGCATCTTTGCTTCCTCAACTGCTCATGATCAATTTAACAAGTATTTTGTACAAACAAAAGTTTTCTTGCTAAATAAATTAATTATGAGAGAGTAAACAAAAAACTTTTTAAAAATGCATGTTCTGATGTGATTGCTTCTTTAATTGGCTGCTTTAACATTTGAAATTTGATTTAATTTTCAACTTGATTATCCTCACCACAGGGTCAGGCTGTCAGAGACACAAACAAGCGCTGAAGCCTCTGGTACTCCCCATAGGGCTTCACTGACGAGCCCTCTTGCTACTTCTGCATTCCTCCAGCCCCTTCCCTCTTTTATTATTCTTATTTAAGAAAGGAAGATCAAATTCAGACCAACAGCAAACATCCGTTTCCTAGCTCTCCATTAGTAACTTTAAAATGAGATGGTGCTGTGGAGCCCTGGGTATGAATCCCAGCTCTGACAACTTCTTGCCTTAATTGCTTGAATAAAATCTCCATGCCACCCCAACTGTCCTTCCCCATAAAACGAGCGATGATAAGCAGAAGCCACTAGGTATGCCAGGGAGTGGATTAACTATGTTTGGGAATTGCTTGAAAGATGAATGCTACAAGCTGGGACAAACAAAGCCATTGCATTTTCAGTCCTGTGACAGTACACACACAGTGTGACAAGTCTGAGGAGACGACAACATCTCCAGCCGCCTCTGATGGTGGGTTTGCAGCCTGATCCCTATTGAAGCACACGAAAGCCATTTTCTTTTCAGCTGAATTACCAAGTTGTTAGTAAATGCTGCTACAGATTTCTTTTTCCTACTTCAAAAGAACCCTTTGCACTCTTCTACTACTTCCTGGTACCAGTATTTGCACTATCAGATGCTCTGCTCATCAGCAGTACCCCTGATTTCTCATAGGTTCACAAATTGCGGAGCTCAAAAGAACCGTAAGAATCAGCCAATCTAAACTGATGAAAAGCACAAGCTGGTGAATTAAGCAAAGCAGTTCCTGCATCAGGCTCATAATTGCTAGCTGACTTAGAACATTTCTTGTACAAGAATATCCCATCTTCATTTAGACACTTCAAAGTGATGTTGAATCCCCCCGTACTGAGATAAATAGTTCCAATGGCTAATTACCCCTGTTGTAACAAAAGCATTTCCTTAGTTCTAATCTTTCCCGGTTTCTACTTCCAGTATTTGATCTCGTTATGCTTTCGTCCAATAGATTAAAGAGGTATTTTACTAGCCAAAATCTCTTTTCCTTATAGGAACTCAGACTATGATCAAGCTACTTATTAACCTACTCTTTGTTAAGCTAATTAGAAGGAAATTCTCCAGCCTCTCACTGGTTTTAGATCTTGAGGTGAGGCAGGAGAAATAGAGACTGCCTGACAAGAATTTCCCCTCTTTTCAGAGAAAAACAGGTTAAAGCAATGTGATAAAAGAGAGGCTCATGCGCCATGTGCTTTACACTGTCCATCATATCTTTACGTTACCCCTCCTGCCTCCTCTTGTCCTGGTATACGTTGATGAAAGAGATGATGCTGGAAGCTGAATTTGCACGTCTTCACAAAGATCACTGACCTCAATGAGACAGAAAAGGAGGGAGGCAAAGACTGACATGCTGGGAGATTCTGCTGGAAGACCCAGAAAGAGGCATACAGCTCTTTGTCAAGAAGCTGCTTTCTAACTTGGCATCTGCTGCCTTCTCCAAAGGCCCTTTGCCAGCTGCTCTCTCCTCCCAAAGCTGCTTTGCTGTCTCCTGCCTGTGTGGCAAATTACCTACACAGTCATCTCTTCCCCAGTCCTGATGGGAGCTCTTGGATCGCTTCTCCCATCCCCTCCCACTTCTCTCACACACGTGCCTTCTCTTTACTCTCTCCTTTGCCAAATCGCCTTAAAGAGTGCTTTCTCTCCTGCCTTCCTCTTTTCACTTCACATCTTCCCTGTGGGAAGACTTTCAGGACTGGTTCTCTCCTCTGCATGCCATAAGATACCTCTTCTCAAATCCTGCTCTGAACAAGAGCTGGTTTTCTGCTCTGTCAATGAAGCTTTTTTGTTTCTCAGCACTGGGAAGTTACATGAACATACTGTCCCATGTGAAACACTCCAAACCCAGACCCAGCACATCCCCTTCTCCTTTCCAGGCCTTTGTAACACTCCTGCTCAACTGCTCAGCCTGGCCATGCTTCCTGCTGGTTTAGATGTGAATGGACCTGTTCTCCAAGCACCACTGCTCAGCACCAACATGAAGCAGCACAACTCCAGAGTAAAACTGTTTTGCTACCAGTAGGATTTCTAAGCAGTATCATCTTGTTGTGAGTCACTTGCTGGGAAAGGAAGGTGGGAACAGCTGTGCTGGCACCTCAAGGCTGATTCCCTCATACCCACTGATTCACAGTCACAGAAATGTTTCTCCTCAAGAAGTATCTCATTCTTGTGCTAACCACTGGTTGACTTCATTCATCATTGATCACCTCCTCTCTATGAATTGGAGTGCTGCTGCAGATGCATTTTGATTCCCTTTAAACTGAGTGGTAATGGTGGTTTTGCAATGCTTGTGTTGGTGCTGAACAGTGGCCCGACAGCTGTGAACATGCATGATGCCATGGCAGAGATCTGGTGGGAGAACAGTGAGCATCAAGGCATATATCTGTGGGAAGCAGTGAGAGAAATCCACTGCTTTACATTTACAGGAAATGTAAAACTGGAACTACAAACCAAGAGGTCATTTAACAGTGTCATGCCCCTGATGAATGAGTTTTAGGTGGAGAGAAGGAGGATCCACCTGGCTGCACCAAAGGAGAAAACAGCTGGGAGACAGCAACCAGGCTGATGGGGTTGGGAAGAGCTCATCCCGTTTCCCTGTTATCCCCATCTGACTTCTGGGAATGAGGCCAACCTGGGAGAAAAGGCTGGGGTCACCTTGGTGTCAGAAAAGTGGAGGGAGGAAAGGGGAGGGGGGAAATTGCCAGCAGACATCAGAGGATTAATTTAGAAAATAAAAAGTCAATTTAGTACTGATGGGAAGGAACTAATGGCAAACAGCAAGAACGAAATGAGATATCCTCAGAAGAAGTGAGAAGAGCCTGGCTCAGCCACACTGTGATGGGCGACGTGCCCCAGTGTCCCATGGATAGGGCAGGATTGAGTCCCCTCCTCTTCAGAAAACAAATATTAGCGTGATGGATCCTGGCCTACTGACAGTGGTACACAAGGCTGGGATGGTTTGTTTCGTTCATGTATCTGCTGTTTAACAGTAACTAGATAAAGGGCAAAAACCCTTCCCAGAGAGAAAAACCGCTCAGTGTCAATGATTTTCTGTCACTTCTGCCCAGAACCCAGACTCAGCCTGGAGACCTCTGGGTGAAGAAGTCAGGTCTCTATTGACTTGTATTCTGGCAGTGCCAACTGGCAAAAGACAATTTTCCCCATCAGTTTGGGTTATGATTTATTGGTGCAGGGGTAGAAATTCAATAAAACAAGCTTCTCCATCATCACCTCCCAGCAACTGTCTTGATGCTCTGATGATTTCATACAGACAACCTGGGAAAAATCCCAAAGCCCAGCCCCAGTGAGGCTGTCACATATATATGTCTGTGCAACCACATTCTGTAACTGGCTCTCGTGCCATGAAGCCACCACTCACAAAGGAGGCTGCAGACACAGAGACTGTCCCAGGTGCAGAACGAACCCAAGTCCTTGCTGGTGGCACAGCCAAGCCTCTGTGAACTGAGCCCAGAGAGTTAAAGTAATTGCAGGAGGTTGTTAAGAGCCGGCGCATCTCCCACAGAGGCCTTTAGGCAATAGCAGCACCACGAGAAGAAAGAAATCAGCTCCTAAGAGTTGGTTCGGCCCAGCCGCGAGAATAGTCTGGACATAAATTTTGTTATATTAATGAGTCACAGCGGCCACATAACCCTCAGTTCCATCATTTCTCCCTTTCTAACAGCCCCTCTTGGAGATCTAATCTCAGTAAAATGCTGGAGCAACTTCTCAAACGGCCGTGTTTTACTGCAAGGAGTCTATCACCGGTTCCTCACGCCAAAGGGCCACGGGGGAATAATCTCTTACTTCAAAGTCCTGTGTTAATGACTGGGAGCTGCCACTCACCCTGAGAGCAGACCGCCCAGGAAACCTGCTGCCTTTCCCCAGCCAAAAGCCTGCTTTGTTTATAACAGCAGCACTGATCTGCTTGACAGCTTTCTGGTACAGTCATTATTTATTATTTATTTAGTGTCTAAAACGCAACAGGTATTTGTGGAGACATGACAGAGACAGAGACCCCTTCTCTGGAAAGAACCTTCAGGCTGATAATAGAAAGAAAACACTTAAAAGGAGATGAATGGGGCTGAATGGACAAGGAGGATGGGCGTGCAGTGATAAAGCACTCAGCTGCTGCTCACTACTCACGCTTACCAAGCTATCTTATACTGCTTTCTACGTGCATGTAACACATGCAATGAGATGGTTCCTTTATTTGGACATAAAATGGGAGACTGAAGGGAAGAATGACGGCAGTGGTTGTATGGACTCCAAAGAGAACAAATAGGTGGAGAGATTGGAAGGATAGGGAGCCTGAAGCCTCTTCCAAGCTCTCCCTGAGGCACCCGGCCATGTTAACAATGTCCAATTCTCCTCTGGATCCAAGGCTCCCCATGCAAAGCCAGAACCTGCCTATCCTGCTTGCTGCACTTCACATTGGGCTGGCTGCTAGCAGAATTTGCCAGCTCTCATCCAACTGCTGCAGAGCCATGTTATCTCCCCTCTTTCCCATGTCTCAAAGATAAAAGAGCAGAGAAATCCAGCAAGAGAACTACTGAACCGGCACAGCCTTCCCCAGAGAGCAGTGAAGGCTTTTGGACCTCATGAAAACAAGGACTTAGTTTGAAGCTTTGAAACTGCTGAAAATTGCTTCAAAAGAAACTCAATAGTATCTTTATTTTACATGGAGTGGCGGTCTTCAATCTGTAGCTCAAGAGACACTGTACAAAGACGTATGGTAAGGTAAGCTAGGAAAAGCAAGCTGGTCACTAGGTTTACATCCACTAGATGCGTCCATATCTCTACCAGGAAACATTTAGATCTCTATGAACTGAAAATAGTTTCCAGAGGTTACAGCACGAGATTTTCAGGCTCAGAGAAAGGCCACAAGAGGAAGGGAGGTAGTACCTCAGCAGTGGTGGTCTGCACCCCAACAGTACTGGGATGGTTACGCTGTCACTAAGAAAACCAACACTTATGACAGTCTCTTAGGCAACTCTGTCATCTAAACCAGTCATCTGAACACTTCCAACATTCATATGGATAGCTCAGGTACATACAATCTCTGTATGTGCTAAAAAGAAAGGGATCTCAATTTAGAAAGCCATTTTGGACTTTACCAGCAGCCAGAATCATGCCACATCTGGAAGCCACAACAATTAATAACTCTAAAACTTGGGCTTCTATAGCATAGGTGGACAATATTTCTATTTTGGTTTTACTGTCAGCGTTACAGGCCACATGCAATCATGCCCTGTGGTCTAGGGCTGTCTGTTAAAAACTATTTTCAGCATATACTTTGTGCACTGAAGGCTTTGCTGACTGCCAGCTGTGAGCAGACCCAGCAGAAAGGGCTGAGAGAGGCCACCCAGCCTTGAAGGATCCTAAACCTGAAGAGGAAACATCATTAGGATGCAGACTTGCATGTTAGCAAAGGCTAGGAAAAGGAGGTACATAAATCAGGTTTTTGCCTTTCCTAGTACCAATGACCAGAATTATTCCATTCTTTTTTGCCTCTTTGCATTATTAACATGGTCCCCCCCATATAACGCTTCCTAGCAAGATTCCCATCAGAGCTGCATCTTCCAGACAAGAAGCTGGGGAATAGGATGCATTTGACAACAGGAGAACCTGCTCAACATAGCCATGCTGCAGCTGGAGGCTGCTCTGCCTCTGCTTTGGGGGTATGCCAGTGGACTAACTCTCCACAAAGCACAAATCCAGCACAAAAAGAGGCTGATGCACATCAACAGGAGCATGAGCTCACCCAGGGAAGGTGCTACTTCTGCTGGGATTAGGCAATGTGCATGGAAAGACATCTGCTGGGAAGGAGCAACGTGCCTGGCCTCGTGAGGATGCTCCCTCCTGTTCGCCAATGTTCTCATCTCTCTGCTGGACTGGTTTCAGACTACTGCCTCGCGTTGGCCGCCACTCCACAGCAGCATCAAAGCCCCATCGTTTCCAGTTCTCTGTAACATCCTTTATATATTCCCCACCCAAGGATTCTCATTCTTCTGTTAAGGTGGCCAAATGTCTATGGATCATGCTGTCCTCCACCCTGCCTACAGCTGCCTCCCAGCCTGCCCTCTCCACGGTCACCACGAGCAGCATGTCCTGACCCAGGGGACAAGCCCAAGATCAGCAATGTAGAGACCTGTGACCACGCTGTCACTCCTGCCTCTCAGCTTGTAGATGGAAAGAGGCGGAGGAGGAAGAATACTGAAACAGAAAAGAAAGGCACTGCTTGCAGAAATTGTATTGCTTCTGCTCCAAACATTAAAGACAACAGCCCACAGCACTCCCCTGGGGACCTATTCCAAACCCAGACACGCAGACCTGGACATCTCCTGCATAAAAGCTTCCCTGCCTCGGTTCATTTCAGTGCTAACAAGCCCCCTGCTTAAGAGAGAGACTCAGCTGACAGAAGGCAAGGCCAGGGGCTACAGGGCTTAAAGGATTAGGGAAGAGCTGGGGCACTGATAGTCCCTGCTGGTGTGTGCTCTGCACTCCTGCCTCCCAGCACACCATCCTCTGCTCCCAGACAACAACCAGTCTCTGCAGTGGAAGGTCCTCTCCGGTACAACTGAAGGGAGGTTGTGGCCGTGCACATACATCTTAACCCCAGAGAAGAGAGAGCTAACAAGCACCAGTGGAAGCACTTCATGCAAGATACCACAATGCTAAACAAAACTGAGTGTGCAGCTCTCTGGCTCCAAGACAGCAGTGTGACCTTTCCTGTGTGCCTGGAGATATTTAGCACCACACAGTTTGGATAAATAGAGCTTGCAGAAAAGGAAAACAACAACAAATCCCAGTGGTCCACACTGACAAAAGCACACACATAAGGCAGAGGAGCGGCAGATGAATTTCATGCCTTGATGCAAAGACTGCATTTAAATAACATACAGCACCATATTTCCCTTCTGGCTCTGCTACATTGCTCATTGAAAGAAATCCATATGGTTAACCTGGCAGGGTGAACGTGCCTCTGATTTTCACTGAGCTAATGGGAACCAATAACGTTACCTGTATCTCAGAGGACAGCATTCCCACCCATCCCAATATTTGTCTAATAAAAGGTCAGCCCATTATACTGCACCTATTTGCAAAATTAAGAGCCTCTCTCCAGCAGCTAAATGCTTGCTTTAGGTTTGGAATTACTGTAATTAAAGTTACATTGTGCTCGGATTGGTGCCAATCACTGCAGAGCTCCAGGCACGACCTGCCATTCCCAGCGCCATGCGCCCGGGCGTCCCACTCCATTAGCTCCAGGGAATTAGATGTCATTAACGAAGAGATGCACACTCCTTCGTGTTGTCAAACCGCAATCAAGCGGGTCACAGGTGAAGAATAAATACTTTCAGAACAAGCCCAATTACACCATTTACATTTCATTACAGAACCTGTTTAATCCACTGATGGGCTCCCAAGTTCTTCTGCCTAATAAACAGCATTTCAGAGGAATTAATAGGCCCTGCAAAACATGCTAATTACACTCTTTTGCATTGCATTTGCAATATTGATTTTAAAGTTGCCACTTCCCCCTCCACCCTCCTTTTCCAGCCCCAAAGCCTTAACTTTCAGCAAACAACGCTCAAACCAGCCTAATTACTGGTGAGTTGAGAAGCTAATGCATCTCTCTTGTCAAAGCTCAGTTCCAGTGAAGGCCAACACACAGGGAGGGATTTTCACATCCATAACTTGTGCAAGTTCCTCCAGACGACCACTGGAAACAGCTGCTGAATAGCAATTGCAGGCAGAGAGCAGGCATCAGCAGAGACTTTGCCATAGCAACGAGCCTAGCTGGACCCGCTCCCCAAAGACACCGCCTCCTCCCAAAGACCACAGCAGCGGAACAGGTACGATGACAACACAACCACTGCAATCTCATTTTGATTTGAAGCTGAAGCTATGTGATGCTCTCCTGGGCACTGAACTGTTTAAAAAACAAAAGGAAAGTTTATTTTCAAATTGCGGGCCTCAGCTAAACCATTTGGAAGAGAGGAACAAATCAGACATGCTCAGGAAACCCACCGTCTGGCTGTTGATTCACCATGGCTGTTTTGCCCAGCTCCTGCCACCGGGCTTTATGTTCTCTTCCTCCTCTACGTGCTCACTCTGCCCTCCCCTCTGCTTCTCTGAAAACCATTTTCTTTATTCAATGTGTTTCCTTTCCAACCACTGACTTTCTGCACTGGTTTGGTGACTGCCACTTACCATTGTGGTTTTATCCAAAGCTTATTGACAGCTAAAAACACTTGGAGGAGGAGATGGGGAGCAGGGCAGCAGTGCTTGTGTTCTTTCACAGCACCCGCAGACTGTTTAAACACAGCTAGCAATACAGGACAACAGTGTTTAATTCCTTTGCTAACAACAAAGCAAGAAAGAAAAGCCAAAGCACTCCTGGGCTATCAGAAGATGGTGAGATACAGAGCGGCCATGAGCTGAAGTGACAAGGAGGAAAGGAGATGTGGTCACATTGAGGGGACCCACAATACAAATGGCAGACAGCAGAAGGGAGCAAGCAGAAAACTGAGGTTGTCCCAGATGGCTGTTCTGTGAAATGAGACAATGTGCCAAGAAATGCAATAGGAATGTTGATATCTACTCCTGACCCTCAGAAACTTTCCACCGTAGTAATATGGGTTTCTAAGGGACTGGATATGGAAGCAGGTACTGCAGAAATGGATATAAGGAGCAGTCAAAGTTTAATGAAGACAACACATACTGCTTGGCTGTATTGTCTCTTCACTAGGAAGTTGGGCAGACGAAAGAGAGCATGTCCCCAGCTGCACTGAAGAACCACACAAGTACAAGCCATGGCCAAGGACTTCATCTCCTGTGTATCTAGTTTACGTGAAGCTCATCCAGGAGCAAGTTACTGCACCAGTCAGAACTGTTTGTGTTAGCTCAATCATCCATGTAACCCTCTTTCTGAAGGCAAGACCAGGTGCTCCTCAATGCCCCAGGTAATCCACTGTGTTCAGTGGCCTTCCACCGTCTGGGCAAAGAAACAGCCCACAAGCTGCCCTGTACACTCTGCACAAGGCAAAAAGCCCCCACCCCTGCATGCCCACATTTCTCTATTGCCTTGAACAAGAACATCTGGCATGCAGGAGGCAGCTGTGGTGGCAACACATGCAATAGGCATCCAAGACATGTAGGAAGGTTGGCTGGCATCTTGTACCATTGTATAACATAATTATCATGCGTGGGGGGATTTCTTTTGCCTCTCAGAGATTCTGGAGGGATTTACAAACTTAAAATGCTACAAATAATACCGTGGGATCTCTTTTCCCTCATAAGCACCAAACTGGATTAGTTATTGTCTGGAAAACACTCTGAAGTATCACTTAAGCTACTGGTCATGCAACCCTTTTGACATGACCTACCAATGCTAGCACAGGCTGGAAAGGAGATACAAATACCAACCATGTTTTGCTAGGCTTGTGGGAGTGGGGAACTTTCAACGGGTACAATGTAATTACAGGAATATTTGTCAGGAATTACCCTTACTCTCATAAAAATGCCACAAGAAATCAAAACCTACAAGCAGTTCTGTGTCTCTTCCGCAGGGCAGACCCTCAGGCAATGCAACATCTCTTGACAGCATGTCATGCCCATAGGTGCCTCAGACAAGGGTGCTTTTTAAGGCAAAACCTTCTGACAAACCTTTACCTGAGCTTTTCCAAAGCAGGGCTAACCTAGCCTAGCCCTGCATAGCTTTTAACAGCAGAAAAGGTCACAGGATAAGGAGAGTTTGCAACAGAACAGCTAAGACCACCTCTAATTTTAAATGATAGAAAAGCAAATGGAGAAAAAGAGTCAACTATTTGAAGCTTAGCCCTTCTTAATCACCCACAGAAAGCAATAGCTCACTCTTGCCATCTCATTGCACAGGTAAGATTAAAGACAGGCAGGAGATTTTTATCCCGTAGTTACAATGATTAATGTTTCTAAACAGACATACAGTTTGAAAGCACTATTACAGGAAAAAGAAAAGTTGTTGCTTCATATTCTCAACCCACTATTTTCCCTGGGCACTGAGCCAGCAACTGAAGAATGAGGAAAGTTGCTATTTAAAGAGTTATTTTGAATTGCAAGGTTCAGTAATGAACATAACTTGTTCCAGTCCCCTTTGCTAAAATCAGGGGCAAATGAAAAAGGCATGGATGAGTGCTCGGCAGACTGTTCTCAGTCAAACTCAGAGGAGGAAGACTGGTGATATGCTTCTGACAACTGCCTCTCCATCTCAGTTTCCCTGGTGGCATGAGAACAAACCCCACTCCTTCACTGCCAGCAATGAACCAGGAGCTGCTCTGCACCAGTTACTCTTCCTGTCTGTTGCTGCCAGGGAAAATTCAAGAAGATTATTTGTAGAATCATAGACTGGTTTGGCTTGGAAGGGACCTTAAAGATCATCCAGTTCCAACCCCCTGACATAGGCCCCTGAATTCAAAGAGCAAGACACAGCAGCTTTATACAAGCTGTGACGCTACATAAAACTAACTGGTCATATAACTGTGACATAGCACGTATTCCATAGTGGATCATGCTGGGAAAAGAGAAGGCGTGAGCCTCCATGAAGCCAATGTTCCTCATTAGTTGCTGCAATACTTCCGAGAACAGCTGCTACCAGAGCTGGGGTGCTACACGTGTGCTGGCTCCTTGCTAGGAGACAGGGGAAATAAGATAGAATAAGCTCCTGCAAAACCAGCTTGCGGTCTGTCTGGGCATGGCGGGTTGCTCTCAGTTCCTGTTGTACCTCATCATGCCCCAATATAATTCAAAGAGTTCACTGTGGGAAATAAGAGGAGAATAAAGTCCATAGGTTTTGTTTCCTGCTTAGTCTCAGGAACACTGAAGTTGTGAGTTGTTGCTGTAAAACATCTCAGAAACAAGTCCAGTGTGACCTCCTGCATCCACGAGGCTTCCAGGGCTTCCTGCTGTTACAAACCCAGCAAAACAGCAGGCTGTGTCCTGCCCATAAGGCAGCCAGACAACAGACTGTGGTCTAATTAGAAAAGACATGCTTCCCACATTCTCCATAAAGCTGCCTCAGTCTACAACTAAGGACAAGTAAGTAACTGTCAGGGCTAATAAGCCCAGAATCATAGAGGAGGGGAAAAACATGAATTGGATCTACTCGGATCTCATTTATGTGATCAGGCAGAGCGGATGGTTAACAACTCTGCAGACAAACAAAACCAGCTATGGTTGAGCCAGTTCCTCTTCAGCAGATCCGGACATGCTCCACCTCAACAGACTGTGCCAACTCCTTGGCATTTTTCTGCATTTCCAAACTAATAAGAGGCACAAACTGCCATAGGTGATTAATGGGAGCATTTGAGCTTCATGAGAAGACCACCTCCATACTGATGTGCCAGAGCATGGTAAGAGGTCACGAGGAGATATCCAATGTGGGGAGCTGGAAAGAACAACTCAGCAATGATGAACACAGCACTGGATGGCCATAGCAGAGAGGTGTTTATGATGTCCTGGGGATAAGAGGTGTTACAGGGATGACGTCCAGAAGCTTTGTGTGCATTACCCACATGGATCACAGCCAGCCATTACAAAAGTCCTGAATCTAGAGCACTGCAATTTTGCATACCCTCTCCTCACATCCTCACAGGGAAAGATACAACTGACTCCAGGCACTCTTCTGACCTTCACTGAGAGGTGGCAACCTACACCGTACAATTTTAGTAAATAAGTTCCTCAGCTTGTTGCTGTGGTTGAAAAAAGCGTAAGAATCTACAGTACATAGAAAGGATTAATCCCAAATGACAATTTCCAACAGAAAACATGAAGAACAAGTTGGAGTTACTCAATTTGCCTCAGTTTAGTCTCTCAATTCCTTCCTCAATCACTGAACCAGTTCAGGCATCTGCTCAGAATTAATTTGCACTAATCTATTTCGCCTTTCTGCTCACAGACCCAAGGCAGGGCCTGGCCCCCAGACATCTGCAGTTCACTCCCACTGGGAGCCTGTCCCTGCCAAGTGACAAGGGAGCATCCACTGGGACAAAGCAGTGCCAGCTCCCACCTACCAGTAGTACTGTGCTTCCAATGTCACTCCTTGGGTGCACCCATGCACCCAAACACTGGTGTTTCCAATGTTTTCTTTTACTTGTTAAGGAGAAAACAGGGGTTGGACTCAAGACCAGGAGGCTGCTCAGAGCTCTTCCCACAAGAACAGTGACAGCAGGAGCCACCATATGGGATGAGACATGAAGCAACTTTGCCTTAGCCTTGTTGATTGAACAGCACTCATCAGGCTGAACTTATGGCCCATCTGCTGACCACTCTGATCAAAGGCTTTGTAACCAAGAAAGTTAACCCAAGAGCTGGCAGGACTATGGTCATGTACAGTGGGGAGGGAGCACCAACTACACACTCACTTGCTCCTCGGTTCCTCCAGCACTGCTCTGAAAGAAACAGCTTCAGCTCTGTGCTGGGGAGATCAGGCTCTGAAAACAGTGAGGCAATGTGTTGCTGCTACCTCAGATTACTGTTCAGCCTGAAATGTGCATCCTTTTAATTAGAGAGGTATTTATTTATCCTAAAAGAAACATCTCTACATTGGAGACACGTCCCCACAAGATGCTTCTCAGCTCTTGAGGGCCACTGGACATCTGCTAATGGCTGCAGTGTTGGAAAGAAGCAGCAACCTCATTGTGGGGGTGCAGAACCCTTGGCTGAGCAGTGGTCAGCGAGAGGTCCAGAGGATGGAGATGGCTTTGCTCTGCCTCAGCTGCTTCTGCTCCTGAGAAAGGTGGCCAAGAGGAGCTGGTCCCACAGCCCTCCTGGTGGCGTGCCTCTGCATGAAAGGAGGCAGGCTTGGGAAGGTATGGGGACATGACCTCAAGAGACACAATCCCTGTTAACATGCACTCCATTTTGCCCCAAAGGCAATCTCAGCACGACACCATGGGCTCAAAGCCCTCCAGCTTTTGTCCCTTCCAGTTTGCGGGTGCGCCAAAGCACCAGCCAGAAGCTTGGAAGCTGCTAAGATAGAGATCCACCCCAGAGAAGGTGCAAGATGCACCAAGGTAGCAGATTACAGCAAAAGCCCTGACCCAGACTACAGGTAACTGCATCTTGGTCTCCATGACGTCTTTGCATCCTTGCCCAGTGCTGAGATGGCTGGTTAGAGTGCCTGACCATGCCAGATACGTTCAGTGCTTTCTGCAAACGGCTTAACCGCAGAGAACTGGACTAAACCCAAACTCATTTCACGTGGGTCACTGACCAAGAGGGCGTGTAATGAGTTCTCATCTCTACCAGCACAGGCTGGATCCAAACCGCTCAGCTATAGCACCATTGAAACTCCCTAGTTTCACCCCATCTCCTCAGTTAAAGGACGTCTCCTTCGCGCTGACACCACCCAAGTGACTGTGTCAGAACCAGCAGAGCTATTTCTCTGCAATGCCTAAAGGAAAATTCCCCTTTCATAGGTTCAGTTATACAGGAAAATCTCAGCACCTGCCCACGTGAGTCAGTTATTTCCCTGAATCCCAACCACCTTGTCTGCAGGAGCTGGTTGGGAAAGACTAAACCAAAAAGACAAAAACCAGTTGTGTCCTAAATAAAAACATGTCTAAACACAGAGGAAAAACACATTTAGCTTTGTAAGGCAATAACAAGCAGAGCAATCTGCAGCTTCAAGGCCACACAGCCAGGTCAGAAAACCCTCTAGAGGGAAAGAACTAGGGCACAAACCTGATATTAGCTGCTAAATCTGCCTGAATTATCCAAAACTTGTGGGTGAGAGCCCTCTGACATCTGAGCGGGCTGGTTGCTCTCCTTCATTCAGGTATTTACATGTTGATGGGCTGTGGGAAGCAGCTCTAAACTCTCCAACAGAAAGACAAGATGTGAAACAACAGAAAGACAAGCACTGCAGGCGATGCCTCTACTCTCCTGGAATCAACAGTGCTGGGTCTGCGCAAGAGGCACCCACTGACGTGACAGCAGCACTGGGCTGCCAGCCTGGAGAAGATTCCTGTGCTAATTTGAGCAGAACCTGGAGAACAGCAATCCATACTGTGCTCTCCCTTGGATCCACTGATGCCTGTGGTACAAGTGCTTGCTGCTGGCTGATTTATCTCTGCCTCTAAAGCATGATCGCTACAACCCCAGCGTAGCGAGAGACAGCTTTGGCACACAGTTTTATGGAGGAAAACTCTTTGAGGTTATTCATCCCTACTCTCCTCAAGGGAAATCATTTCAACGTTATGAGCAGCAACATTGCTGAAGAGAACATGCAAAAACCTGGAAAATGCATCATTTTATCAACAGAAGCAAGGTCGTCCAAACCCGAAATGACTACGTTCAATATTAGCATCTCCCTTTCTACACGCAGGGTTTGAATCTCTTGCTAAACATCCATTCCCCAGAGAAATGTCTTCCAGTAACTTTGATGTGAACTAATTAAGCCTGCACAGCTAATAAATGCCATCTGCCTGCCACAACACTGCTGGAGACGCCATGGAACAGGAGAGGATGGGCTGGCTCATCTCACCTGCTGTACCAGCACCCGCTCCTGCATCCTCCCGTGTTTCACAAGCCCCAGCCTGACGTGGCATCCAGCAAAAGGAACAACTCACCAGGACACAGCTGTGAAGACACAGATGCCTCCTTTCTGACACATCTCATTCGAGCCCTGGTTTATTCTCATTTTCAGGAACTCCATTTGTTCTGCTGTTCCAGCCCTAAGCTTCTGTGTACAATGTTTTAATGAGTTTCATTCCACTGATACAAAGGGCACATCGACCACACTGCTCAATTTATTTCTACTTGGAGCGTTCAAGATCTGTTTCTCAAAGAGTTTGAGAAGATCTATTAAGAGTCTAGCCCCAAATGGTAAACAATGTCCATTTCTGCGCTGGCCCTGGCAATGCAATCAGTGAAGGCATTTAAGGACAGGATGTACCATACTGGAAAATTAAATTGCTATGAAAAAAATTCCTCCTTGCTTATTTGCCAGATAATGACAGAAGAGTCGATGCCAAGCGCAGCCAATCTGTCCTGGGGTGTTCAGACAGACAGTCCTTATGCCGAGGCATCCTTTTTTCCCTTCTCATCTGCCTAAACACATCCCACCCATCGGTCCTCACCCAGGCCCCGGGAACAGCTCCAGAAGCTCCTTCTCCAGCAGCACAGAGGCAGCAAAATTCCCAGTGCTGCACGATCAGGTAAATCAGTACCTTTGTTTTTGTCTCATTATAAAATGTCCTGAATTTCACACTTTTCCCACTGGAGGCAAGGATATGTTGTTGAGTTGTCTTCCCCTTATAAATATTTGCTGTTGAAAACCATTTGCAGTGTAAAGCTTCTCTAAGAAAGGGGAGAAAGGCTGATGCTCTGCCTATTTGATACTATTTCTTATGTCTTTCATGGTCTTTCCTTATTTTTATAGGTACTTTCAAGAAAGATTGAATGCTGTCCTGCATGGATGAATATAAAGATAAAAAGAAGAAAGGCAACACAACTCGGCAAGCTAAATTTGGAGTTAAGCTTAAGTTTGGGAGATCCAGGCTCAGTTCCTTGCTGTGCTGGACTCCCAGAGTGACTGTCCTGCCCATCTTATAGAGATTAACAACCTTCCCTGACCAGGATACAGCCACAAACAGACCCAAGAAGAACCTCAAGATGGTTTTTCACCAGCAAAATCTGAAGGAGCACCATAAGCAGCAGCCTTTGGCTGCCCCAACTGTGTTCCAAGCATCATCTGACCACACGTCACACTCTGCCCCATCCTTTCCTCCCCATGAACTTCCATATAATAACTGAAAAATGCAACAAGCTTAACTCTAATCATGTTCTAACCTGGGTTGGTGTCATTAATCTCGCAGCCACTGATGGGTAATTTAATTAGGCAGCATTTGTAATGAATTACAATCATCATTTAGCGCTATTGTTCCTAACACGAGCAGAGGGGAGTCAGAAAACCAGCACAGTTGATCTTCTTAATTATACGTGCACACTATGCAAGCCCCCCCCAGCCCCAGCCTTTCACTGCTGGTTTTATAGATAAAGGAACATGAGCACCAGGGACCCTCACTGAGCCCAGCAAACATCTCCATGAGTGCTCCCTGCCAGCAATCAGTGCCTACCAGGTCTGTGAAACAGGACCTACGATGGAGGAAGTGGCAAACTCCAAGCAAACAGAGCTGAAGCAGAGAGAGAAATACAAAGTCGGGATAGAAACTGTGCTTTTAGTTCTCTTTCTCACGACCTGTGGACACATGATACAGATGATAAGGTAAGGCCAGACTCAAAATGAGTAAATGGACATATTGTAAGTCCAGAAGCATCCCAAACAAAGGACTGGATTCATTAAAACACGCTCACTTGGTGACAGTTGTGTAATCACACTGAAGCTATAGACACACGAAAGGCTGAAGCCACTAAGAGCGTTCTAATGGAAGGAGAATAATTTTCCTCAGAGCTTTAAATCCATCTCTGTAAGACAGTATCACCAGTTTCCAGCCAAAAACGTTTGTCTCTGGCCAGCTCCTTCACTGCTTCATGCAGGATGCGCAGCAGCGAGCGCTTGTGTTCGTTTCAGACATGACTTCACCCTGCAAAATAGGAGCAATCTGTTGATGTGGCCAAGAGCCAACCTGTCTCCTTGGTTTCTCCATGCAGAATATACAGACTCCACCATGGATGTTGTGTTGTGGCATCCCACTTCTGGTGGCCAGGCCTGCTTCTGAACTAAACCGCTCCAAAGAGCTGCTCAACTTTCGTTGGTCTCAGTGAGGCATTTTATACAAAATACAACAGTTCTTATGCATAGGATGAAAGGAAAGCAAGCCCTATACATCTCCTTCAAGAGGGTGATCAGGACGCTTCTCTGGGTGTTTTGGACATTGGTCTCCACTCTGAAGAACATCTGGGTTTCCAGACCTCAGCACTAGCAGGAGGAAAGGCTGTCCCCTACAGCTGGGACACCCCAGTTCTGGCACGTTCCTCTGGGGAGGCAGAAGCAAGGTCAGATCTTTAAGAGCAGAAGATAAAAATCAAACCCTGGGTTCTCTTGGCCTGGGGCAGTGACCTAAACGCAACATGACCTTGTCTCTCCCCTCCTCAAACATATCCACTGAGGCTTCACAGCAACTCCATCTGAATTGACTAAAAATGTCCCAAAATGCTTTTTCACCTTCAATTAATTTTGTCAGATATCATGAAGAACTCCTTCCTACACATGTGGAATTTGCCTTCAAATCAAAGGATTCCTGGGCAAGGCAAAATACTGCTTTTTGGCAAAGCTCTTTTTAAAATTAAGGCTTGAAAAGGAGTTTATCAATTTGAACTGGCGAGCCATGCCCCTGTGCCAGCAAAATGAGCAAAGAAAAATCACTGAATACATGTGCAGATCCTCTGTGGCAGTATAATATGGTAAGAGCAATAATTCGACGTGGCTCAGAGCAGAGGATAACCGTACTCTGACTTGGTACTGCTCTTTCCAAGAGTTAACAAAACTATTTGATATAGTACTGGACTGTAGTGAACAGAAAATAAGGAACAGTCTGGAATACACAATCACAGAATGGTTTGGGTTGGAAAGGACCTTAAGATCATCTAGTTCCAACCCTCTGCCATGGGCAGGGACACCTTCCACTAGACCATGTTGCTCAAAGCTCCATCTAACCTGTCAACAATGCAACTGTTTTAACTGGAGGCTTATACTTACCTGAACTATTGAGCACTTTATTCAAGATAGGCCCAGGAGAGCACTGACAAGCACTAGAGAGAGGAAAGAAGGCGGCTTTCATAAACCCCCCTGAAATTCTAAGCGAACCATTCGAAGGGACAAAATCAAGAGGCTTATAAAAGAGGTCTATAAAACACTGAGATTATAGTAAAGGAAGGAAGAGAACTGTGATTTGTTCTGGAAGAGGAGAACAGGAGAGAACTCAGCTGAAAAGAAATAAAATTTAAGGACTTTAATTTTCATGCAACATACATGTTAATTAACCTGTGCAACCATTGCTACGGGGAGCAGGAACACAGGATTTAATGAAGATTAGAACAGACAACAACATCCATTTTCTAAACGGCTTTTCTGTCATTTCTGGTTTGCTTTCGAGAATGGGATATGGTCAAAAGAAACCTTTTAATCACATTATTAACAATGCAGTAACTGACTAACATTTTATCATGTTTTCTTGGCAAGGTCTTGTCCGCTCTGCCCCTGCTTTAAGGGCAGGGCAGGACCAGGATGGTGGTTCTGTCCCTGCTTTTCCTGCTGCCGTGCACAAAGTGTGGCTATAGGTGGGGATGGAGCACAGTGGGTAAACGTGTAAATGCATTTATCTGTTAACTTCATAAAACCCTTCCCATCACAGTGCAGATAAAGACTGGGACACTGCCAAGCCAGAGACACCCCGCAACTTAACACAAAGTTCCAGGCAGGCTTGTTACCTGCTCCCACCCCCTGCCATTACAAAAGCTGAAAAATACAAGGGGAAAAGATTCTATTTATTGTTGGGTTGCTCGCCAAGTGCAGAGTCAGCACTTTGGACATGTACCATCAGCATTTCTTTGTCAGTCACTTTTCTCCACCTGCTTTCATGTAGCAAGTGAAAAGGATAAAATACTTTTCCTAGCAAAATGATTGTAAAGTCACTTCAAATAAGGGCAGGGATGCAGGTGCAGCTCTCAGCTGCTGCGCTGAAGATGACTTGGGTTACAAGCTGGCAGCGTCACTCTTGGGCTGCAGAACCTCTACTGCAGCAGCTCTCAGCCCTCCGACATTCCTCCATCCTCAACTTTGTGCAATCCTGACTTTTGAGAGCTGACATCACTCAATCCTTCTCTCTGCTGGAACCGATATTTCAGGGATGCACTGGTAAAAGCACAGAGTGCTCAAGAGATGTGCTATCCCAAGCGTGATTTTCCCTTTGTAAATAAATTTTGGCCACCACCCAGCCCGGGTGGGATGACTGGGAAGCAGCTGATATTTGAAATCTCAACCTTAGCATGAAATAGTCTTTAATGAACTGTGTGTCTGAGGAAGAAAAAGAATTGGCTGCAAAATAACAAGTGATAACCAATGGAAAAATAAGCGAAACATATGCAGGAGGAAACTCCATTAGAGCACTGGCCACGCAATTAGAGATGGATGTGGTAAACACTCGTGTGCAAGCAGTTCACGGTGCTGCTGTGACCCACATGCCCATTAGCTCTGGAGCAAGGGTAAGCTGATTAGCTCTGGAGAAGGATGATGGCAAAACTCATCAGCTAAGCTTGTTAGCTGCCACACGAAGTTGGTGTACCTTGGAAGCTTTGCAAAGTGATTAGCTTGGGGTGGGAGGAGGCAGCAGAGCCTGTTACAGTAGATGAATAACCCAAAGCAGGCACTGCGTGGGCACCAGCTCCAAGTACAGATCAGCTGCCTGGCAAAGCTGGGCAGAGGGGGGTGGCCTCGGCTGGGGTGCAAGGGAATATGCTCGTTCCATGTCTTGGCCGCAGCCAAGGTCTGCAGCCTTCTTGCACAACAGAATTAAGTCCTTATGGTCTGAAAGTCCCTCCTAAAGCCCTGCTTGCCACTGCCAAGTGAGCTGGGATCTGCACCATGAAACACTGGGAAGGCAGATTCTGCCTCTGTGCCAGCCCAGGACAAGTGCCACCAACCCTCTCTGACAAATCTCTTGACCAAGTGTATTTTAAATGCAAACCAGAGGAGCAGGGTAATTCAGTCCAATGAGAAATGACAATTCTCTTCCATCTCCCCTCAGTCTGCACACTGATGCCCTGCAGTTATTCAAGAACAACTCCTTTCTCAGTTAGGAAACAAAGAGGTATGGCTCTAAACATCTCTTGTCCTGTGGTGAGACCCTGCTTTATCCATTTAAGTTGGGAATATGACCAGCACTTCATCCATTTTGTCCCATCTTAAAATGGTTCATACAGCTCATTACAAGCCCTGTGAAAAGTGCACAAACCTACTTCCACTCCAACTGCCTGCCCGTAAGCTGAAGCAAAAAGACAGCAATTCACTATGGCTGAAGTCTTGTACATATCAGCTTGTCTTTGCTCTTTTTTTTAATCTTTTTTCTCCATAAAACCAAGACTGAGACAAGAATATTAAATATTAAAAACCCAAAGAAAAAATATATTGAAAAAGCTTTTGTGTTTTATGATTAAAAAAAAAACCAACACAAACCCAGAGATTATTTAGGCTCTTTGTGGCTAATTCTTTAGGGTACAACCAAAGAAGGAAAATATGTGCTTTACCTTAACACTTTCTCATTTCAAAGTGCCTACCTGCAAATGTTCATTGTGAATGCATGGAGATGTCTTCTGCACTCATTAAGTCAGTTTGCTTAATCTGCTTTTACATAAAACTAAAACAGGTTCATAAACTCCTCCAAACTGCCCCAGCATTCTTCCTTTTCTGACAAGCTTTGCAACACTTGATTTGATTAAAACCTTTTCTTCCATTTCCATATCCCGAAGTCAAGGTACTAGATGGGCAATCTTTGTTTTTGTTTCAAAATAAAGAGACTTCACAGTTGCAGAGAAAACATGATGCAAGTATAATCGACAGCTCAAAACCAGATGGCAAACAAAATTATCTCAAAGCATATTGTTATTTTTACATTGCATTTACAGTTTTCAACGCTCATATGTGGCAATACTGCTGTCCCTTATATTATGTAGGTTAAAAGTGAGAAGCAGCTGTCTGCTCACTTCAAAGTCAAGTACTTACCCCCAGGTAGGATCTATTTATGGGCATTTAACCAACTATTTATAGTCATTTGAAAACAGAAGGTTTTTATTAAAAGTGCTGGCACAGCCTTCACAATAACACTGTTGATAACATCTTTCTGATCCCACCAGACCTTCTAATTTGATAACTCTGATGCTAAAGATGAGCTGGAATGTTGGGACCTGCACTGTTAAGATTTCTTTAAGCAGCTCCTCTACTTCCCCAGTGGCTTTTCTGCTGCTCGTAGCAATAAATCTTCCAGTCATACAGCAAGATACCAAGGCACTTCTGACTTTTATCAGATAGGCTACTAGGGCTTTGGGAAGTATTAACAGGCCATCAGAAGAGACATTGACACCAATCCCTAGGCAGTCGAGGCAGAACATCTCTATGCGACATGGATGGTGATGTGCACAGGACAAATGCATAGCCAGATGAGATAGAGTGTCACCCACAGACATAATCTCCATTCATCCCATGGATTTATTCTCCCTACTGTCCTTTCTAAGAAAGATGACAGCCACAGAGTGAGATTTCTAAGATCAGATACATGTCCCTGCCCCTGTGCAAAGCAGCAGCAGGAGCAAGAAAAACAATTCGTTTCTAGAAGCTGATACTCATCAGCAAACCCCACTTCTTTGCCCTATTCACTGCTCCTGCCACAACAAACAGGACTATTCTCATTCCCAAGCCTGACTGCACAAAGATCCATTAGATAAAAAAATATATCTAAATGAGAAATGCAACGAAAAGAAATGAGTTTAGACAGCTCCTCCTCTCTGATCTTGACTATAGTAATTACGTCCATGTTGTGAATTCATGGCTGTGCACCCCTCAGCATAGCTCATTTTACACACTAACTTCAAAACCCTCTTCCAGCTGTTCCTTTCCCTCCTCATCCACCTCTCCAGGTGTCCAAAATTTCACTCATTTCTCTTTACCATCAAGGCTTTTGCTACATGGCCCTTCCTTAAGGCAGTCACTCCTCAGCAGCCACACCTTGCTCCGCAGCTTTGAATCCCAAAGGACAGTTTCACTCTTGGGCCCCCCCATGCTACCCTGCCATCCTGGAAGCAACTTTTGGGAGCCATCCACGCAGACATTAACACATCCTTCTTCTCTGTCTTTCCAGACTCCCTCCTGCAGAGAGCTATAAAACTCTGGCAGTTGCTCAAGACAGGCAGGTGACAGCTCTGTCCTCCTTCCACTTGCTGGCTGCCAGGCTCCTGCTGTGCCCTTCGACCTACCTCTACTGCCAATTAACAGACCAAATGAACCAACAACCACAAGAGCAAACCCATGACACTGTGCCAACCACCAACCTCAGCCATTTGCTCATGTGCTGCTCCTTCCTTTGATACTCCTTTCGGTTCTGCTTTTAGATAAAGCATCTCTCTCCACTTATTTTTCATACAGGAGCTCGTGGTTAATAATAGCAGCCAAGCTTTGACTGTTAAAGTATTAGCAATGCCACCCATAAAGCTGTGTCGTATTTCCCGAGTTGTCAGAGCAGTAGCATCATTAAAAAGCACAAGCACATAACTAATGTATGTAAGACACAGAGACACAGTCATTAGGTTGGTTGGTGTTTTATTCCAAAACTGATGGAGGCAAAGGGCTTGGCAGAGAGAACTGCTGAAAAGCAGGGCAGCGAGGCAGGCTAACACCCTCACATCATAATGGTCCTACCACCAGGTTTGCAACAGCAAGCTCGGGTGAAAGCAATACATGTGTGTTTGGAAACCCAAACGGCCCCCCCAGTCTGCCTCCTAATGATTTCTGCCTGGATTTGCAAGCTCTTTTATTCCTTCCCTTCTTATTTCGCATCAGAGGAACTCAAGACTTTCCCTGCCTAGTGTTAGCTTTGTGTCTTTACACGATGTTCTCGCCGTGCTCACTGGCACCTGCAGGCTTTATAATTAGGGCCAGGATTCAAGCAGCACCAAGCACACTTGCAAAGACTTTCTTCAAAACCAGAAGGAGACTTCCCCACTCCCTCCCAGCGCAGCTCTGTGGGCTGAGGATGATGGCTAAAGAAAAAAGCAACCACCTTCCCCTCCCCAGCACAGTGAACCCGGCTTGCTCTCCAGGGCAGCAACCCACCGGCCCAGGCTGCAAGCTTCAGAGCTCTTTCCTGGTGTTGCATTAACCAGACTCTTTGTAGACAACCAGGGACTGCAGCAGCCTGTCTCCCCACAGAGCTCAGAGTGAAGTCTTTGGAAGACCAATTCCCTCACGCACACCTACATCAGCCACTCTGCACGCACCAGCTTGACCCAGAGGACCCCACGTTCATGCCCACAGGCAATTCCCTCCAGCCTGTTCGGCGGCTCCAGCAGTGGGAAGATGGGACCTGTTGATTTGTGCAGTTTCAAGTAAGTGTGAATTGATGAGCTACTTCATGAAGCTAATATTAATTCCTGGAATAACGTGTCAGGGCTGCCTGGCTGATTACCCCTCATTCCTGTCTGCTTACAAACAATGATTACAGTCTAATCTCAGCACTCTTGGAGGAGCTGCAGAGAGTACCCTTCATCTAGTGTAATTATGTTCCAGCTCCCTCAGAGCTGAGACTCTTACTCACTCCTAGCATTATCAGCAGACTAATCTAGTCAGCTGGAATGGAGGTAAAAATTACTCCAAAGAGCTGTAGTAAGCTCTTGCTCTTGCTCCAAAGCCAAGTTAAAGAAACTAAACTGTTTTGTGATGGTCAGACAAAAGCACAAGATGAAGGAGAGATGGCTCCAGCATATGGCAAAAGTAAGTGTTTGCTGGCACTACACACAGTCAGGGTTACTTTAATACAACTCAATGAATCCTGTTTTCTGCAGAGATGCTCAGCCTGCTGTGCTTCCCTCAGCCTCCAGCGTGCTCCCACCCGCTCCCAGCAGGATGGATACACAGCAGCCACCTCTGGAAGCTCTTTTAAAAGAAAGTGTTTTCCCAATGGGACATGGTCATACGGTGTCCCCAGGTTGCTCCTCCACTTCTCAGTGAGGCCTCACACAGTACTACAACGCAGTAAGTGACAAAACATCACCAGCCTTTTGAATGTGATGGGAAGGTTAGATTTTTCCAGAACTTCTGTTCTAAGTCTCAATGTCAAACACAGTATATGCCTGGTTTAATCCTGCAAACACTTCTGGGCAAATTCATTTTGCCTGAAAACCACTTCTGGATAACTGGGTACATCAACACCCTCTAAATCTATTTTCTGAATACATTTTCTCAAAGACCTTCAAATTATTATGTTGCTCTGTGTTTCCCTTCAAAATAACTACATTCTAGAAGGACATCAACATTTCCTGCCTTTCCTGTTAAAAACACATGTGGTTTTACACCACCTCCTTGTGCAGACACGACTGTGGTTCTCTGCTCAGCATCATCCATCATCCATCTCCTCCTGCAGCTGAGCACAGGATCCTGTGACACTGTGGTGATGGGACGGGATAACAGTAACATGTACTGGCAACCACAGGCTCTCCAGTGACTGCAGCACGCACTGTGGTTGTCAGCACATGCTGAAACTCTGACTGGTTTTTCTTGTTCAATACTGCTAAATTAAGCATACAAAAAAATGCATGTTGCAATCACGTTTTGCCTTTGCTGGGGGGACACATCTGTAAGCAGCAGTGCACCTCTGTGAATGGAGCAAGGGCATGCACTCCAACCATGCTCGAAACACACGTGATTTAACTGCAGTAATCACTCCCCAAAGCCTCATCTCCCAGAAGGCAACCTGATACCTGGGCTGCCACAGGTCCTGTGTTTTAATTAAGTGTTTAACCTAGTTGTTTGGGGTTTTTTTTTTAAACCTAGTAAGATGTTTCTCCTTCCCACAGTGCCATCACTCTTTGCTGTGCTGTAATTCAGTAAGGAGAACAGTTAATTAAGTTTGAACAACAATGTCTAATGACTTCTATTTAAAGCTGTTCATAAAAAAAATATTACAAGCACTTAGAAATTACCTGACTTTGGAAGCTAACACAGTACCTTAAGAGCATAAAGCAGTTTAGTCCTGCACACTCTCACTTCTACCCCAAGTAGAACAATGAAGCAAGGCAGCCACTACTGCCCTACAAATGCTTGTTTGAAATTTAAGTCATGGTGAGAACACCATAAAAATAACAAATGTCCCTGAATGTAAGGATCAAAACGAGTGCTGGCGGAATCACCGTTAAGCACAGTTTCACTTAAAATACTCTTCAGATGCAGGAGTTCTAACCTGTGTGGAGCTTTGGCCTCAAGGAGAGATAGAAAAGCAAAAAGGTCCTGAAGAGATGGGAAATACAGAGGGGACAACAAAATGAGACAGTCTAGAAAACCAGACAGCAGTCCAACCAAAGCAGGATCACCCCAACTCTCAACAGGAGAAGGTAATCTCACCACAAGTGGCTTGAAAAAGGAACCGAGGATGAGAGAAGGGGGACCAGAGGTTTGGCTGTTCTGTTCGACATCTCTATCCCTTAATGCTTATGTTCATAGAAACACAGAATGGCTTGGGTTGGAAGGGACCTTAAAGCTCCTCCAGTTCCAACTCCCTGCCACGGGCACGGACACCTTCCACTAGACCAGGTTGCTCAAAGCCCCTGTGTCCAACCTGGCCTTGAACAGGCTGGATGTAATAGCACTTCATCCTTAGTATGCAATAACTTGCACAGAGGTCATGCTGAGACATGTGACAATATAGGGTCACTTCCAGCCCCTTCGCCAGAGAAACTCCAGGAGTAAAACACACACAGAGATTTAAACATGTTACTGGTAGATAGATGATAAACATTGGAATTAACAAAGAAATTAATAAGAAGGCTGTTCAAATATTAGCTTAATTTAGCACAAAAAAGGAGATCTAGTGCAGCATTAACCTCAGACAGACCCTTTAAATACACACCCTGGAAGATGTGTACTCACTACACCCACTCACCAAAGTATCTCTAATGAATTTCCTCCTACCCTGTATCTCAGATCTGCAGGGAATCCCTCAAGGTAACCTGCTTCCTAGTCTCACCTCCTGCTAAAAGCATAGACTTGGAATTGTTTGGATTGCAAAAGGGAAGCCGTATTTTTCTCATTCTTGTTGCATGAGACAGCTCTCCATCACTGCTCTTCATGAACATCACACAGCCACAAGGATCACACCTGATTAGTTTTCTACACAGCCCTAATAAAAAGCCTTCTGCTCTGACCCTACTCAAACTAAATCTTGCCAACGTAACAAACAGAAACATGAAAATGAAACCTAGTTTCATCCTCCTTTCTGAAGTCAGCAAAGGGCATGCTGAAGGGAGTTCAGCCTTCCCCACAAAGAAGAGATGGATTTAATGGTCCCCTGTGAATGGGGCACATTTACCTCCTTGCTGTCAAAGCCACCCTGGGTGTCATTGCATCATATAGCTTCCCCTGTAACTTGGCAACTTCACCAAATTATCTGCAAGCTCCCATAGCACATCTCTTATCCTCAGAGCATCATGAATCACCAAGGCAGGATTGTATTTGAGGACCGTATTTGAGGACCTAGAAATACTGAAGTTGTTAAAAAATAAATTGGCCCTAAAATTGGTTGTGTATTCCAGCAGGCAGGCAAAGAGACATATTGTAGCCTGACTCCAGAAGGTTTTCAGGAGTGATCCAGAGAATACGAGGCCTGTAAAAGTTATTTCTGTACCAAGTAAAACTATACAAGAAACTATAAACCCCCAGGTGAAAAGTAATACTAATAAATAAAGCCATTCCTCTCCTATCTAGTATAATTTCCTGTAATTCTTAAGGAAAAAAAGGAATCCTTGAGGTCTAGGTTTAATTACTTGGATTTTCAAAGCCAGGCTACCACTGCCTGAGCAAGGATGAAGTGCTTTTACAAATCCAGAAATTACCTGGATGAAATTAAAAAGGGGGTTATGACACATGATCAATATTCATCATAGCAAAAGGTGACAGTGGTGTTCCCCGAGGACGGGCTTTGTCTAACATATTCTTCAGCTATTTGCATAGCAGAGTGAGCTGTGATGCAGTGAGACTGCCCAAGACGTTATTGGTTTGGGGGGCATTGAGCTGACCTTGGCTTGTTTGCCTCTTAGGAGTACTAAAATTCATCATCTTCACTGTGAGTTATCTTGGGAGAGGTTCACTTGCTTTAGTTACAGAAAATATAAAACCACAGCTGTTTAGCAGTTCAGGAGAAGCTGAAGAGAAAGCACAGAATAATGAAGATATTTACTCTGCTCTTCCAAGATGTGAGGGAAACGATACCCACAGGAACTGAATGGCAATTTTAAATAGATATAAAAAACTCTTTTCTCAAGCCCTGAATTGACCTCTGGAGCTCACTGTCACGGGCTGTCTCTCAGAGCGAGTTCAGCAAAGTCAAAACCGGGATCAGATACATTCATAGCAAGCTGGTGGGGAAGCACATTTAACAAAGCATATGAAAACCATCTTTTATAAAGATACCACAGTAGCTTCTTAGACAGGGTTACACCACAGTGTGCTTTGAAAACTGAAAATAAACCATCTTTCTATGTTTGAACAAGCCTGAAAAACCTCCCTCCAACTTGCATGCAGTAAGAATTAACACTTCGATAGCAACTTGCACACCAGAATTGGAACACCTTGACAAACAAGCAGTCATTACTGCTCCCATTGCACAGATGGGGAATGAGACAGAGCGAATCACTCTGACAGAGCTGGATTACAGTCAGGGGATTCCTGGATTTTTTGGCTGTGTGCTTGCCAGCAAGCTACAGTTATCTGCTGACCAGCAAGAAACAAGCACAGCAGCAGAGCAAATCTCAGTGATAAGGAGGAGTATCCTCAGCTCTTCTCAGTCCCTCACCCATCCCATCCACAGCCCAAGCCTGGGTGGCTTTGCACTGCACTGGAGGGCTCCCTGTGGAGCTGTACACTTCAACAGCGTCTGCTGAAAGCACGTAGCCCTTTGGTATGTATAGGAGAACTACAAACACTCTGCACAGGAGAACCTTCCAAAACAATTCTATCTATCAGTTCCATTGATTCCCCATGGACTGCGATTTCCATGCAGGCATTTAGAGGCAGCAGAGGGCTGGCAGGCTCATGAGGAGCCAAAGAGCTGTCATTCAGCTTGGCCAAGAGCTCCAGCAATGCCCTTCTCACTTTTTACGCCAGGTTGGATCTTTGAGGTTGAGCCTGTCGACTCGGAGCTATGAAGCAACTGTTCAAAGCAGTATATGGATAGCTGAGGAAAGCCTGCCCTTCATGGTCTGCTCTTCAGTGTCAACCCTGTGGCCCGCCACCAGCTTTCTCCACAATCTAACCTCTCGCTTCCTTCCAGGTGAGCATATTTGCTTTCCAAATGTTCTTCTGACAGATACAGGTCCTCCAACTGAGCTACACAATCCAAGGTCTGCACACATCCATTCACAATTTCAAGGAAAAAATAAATTAGAAATGAATTTAACTTTAAAACCTGTAATGGCTTCAGGAGTCTCTAGAGTGAAACAGGAGGAGGAAAGGGGTAACCCAGGTTAATAAAAGCTGTTAATTAGAGCCATATTTGCTGCTTAATGTGTCAAGAACTAGTGAGTTATGAGTTAATCAACTGTTCGGAGTTCCTTGGGGGAGCACTAAACCTGAGGCCTGAAATTAAAGGAGAAGGACAAGGTCATGGCCTTCAAAGAAGGTGTCTTTAAAATTGCTTTACCCTAAGGTCCAAGCCGGGAGCATCCTCAAAGAGGTTGGGACTTCCCCCCGTTCTGAACATCCTGTTGAATCACTAATCATCAGCACTTTGAGTCTTTCACAGTACAGTCAGGTTCAGAGATATTACCTTTTTTCCTTTTTATCTGCACTAGTTGGGACTTTATAGAAGTGTGACAAAAGGCACAAAAAAGATCAGCAACTCGTGGAACCCTTGATTTTTTTGTTTCCACTGTTCCCTTTCAAAGGATGTTGCAAAAGCTTCAAGTAAAAGGCAAGAAAAGAAACATGGAAGAGTCGGAGAGTATCCATCAAGCCCCGAGTTCAGGATCCTGCATTCCTTGTGCGAGAGCTGTGAATGTCTCCCTACACCATGCAGTAAAAGGAGCTGGCTCAGCAGGAACCGCCTTAAAGAATAAATTAATAAAAACAGCAGAGAAAAGAGTGAATAAAGCCTGTCAAGAAATGAAGGGCTTTGGAGATTGAGCATTTCCCGTATTTTAATGCATCTGGGAGATAGAAGGCAAATGATGGGTGATTTGCCATTGAACTATGGAAAGATTTAATCTATTTTCACTCCAATTCAGTCTTTGCAAGCCTAGCCTAGATGGAGTACATTCTTCTTCCCTGCTACGCACTAGCCATCATTACCGCTTTGCTGTGATTGCTATGAGAAGAAAAGCTGCAGTTGCTATGGGATCTCTGCCATCACCCAAGAGCTTTCCCAATGGGAGAGGGGGGGTGGGAAAAAAAGGGAGCAAGAAGATAAATATTTATAGCAGAGGATTCCACCAGACTTTCAAACTTCTGCTAAAACAGGAGGCATTAAAAACGTGTTTTTTGGATTGAGACACAGCAGTTATGAACCCCACAGCCAACATACACCCAGCTCCAGAGCTGTTTATCCATGAATATCATTCATACAGGGGATGTGAGAAGAGCATGGCATGAGACTTGCTCCCAGCTCAACGGGGCATGGCAGAAGTGGACATTGCTCAGTATCAGCACCACGCTTTCTCTGCTCTTGCCACCACCTCTGCATCCCTTTTCTCTTACCTGCATGGATGCTGCTGGAAGCATCTAAAAATAAAACCCTTTCCTCAAGAGATTCCTTCTCCTGCCTTGCAACCTCTACCTATTTTAGGGGGCAAATGTGCTATCTGACTGTTGTGGAGACAACATGGACTCCTGAGGTTGGGACTTGGCAGAGAAAGGAGGAGGAACAGATGTTCATAGATTTCATTGCAAAACATAATTACCCACAGTTTTGAACACTACATACAATATATTCTTGTAAACATAAAACAATGGGAAGTGACCTCTGTGTCCTTGTGGACATCTTGGGTGTTCCTCCAGATCTTACCTATATTTTCCATACTGCAACATTTCAGCACTGTAAGCAGCAGCCTTCAGAAATAGGGGGAGCACAGAGGAATGCTCCACATAGAGCAAAGTAATCTTTTTAGCACTAATTTTCTTGTTCCTCTATAACATCCAGGTCCTGAGGGAAAGCAGAGCCCAAAACTAGCCCTGGATAAAAAGATTAGTTGCTTCTGCATTAAGATGCTTGTAATGATTCAGCAACTTAAAGCCATCTTTCTACCAACACAGAGTCTTTGTGGTTCCTCAATAAGCTGATAGTTCAAAGTGACAAATAAAATGAAAGAATTTGACAGAAGTCATTACCACCTACAAAGTTGTTGCACATTTGTGAGTACAAATGGGTCAGTTGTGCCCCAAACGTGCCGTTTTATTCAGCTAGGAGAAGCTCATCCTTCTTTCCAAAAAGAAATCTACATTTTTGCCTTCCCTAAATAGCAATTCACCTGAAGCATTAGCAGTTCAACTAGGAAGAGCAAATGCAATGTCATCCACAGCTCCTAGGTCCGACTGTCATTTCCCAAAAGGCAAGTGAAATGCACTGAGGATGAGATCTCCTCATCGGGAGAGTGACCAGCTATCTCCTATCTGACATCCAGAATATTTCAGACTCCTTTAAATCCAGGCACTTCTAATGAACTCCAGGAGCAATCAATCCTCCGCTCCTCTGAAAACTGTTGCTGCACAGAGGAAAATAAACTCCAGAATATCTTGTCAAACAATCCAGGGTCAGAACTTCCTCTTTTCTGACAATTAGTAGAGAATCTTTGCGTACCTCCTTCAGCAGGGGTAAGTGGAGAGGGTCACAACCTTCATTCTGGACACAAATTGGCTGCTGGTTCTCCACCGCTGAAAGGGGAAGAGGAGGTTACGGCCATGGGGTAATGCACAAGATTACACTGCAATCAGGGAACGGAGATGGGAGCTGGAGAGACGTGCTGAAGGCAGGGAAAACATTCCTTAAATTAAACCCCTATTGTTCACCTCATCTCTGCCTCAGTGGATAATCCACGAGACTCTGAGCTCCTGCTAGGAACCAGTGTGAATAATTCCGGAGCATTTTTCCTACCTGTCAGTAATACAGCAGTCTATGCGCATGTGAGCTTTCCACCTCTTTCAGCCATACTTACAGGAAGGTAAGTTTTCCGTAACACCTCAAATCCTTTTCCTTTCACCTGTTCCCAGTAAGATCTATCCTGTGGTTTTTCAGGAGGAAGGGGTGCAAGCTGCACTGCTGCGGAAGCACGAGTGCAGTACACGACGCCTCAGCACCTTGTGCATCATTAGAGCAATGTTATTAACAGGACTATAGGGGGGTCTGAAGGCAACAAGGCTGTCGTCAGTCCTGAGGATGATGTGTGAAATTAAGGCAGGCAAATGCAAATTAGCAGAGGAAACAGGCTCTATTTGTGGGGTGAATTAGAGTTTCCTTCCTCCAAGACAGACTGTGAAGAGCCTCTCACCTGAAGATAACCCGGTGGTGGTAAAATCCTTCCCAAAGAAGGCTGCAGGACAAGAAGTACATGAAGATGGTGGTAGTTACCTCAATGGGCAGCTGACCCAGATTCCATGGTGACACGTGCTGTATAAATATATGAATACAGCAACAACTGGCAACTGTAGCTCTCAACACTAGAGACTGTAAGAATTGGGGAAATACTGTGTTGGAACTAATGCAATGTGCTTTGAGATCTTCATTTAAAAGACCTTGTGTAAGACTAACAGCATACTATATACAGGACGCTGTGATGCTAAATATATCCATGCCCACCGAGAACAGCAGCAATTTGATTTGAGTTCTCTCTTTTAAACCACTATGGATATCAACTCTTGCTTCCTTCTTCTCATTAACACTGCTGTAAAGTGCCTGGCACAAATCTACATCAAATGAATATAATTACAGAAGAAAATACATTGCGTTAACTTGTATGTCTGGCCTTCCCTTGCTTTTTCTGTCTTCCCATTCTTCTTTACCTCTTTTTTCCCCCCTTCCTTTTTTTGACAGCAGTTTTATTTTTCTTCACAATTCATCTTCTTTGTCCTTTTCTTCCATTCTTTCACCTATTCCTTTTTTCAAGCCCAAAGTTGATTGCTTCCTCCTTTTTCCCCATGTTTGATAAATTCTTCCCTTAAGTAAATGATTTGATACAAAACATATGAACTATAGAACTCCCTGCAGAATACCATAAGCACTGCTACCACCCGTGTAGGTAAGGAGGGAAAAAAAAGCCAAGTTAACAAAGTGCTAAATTAAGTAAGACTCTCTTACATCATACTTTGAAGCTTGCCAAAATCTGACTCTTCAGATGTACTGCAACAGCACTTTTCTAACACACAGGTCCTTTTCGGGCAAAAATCTTTAGTGTCAGACAGGAAAAGAAAGAGAGATTCTTCTCCCAGCTGCTAAAGCAGGGATCAGGAGATGAGGTAACCTTTCAAACAACCAGGCCCCAAGCCATCAGACCATCACTACTATGTGGTACCCAGAACAATGTGGTTCTCCTTTCCTACTATGGAAAAGAGAGGGAGGGAAGATGAAGGAAGGTATTTACTTTTAATATCTCCTCTGAAACACCTGCAGGGCTTCAGGCAAGTGATCTCTGATGAAATTCATTCTATTGCTCAATCCATTCTTGCTTAATTCACCTCATGAAACTCTTAAATGGTACCCAGGCTATAGGCTGGCTCTCTACAGAGATGGGAATTACATCTCTAATTACAAGATATGGGACTGCCCTAATAATAAGTACTGTGCTCAAGAAGTCCCCACCCAGAGGGATGAGCCTTGACCTCTTTTAACAAAGACTGCAAAACAGTTGATAAGAACATTAAAGCAAGTCACTGCTCCAGAAACCACACGTTCACTTGCTCTAAGCACTCTGGTGCTGGTTGCAGAAATTAGCTTTCGAGCACATCGCACTAGTCTGAGTCAGTGATAATTTCCTGTCTCTCAGTGCTAGAACTGGGGCAACAGCATATGAAGGTGTAGAAGGGTAACTACAAAGGCAGATAGATTCACTTTTACAGTATTCACTTGTGTTACCAGCACCAGGGCAAGCTCAGATGAGCTGGTCCATTCCAGGCATTGCTGGAGAAATTAATCTGAATTTTGCACACACCTTCAGGATGAGCCTTCACAACCCCTGGAGATGAATGCCCCCTCCACAAAACACACCCGGCCCCAAAAAGAACTGGGCCTCGCTAAGCTGTCATTATTGCTCCTCACATTTCCTTCCAAACGGCACCTCTTGTCCTAAGAGCACTCTCCCTCCTCACACCAGCAGCAAAGACTGCAGCAATCTCTAACTTGGGGACATGTTTTCTTCCCCAGCACAGATTTGTAGCATTTAACAGCAAACCTTCAATTATCACAGCACACGACCGTAAAACTTGCTCAACTGGAAACGTTCAGCTATTTCTAACCTTGCCTTCAGTCATCTTCTTTCTTTTGCCCCCAAAGCCATCTAAACCCGTATTCTCCTGGAACCTCTGTGCAGCCTGCCTAGCACGAAGTTAAACCGTAAGTCAAAATGATTAAAATTATATGGAAACGTATACATCCCTTTCAACACCATACTGGGAATGTGGCTCCTAATAGGACATCGCTACACATTACTCATAAGGCCAAGACGTGGCATTTCCCAGACAACCTGCACATTTTCCTTTTTATGCCAGATGAGTTATAAGCAGAGACTTTTTCCTTTTGGGGCTGTGCCTTTCATCACATAATCTGAGTCCTTATAATGAACCCCCTGATCTGGATTCTACCTGCTTGGAATTAAAAAATAAAAGAAAAAGGAAAAAAAAAAAAAGGAAAAGTCTTGGAAATACATAGCAACAAGAACCTGGCAGGACAAACTCACACTCCCACTGTGCCAAATTGCAAGTTTAGTAATTCTGTTTTCTTCCTGCTGAGTGGAAGGTGTCATTAGCTGCTGTATTTAGAGCCACAGAAAAGGTTCTTGGAGCAATCCCCAGCCTCTCTCTGAACCAGGTGGCTGATGACCACAGGAGCTCTCTGCAGCTGGGGACCTTCACCTTCATCTTCCTGCAGGCATCACTTCAATCCTAATGGAAATAAATGGGGCAAGTGGCACAATATGAAGAGAAACCCTCAGGCTATGTCCTCCTCCTCCAGGCTGAAATTCATCCCTGCATCAGGGCAACTTTAAAGTCCCTGCGCTGCATAAATCACTCTTGGGTGCTTTTAACTCAAGAATGGCTTTCTCCTTTGGGGAGAGGATTTCTCCTCTAGGCTGGTCTCTGTGGAGCACCCATTGAACCAAATCCTCATTTCTGAAGATTAATATAACAATTCAAAGAATCATCCTCTTACTGTGAGCCTTAGAGGGGAGCACAAAGGCCTTGGCCATGCCCGGCACATCATACACATGCACCTAGGCTTGAGTTTTGTCTGCTGGCAGCAATCCTATGGGCTTTTGAGAACATCAGCCCATCTGATCATGAGGAGATCTCCTGCTTATACAAATGCGCTCATCCACTGCACATATAGAATCATACAATGGTTTGGGTTGGAAAGGACCTGAAGATCATCTAGTTCCAACCCTCTGCCATGGGCAGGGACACCTCACACTAGACCATGTCAACCAAGGCACTGTCCAACCTGGCCCTGAACGCTGCCAGGGATGGAGCATTCACCACTTCTTTGGGCAACCTGTGCCAGCACCTCACCACCCTCACAGTAAAGAACTCCTTCCTTATATCCAACCTGAACTTCCCCTGTTTAAGTTTAAACCCATTCCTCCTTGTCCTGTCACTGCAGTCCCTGATGGAGCATGCCTGTGCCGGCTTTGCTGGCAGCACTGTGACAGGGAGGAGGAATGGCAGAGCACAGTTGTGTTTGCTCGATGGGATTTCAAATCCATACCCATAGGTGGTCTTCAAGCTGCACGCAATGAGGAGAGGAGGGGGATGTGAGGAATTGCCCCTTTCATGTGGTGACCGAGGATGGGAACACCCTGCTGCTCCCAGATTTGTTTGGGATGGTAGAAACGACCACCTGCGCTGTCTGAGAATTGGGAAAATCTGTGCAAACATTCATTATTTATAAGGGAGCTGGCCAGAGGCAAATTGCCTGGAACCCGTTAAAGGGAGAAATCCCATCTCCCTCTGGCAGTTGCCTGGCACAGGCCTTTTCCGCTGACACAAAGGGAGGGGAAAAAAAAATGACTTTCATTTCTAATTAATCTTCTGGTATATCATACTTTTAATTAGGAAAAAAAAAAAGAAAGTCTGCATGCTCTTTGAGAGAGGGAGGAAGGAGCCAAAAGTGAGGCAGAAAGCTCTGGCATCTTGGCTGCAGTTCCTCTCCTTTATATCTGCCAGAGCAGGTCAACCCTGCAGCCTGCTGCTTTGCTCCGCACCATACAACCAAAGCCCCTGCACGCTTCAGGGGGCTGCTCTGGAGATGAGGAGTGGCATCAGGTGTGTACAGACCTGGCTGGAAAAGAAACTCCAAGAGAAGATAAGCAGGGAGGGAAAAAAAGTGTTTGAAAGATGCCTGGGACAGGAACAAAGTGGACTCTACTGGACAATGCATGGGCAAGACAAGCAGAAAAGCCCATGAACAAGGAAATACAACCCATGTGTTATCTCTTCAAAACAATAACCCCCCCAAAGTTCATTCCCCAACCCCAAATTTCCTAGCCCTTCTTTCTGCTTTAAGGACTCTCTTCCCTGCATTCATTACGAATACCACTGGGGGTACAGATTTGCACTTTGGTTTCTGAAAAATTAATTCGATGATTAAAATTTCAGTCCCTGAGTGATGGAAGCAGCTCAAGCAAGCTGGAGATGCCCCTCTGCAGCTTGAAGGCCTTTGGTATGCTGCCTGCTTAGTCCCTGCATGAGAAGCCTCCCCACAGACTTAGCTCAAGGGGGAAAAATCTGGTAGGAAAATGTGGCTTTAAGTTCTGCTTTTGTGGAGAAACCATTTGAGTTTAATGCTCCACCAACGCTCAGTTCAGTGTAGAGAGCAAACCCCAGGTTCTTCCAAGGCTTATGGCTTTCTACATGATCCATTGGGTAAGGGAAAATCTCCAATGTAGGTCAGTATTAATCACCACTGTGCATTTATCACTCACTGGAAAGCTGACTGTTGGCTGGGAGACTTTTGGTGTGGCTAATGACATCTTCTATGACATTGTGCTTGAAATGAAAGAAGAGCAGAGAAAGGCCCTTGGACAAAGACACCTCAGCTCACAGCAAAATGTCCATTTTCTCATCTGCACCCATGCCTATGAGCAGAAAGAGCAAGATCCAAGGAACCTGTGATGTGGTGAGGAAAGGCTGCCAGATCACACAGCACCAACTCCTGGGGGGCAGTTTCACCCCACCCCAGAAAAGCAGAGAGCTCCCACTGCAAATTCACTATCAGCTCCAGAAGGTCCTTTCTGGGGCTGCAGTGGAGCTACCCTGTGCATCAGCTCCACACCAAAGGACAAAGCAGGAAGAAAGCCTGTGTAATTCTCCACCCTCAGTTCCTGGCACTGTTGTTATTTATTTGAAAGCAAACGTGAGAGGAGGGAAATCAGAGCTCTGAGCAGCACATGGAGCTGAGGAGGTCAGAACCCTCCAGATTTAGATAACAGAATGAGGAGGAATGGCTGGATTTAAACTTAGAGATAGAGATTTCATTCCTAAAGTGCTAAAAATTGGCAAAATAGAATAAACACAATAAAATAAGCCTGCCTTTCCCATGACACTTTACTAAGTAAAACTCAACTAAACCCTGACCCAAAATAAAGACGGCAAACTCCTCCATCCTTGGGAATTAGCATCTTTCCACTCACCTATCAGCAACAGGCTGAGAACATGGTGGGAACCCCGAGCAGCACTGGGGATATTCCCAACCAGCCAACGCAGAGCTGCTTTTGCTGCCGTGGTGGGGATAAGAAAGGGACAAAGAGGAATGTGAGGAACTCTGCCGGAATCCTCTGCAGGCAGGAAAACAGCAAAGCTCTGAAACTGAGAACCGATTATTCTCTGAAGCAACAGGATTAGTGACAGCCCACATTGCACTTCATCGGGGTCATGACAACTACAGGAACACTGAATGCTCACTCAAAGCCTGGATTCAGACACTACATTTGCTCCTGAAATATTTTATCAAAGTTTGTAAAAAGTCTAGTAAATCGTGAATTTTGCGGGAAAACCTCTTTGCTGGCTCCAGAACACATGCTGTGTATGTCACAGAATCATAGAATAGTAAGGGTTGGAAAGGACCTTAAGATCATCTAGTTCCAACCCCCCTGCCATGGGTGGGGACACCTCGCACTAAACCGTGTCACCCAAGGCTCTGTCCAACCTGGCCTTGAACACTGCCAGCGATGGAGCAGTCACAACTTCCTTGGGCAACCTGTTCCAGTACTTCAGCACCCTCACAGTAAAGAACTTCTTCCTTATATCTAACCTGAGCTTCCCTGTTTAAGCTTGAACCCATTACCCCTTGTTCTACCACTACAGTCCCTAATGAAGCACTGTCACCAGCACAGTGCTATCAGGAACAAGCAGCAACACACAGAACCTACTTTTTAATCACATTCACTGAAACTTTACAAGGTGAAGGTGCAAAACCCTGGCTGCTCATAGGAGAACTCACTGCTTTTCTTCCTCAAGATGTGGCTTTGTGGAGGTTTCAGAATACATAGACTTTTATGTGCTGTTCAACTCTGAAGTTATTCTGAGCTGAGAGCCTTTAGCACTGCAGTCCTGTATCTACAGGGCAGACAGAGCATCATCAGTATACGCAGTATTAGCTCCCTCGTATGCTTTCATGTGCCATGAAAGAGTCCAGGTGGTTTTACTGAACCTGTGGCTATTAAATCTCCCCTTCTGAAAAGGCTCCAGAGCAGGACACATCCCACCTTGCAGCAGCTTTGACTCCAGCCTCGTGACGCAAACACACCTGAGAGATAACGTGCTGGGGCACACAGCCCTGATGCTCTGTGCAGAGCAAAGAGGAAATGGAAATACTGGGACAAGCATTTTGGCACAGCTTCTTGGCTGGGCTAAAGGTTTATTCCTGGGATGCTGTTTTCCTGCAGACTAAGGAAAATTAAATTTAGCACTTTGCAAATAAATAGGTTAACGCTGAAAGGACACTATTTAGGAATTTACTGCTTACACCAGCCTCAGAGATTATAGATCCATCATCGTCTATTACCCTGCTAGTTACTGCTTCCACTCTGTCCATCTTCCCTACTTACAGAATGGTCCTTTCATCAGGTCTTTTTCTGTTCCAACTTGAAACTGTCATCACTCTAATGGAATTACACGAAGAAAAACAACTTTGGGCTGCAGTGACGATGCCAAAAAGCCAAGGACATGCCCTGTGCTTTCCTAGGACGACACAGTGAGATTCTTGCCCGAGACATGCACAGATGTCTGACTACCTCCTGGGAAGCACAGCGATGGACAGATGTTTACACACATGTCCAAAACCTCTGGGCCTCTGTGCAACTGCCACCTGAGCCCTTTCAACCCCCAGAAACACAAGAGCTTTGGCAGGCACCAGCAAAACAGCAGCTGACTGGTAACCCTTGCTGCAGATTCATCGTAACTACATTGCATGTGGCCTGAGAGCTAGTCACTGAATGCAGCGCCGCGATTATAAACCCCCGCCTCGCGCTGCGTGTACCTCTTCCACTATCTGATTTATACAAAACCATCTGCAGACAGTTCCCAATCCAGAGTCAGATACATCCCAGAAATGCAAAGTGACAGCCAGCACGTGAAACGCTCTCCAGAGCCTTCCATTAAGACAGACAAACCCTTCAGCTTCAGATTGAAATTTATGTCAGCTCCTCAGAACATGGTTGAGATAGATCCACTGTTATCAGCTACCTACTTCAGCTCAAACTGAATACAGGTTAGGGGCAAATTAAAGTTTTCAAGCCCCAGTTTGATATATTCTCTCCCAGATACAGGCAGACAGGCATGTCTTCTTCTGGAAGCTAGAGATGCCATCAAAAGATAATCTTGGGAGTTACCAAAGCCGGAGGTCATCCTCAGCTCTCAAATTACCTGCTTCCTCCATGGAGGAGAAAGCAGCAACGTGATTTAGCTATGAATCCTTATAAGATAGATCCAGCATAAAATACCTTTCTGTACTTTTTCCCCAAAGGACATTCTCGTGCAATTGGCAAGAAGAAAATACATTAAATCCAAAGTCCTAAAATAGTACTAAGTTACTTCCTCTTACCACTGACACATGGGGCAGAATGAATGTTTTTTGCGTGTGGAGTTAGGATCATTCGTGTACACGCTTGTCTGAAGCAAATATGAGAACAGGACAGGGTTTTTCACCATTTCCATGTATATGAATAAAGACAGTTCATCCATTATTAAATCCTAACATTAATCTGTATCCTTGTGAAGTATAACGTGAAGAGCTGAGCTACAAAAGCTGTTGTTCTGTAGCACAGGACAGGACTCACCAGAATCACAGCAGCCATAACAAAGCTCTCCAGAAGGGTTTTCAGTGTACTGTTGCATTCTGTCATTGCTCCACAGATTTAGCACCGTGACAAGGACACCAGCATTAATAGATTGATACTGCATCACTGCCAGGACATGTTATGATCTGGAAAGCCTGTGTGGCACCTCATGCTTAAGACTCCCTGATGCTGTGAAGTGCATCAAATCTTCAAGAAACGCCATGACTGAATGCTTGATGTCCTCCCAACTCTCTCCAGCAATAATTGCCTCCAACCAGAGGTGGGATGCCTTGGAGCAAAGCAGAAGGTACACTCACAGTGGTTATTTGTTTTGCTTTCCTACAAGTGGTTTCTCAAAAAGAAAATGTAAGAGACCTCTGTTTAGGTAAAGATCTCAGGGAACACCCAAACACTGCAGAGACCAGGGTCCCATGAAGAAGAGCTGCCTAACAAGCTTTGAAATATGGGCTGTTATCACAAACTGGAAAGCTCTTAACCAGTTCACAGTTAAGAGCCATGCAGCAACCAAGCATTCAGACTTTGAAACGTGGAAGCAATACAAGGATGACAGAGGAACACATAGCTGTGAGATCCTGTCTTTCTCAGCCCTGATGGCGGCTACCAAAGGGGACCTGTGACCATGACACCCCATTCTCTGCTCCTCACTATTTCCCCACTACATCCCTCTCCACTTCCCTGCCAAGCCTTGTGGGAAAGGGGGAGTTAACCAAACTAAATTTATGCTGACACCCTTTAACTCTGAAATCCTAGATGAGGGCACACACAGGCATTTATATTCACAACAAATAAGAGGAGAAGACCTTGATATAAGCCCAGATCCACTCTTCAGATGGAGGCAACAGATGTCCCAAAACCATGCCAGCATGGAATCTTCTGCTGTGTCTTCGTATTTGTGAACATGTTTTTAATACACACAAACACACACCCTCTTCCCTCCCTGGAGCTTAGAAAAATCTTTTGCCCCAGTCAAGCACGGGCAGTAGCTACAACTCCCAAAGCAAGAGATAAGTCCTAATTATATTTGTGTTTAAACAACGTGCTGCTTACTTGAGAAAGAAGAGAGGCAGCAGCTGCCACTCGCTCTCACTGGTGGCTTTGTGCAGGCTGAGCTGTGCTGCTATGACCTGGGGCACTCACAGCTGGTGGGGGCTTTGCTGGATGTTACCAGCTGCATCTCACCTCAGAGCTGTTTCCTGGAGCTAAATGCTTTTCCCAGAGGTCTTATCACAAACCTGTTCCTGGAACATACAGGGGAAAAAGTGAAGGAGTGGTACAAAAGCCATCTTGAAGTACCTTGGCAATGCTCCGACTGCATGCTCCCTGCTCCACCAACCAGTCCTTACAGGCAGCTGATAAGAGGCCTCAGGGATGTCCATATGGGATCACAAGTGGAGGAAAGGGCCACAAGGATTGCTGAAGTCCATGAAACCATTTGTCAAACAAGGATGCCACAGAAGAGGATGTCATGGCAGTCTTGCTGCGGCTGAACATGCTGGCTGCGGAGGAGACCAACACCAGCAGAGGCCCAGAACTGACCCAAGGCAGCAGAGATGGCCTGTCCCCTCCTCCTCATGTCCAAAGACAGACTGTGGAACTGCCTGGGAAGATGGCTGAGATGTGGAGTACCCAGAAACTCAAGACTTCTCTCCTGCAAAGGGATAAAAACCTCCAGCACTTCCACTCCTTTTTATGTGCAGCTTTGAACACAGCCATACACAGCAACCAGTGGGGTTGTGGTTTGCTGACACAGCTCCGCATGTTCTGCAAAGTCACCACAGAGCAGCCAGGGAAGCAACAAGCGTGCATCAAAAGCTGCTTTGCAAAACACCCATTTCATGTGTGCTGCAGCGAAGCCTCAGTATTCCCCAGACTCAAAGGCATCACCTTTCTTTCAAGAGCGCTGATCACACAGGCTCCAAGTAGAACATCTTTTGAAACTATCAGAGACTAAAATAAATGCATAAATTGAACAAATTGAAGAGATTTAATACCAGTTGAAGGTGGTGGGCACACACAGAAAAGGAAAGGAGCAGCCATGCTGCCCCAGGGCCTCAGCACCACACATCTTCAATCCACTCACACACTGCTTCTCCACCACAGAACACTTTGAGAAGCTTCACGAACTCCTGTGGAAGTCTGTGAATGGTAATTCACAGCAAACAGGGAATTGCAGAGGGACAGCCTGAATCTGAGATGGTACCTGTGAACCAATCTCACATTTCCTGCCCCAAAACAGGCCTGTTTTTGTGGTGGGTTATGTATCTGCCTCACAGTAACACATCAGTGACTCTGAGAGAGGATGCACCCATCAGCAAGACAAATCTCTGACCTTTCAGAGCGCCTCACATGTACCATCCTCCTCTAGCCAGGAAAGACTCAGCCACTGGAATAATTCTCCAGCATCATCAGCATTAATTACCTGCATGGCTGGGTCCACCCTGGCACACTCACAGGCATGGCAGAGAACGGAAGCAAGCGGTGCCAACACACCGAAAACGGGTATTGCGCCAGACAGACAGGTAACAGGGGAGTGTATTCCCCAGCCCAAAGCTCCTCGATGTTCCACATCAGCAGAGTGTATTTATCCTCACAACTGCCTAATGACATTGGCAGGAGCATCATCCACCTCACACGGGTGGGAAACGAGCAGAGAAAGAGCACTGACTTTGCACAGCTGGAACAAGGCTGCAGCCCAGCCTCCTGAAGCCTTGGAGCAGCATTTGTTTGCTCAGAAATGCTGCAGGAAAAAGAAACCCCTCTGTTAGATCTCTACTATCTTTGAGGTGACTGGTAAGAAGGAAAAATCCTACCCTGCACTAGGGGATAGGCAGTTATTTAGGGAAGCACATGCAGTAAGAGAGAAATTGTGTTGGGAAGAAAAATGCATGAGAAAGAGCAGAATAAGATGAAGAATCACAGGCTGGTTTGGGTTGGAAGGGACCTTAAAGCCTGTCCAGTTCCAAGCCCCTGCCATGGACAGGGACACCTTCCACTAGACCAGGTTGCTCCAAGCCCTGTCCAGCATGGCCTTGAACACTGCCAGGGATGGGGCAGCCACAGCTTCTTCTAGGTAACGTATTCCAGTGTAGGAGACAGTATCAAGAATTAAAGTTAGGTCCTAACATGAAGCAGGCTGCTACAATAGCTGAAAGAAAACAATGCGTAGGAAGTTTAAATACAGGATTTGCTGCTGTAACACCACAGATTGCTGAACAGCTCGTGTTTTAGAGCTGATTAGTGAAACCCAAGATGAGTCCTTGCTGACCCTTCCAGGAACGCCAGCGCAATGCTCCGTCAGGAAGGCGTTGTGCTCCCACAGCGCGGTCGGTGCTCCCGGAGCTGAGCAGAAATCAAGTCTCCAACAACCACACAGGCAAATTGAAAACAAAATATAAAAATAACTTGTAATTAACAAGAACGAGGAGTTAACAGAGGCCTACGGTCTCTAATCAATCTCTTGCTGCACGGCCTGCTCCGCCGATGAGCCCCATTGTTAGTTGTTATTGTGTGTGCAAGAGCGTGAGAGGGCTGCTGGAGGAAGAGCACTCCATCAAAATTGTGCTTGCTTTCTCCCCTCGAGACTCATCATGGGTAAGGAGGAGGAGGGGGAGAAGACAGAGATGCACAAAGAAACAAACAGCTAGAACATGCTTCTCAGAGATACTCTGCTGGGTTTAAGGAGGAAATGACTGCAACTGCAGGTATGCCAAGCATGTGCACTCAGATTCAGAGCTCCCAACAATGCTGTCAGCTTCAAGACAAAATGAGAGCACTCAAGCAAGCAAAAGTAATCCCTGTATTAACTATCCCTGATTATTCCAAGATGTACATCGTTCACTGGTGCACCCTGGCCAAACTGATGCTAAAGCTGCACTGGAATCTCTGCAGAGTGTCTCTCCATGCACATGTAACCACATAAGTTTTCATAGAATCACAGAATGGTCTGGGTTGGAAGGGACCTTAAAGATCACCTGGTTCCAACCCCCTGCAATGGGGAGGGACACCTTCCATTAGACCAGGTTGCTCCAAGCTCTGTCCAACCTGGCCTTTTTTTATCCCCCCCTTTCAGCCAAGAGTTTGTCAGCATCACTGTTTGTGTTTGAAAAGTAGCCCCTAAGTTCTTTATTATTCAATCCAGCTTCATTTCCCTCCTTAAGAAGAGGATTAAGCTATTACTTCTTGTGCACATAGCTGCTGCGTCACATTTTACACACCATGTCAATACAGAGGCAACAGGACAGCAGGGGACACAAGTGATGGGGCAAGCAAAGCAAGCCTGGGAAGTTGAAGGTGCGGCCTGTCCTTCCACCATACCCTTCTTCCATATAAAGCCTTTATCCTTTTCACCCCACTTTGTTCTGCCTCTGCACCCATGGTGAACCACATCAGAATCACTTCTCAGATTGCCCTCAAGTTTGACAGTGACAGTTCCCCTTACAGATCTGCAAACCAACTCTACGTAAAGTCCTTACAGAGTGCATCAGAGGCAGTGTGTGCCACTGGCTGTTAATTTAACAGTCTGCAGAAAAAGCTGTTGATTTTATGTCCATATTATCAATCCAACAGGACACCAGTAAAGGTTTTATTTTGCAGCAAGAAGCGCCAGCCTTGTAGTTGGCAACATTCTCAAGCTGCGTCAAGATGCTTCCAGTTTTGCTTGCTTCTGGTTTTGTTTTTTGGGTATTCCCTTTCAAGGCATAAAGCCTATCAACTTGGGGATGCTCTTCAATGAATTACTGCTGGTGTATGAGGTTCTATTTCATAATTTTGACAGGAAATAACACAGGTGAGATTTGGAAGCAGAGAGGATTCTGTACTCTGCAAGGCTGGACTCTGAGGATATAGAGAGTATCTGTCTAAAGGCAGCCCTTTGGCCAGGACTACTTATGAGCTCAGACAAATAACACCACTGCGATACAGGAAAGATTTTGTCAGCCTCACCTTCCTTACAAACCAGCTTAGAACCAAATCATTTATACACGAATTACTAAGTAATCTGAGCACTCCCTTCTGAGAAACTAGAGGAATCTGAAAGCAGAAAGATTTCAAACACTGCCAAATTTGATGTAGCTGTTACACAGGGTCAGATCGATTACCTTTTCAGTCCAGCATCCCAACAAGAAAGTCCACATTCATGCCTCAAGAGTGGAAACATCAGTTTACCTGAAGCACAGTGAATAATCAAGCACAGATTTCTCTCTCTGAGCACTCTTTTTGCTCTCACTTCTTCACTCAAGCCTTCATTTCCAAGTATTTCCAGAGGACATAGTTCAGTGTTGCCAGGTACAGCAGCAACAAAACCATATGGAGACAACCCCAAAACCAAGCAGCATGCATGGCAATTTTCTTCCTAACCTCTGTAGCAAGAAGTTGCCTTTACACTTCTAAGCAGAGAGCTGAGCACATCCTTGTTTAAGGTAAATATAAATATTTAATGTAAAACTACTTATTATTATTTGTCCACAAAGATATCTTACCATTTCAGAATTCCTGCTCTCAGCAGTACCTTGAAGCCATAGGGTCTATTAAATAAAAGGATTTCCACTCTTTTCATTTTAAATTCATTGGCTTCCAATGCTCTGGCTGGAGCTGTGTCTTTAGACACACAGAAAGAAAGAGCTCATGATTTAATTTCTCTACACTGTTTGTTCATTTGTACAAGTGTCCCCAAATCATCTCCTCTTCAAATTTGACCAGTCTCTCTGTTTACCAAAAGACTTTCTTTATCTGAAACAATTGTCATTGCCTTTCTAAAGGCCTCATTTCCTTACTCTCATTCAGGATCTAGCCAGAGACAAGGGTAAACAGCATGATGTACATACAGCCAAGCAGTGACATCCTGATTTGCCACTGCTTAATTTCGAGTTGGCTAAGATGGGTTTGAGGCTCCCCGGTGATGTTTGTTTGTTTGTTTTAATAGGTATCTTTAATGGATTGTTACAAAGGGATCAAGGCAGTTCTTGGATATCTCACGGATGAGCCAGCCTAGACACTGCAGTACAAGCATTATGCAGATCACGAAGTCTGTCATGGCCTAACATGTCTAACATACCAGCAACCAGAACAGAATACCAAACTGTTAAGTGCCCCAGTACCTATAATGCATTGCATAGCACAAAAAAACCCCGAAACCATCAGAAACTAAACTCTGGTGAGGAATCTATAACACTGCTTTCCACAGTGTTTAATTAGAAGAATATAAAAGAGCAAGCAAGCGAGAGCTGTGAAGTCTGAGCTGCGCCTTGCTGCCTACGCACCCACACACCGAGGGCCTGGAAATCACTGGAACATCCTTCAAGTTGATGAGCTCATCTGTTGCATCGATATGGATCACCAATAAATACTGGTATGGTTTCATTGGAATTCAGTGCTCATTTATAGATGCATTTCTATTCATAGCATGGCACTGCGATTAACCCTTTCACTGCAGCTGCAATGCCAATTAATGTAAGTTGGCTGGACACATACAGCATGTGGATAATAAGCTCTACTACAGTAACAGCATATCTTGGTCAGGAAAATCAACCACATCTTTCATCTTCATTTACCTTTGAAGGGGTTACATTACAGTAGCTCCTATTGCATCTCTGCTATTGAAGCCTCCCCGAAAATTAAATGCCACCAGCAGTGCTACTGAAATATGCTCTAAAGTTGCAGGCAAACTACAGAAGCTTGTAAAGTGCCCAGGGATTTCTCTGGTTTAATTATATAGACCCTGTTCCATAAATTGCTTGAATGGAATAAATACAAATAGCATTCCCTGCTTTGTGACCTCTTCGGGTTAATGAAATGCACACGAACACCCACAGTTTGCTACGGCTCAGAAATTCCACTGCATAAACACACAACCTTGCTTGGAAGCTGTAGCCGGGTTTCAAGCCTTGGTACATACATGAGGACCAGCTGCTTGGACTCAGCAAGGAAATAATCTGTTGTTTATTTTCTACTGCAATTCTAAGCTGCAGAAAGTGGGAATTGTCTGCAATGTACTGAACAGGGAGAAGGAGCCCAAGATTTTGTTGTTCAGGCTCTAATTAGCAAATCTGCTTCTCCTATCTGAAGAGGTGTGTGTGAAGTAAGAGGCTGAGAAATTCCATGAATCAATAAGCAACCCACCCTTGGCTTTGAGAGAAAGAAAAAGGAGTGTTTGGAAAGGAATCTGTACTTTAATTATTCACTCTCCTGCATGTAAATTATTTTTATTGCCATGACATGAAGGAGAATTTGATCCTACTGGAGACGAACTACCAAGATACCAGTTATTGTTCATGTGGCCAGGATGCAATTTTCTCTTATTCTCTTACTTTGTCCAAGCACACCATCTCTCCTACGACACAGAAAGAACTGCTAGTTGTTCTGCCTGGCCATAGCATCAAACAGACATCTCCAGGAGTCTGCTGAAGTCTCACTCACTAAGCATTCAACACTACAGACGGAGGTGTTAGAGCCAACAGCATTGCACCACCTCAACACAGAACTGTTTTCAGAATTCAAGGACAGTACCTTAAAGCCAACAGAGTTATTCTCCTTCCTGAACACTCAGCTTTCTTCTCTTGTTGCCATTTGTCTCAGTCCAGAACCCTCATATGGCCAAGTAACACAATTTGTTTGGGGACATTTTCCTACTTTTACTAAGGATCCGAGGTGCTGTCTTATACTTAACCTCACTTGTTTTATTTGTTGGCTTGTTGTGGTTTTTTTCCTGAGGCTCTAAGTTGCAGAACTGGAAAATGTTTGTCCTGTTATGTGAAGAAACAATTCTGCAGCAATCGATATGTGGCACACAGCTGCAGGCCTGCAGAAACAGAACTTCTCCAGCTCCTGCTTGTAAAGTTCTCTCTTGAACTGAACACCTCCCAAACCCTCATCCTTCTCATAAAGGAGACTCACCCCAGGAAGTCCAGTCGCGGGCAGGTACAATTTTTAGGTGCTAACTGTGTTTGCCACTGAGAAGGAGAAAGTTCTCCTGCTGACCTGTAAACTTGGGCTTTTGACACTTGAACCAATGCAATGAAAGAAGTTAATGGCTTGGTGACTCTAATGTCACACCTCAGATCTCTACTGCATCAGCTCAACTGTGCTAGCTGGAGTGTAACACAGAAGAAAAACAGCATCTATCAAGCCACAACCCAACCTCAGACCACCTAGCTAGACCACTAAAAGCATCAGACTGACAGAAGACAGACTGTTATTGCTACTCATCTGTGCTGTTCACATAAATGGCACTTCACACACACAAGGATGAGCTGCTGCTCAAAAGGGATTCCAATTTACATAAAGACAAGATGATGACACACAGACAAGCTAGAGGATAGCAAAGGCAGTAAGGACATATATCTCGTGGTGAAGTAAGGATAAAACCTTGATGTTACACAGGGTTTTATTGCCACAGCATATATAACTGGTAATACAAAAAGGTGAAGCGCAAGGCCAGATGCCTTAGGTATTATGCATATATAGTCTCTTCTCTTTATTCCTGACTTTGATATGTAAGTGGAAGATCAGATGTCAAACCTTCTAGAGTCATTTTTTAAAAGAAGAAAGGATCTTTACTTCGCTCCTAAGGAACATCCTGTCACATAGCAGGGGGGCAGTGATTTTCCAGTCTGATCACTGAGAAAGAGCAAATACATTCTGGCACGCTGAAACCCATGAACCCACAGAAGCAGCTGCAGCGAGGGGTGTGCAGACCTACCTTGAAAAGCAGGCAGTCCCCTTGGTGCTCAGCGTAAATGGAGGTGAGCCGATACTGGTTCTCAGTTGTGATGTCGATCTGGTACCCCGTTAGCGTGTAGCACACCTTGCGGAACTCCTGGATCTTGGTCTGGAAAACTTCTTTCAGACGCTGGTTCTTCAGTTCTGCACTTTCCACTTGCTTCTTCAGCTCTGCGTAGGGGAAGGAAACGGGTACACTCTTATACGTCACCAGCACAGAGCCCTTGCGCTGTATTTACAGTGCTACCCAAACTAAGTGAATGGAAAAGGTTAATTACATTTTTAAAAAGTGAATTAAGCACGCAAAGTAAAGAAACAGGCAAACTAGATTCCTCTCCTCCTGGCCCCAGCAGACCAAAGGATAATAAACTGGGAAATAAGGAACACAGACATGTCGTGGTGGGATGGATTCTTCTTTTGCTCAGCCAGCCTTTTAACACAGTACTACAAAACTCAACACATCCATTTCAACGCACACACATTTTCTACATGAAACCCACAAGAAGGGCGTTACTCTATTGAAGTAGGGAAGTGGAAGAATGGTAAGAAATATGCCTCTGTAAGGTTGCACCAGGAGGAAGCTGCTCCCCCAGCCTGGTTGCTTCAAGAGGGAAATCACTTACAGTCAAATCAAGAGTATGTTGGAGGAGATTTGATCTCACATTGACACGCTGCTTAGGAATCCCTCAAGATTCAGGAAGGGGCTTTCGTTGTGATAAAAAGCCTGAAGAGTACCACTGCCTCTTTGCATTTGTTACCTTAACTGGACTAGTCCCTAGAACAGTGGTCCTGGGAGACTGCCTGCCACTCACCCCCTATTTTATTGCTACAAAGGGAGCTGCCAGTAACTGTGAATCCTTCAAGAGGATACACAACAATTACCATGAATCTTTCACCCAAGGTGCCTTCCGAGTAATTAAACCTCAATTTATCCCCCCATTAATTACACAGATTGGCTTTACTTTAATATACACTAGAGATGTCTCCCAAGTCAGGCTGTTTTATCAACATTGCAGTCCAGGGTTAGGAAAAAACCTGATTCTTTCTAACAGCAAACAAACAGACTTCCTCACTCGGATACCTCTTTGTCATTCTGAGGTTTAAGGCTTTGTCTGTGTGTGATCAGAGATACAATTGTAGAACATGTGGGCCATATGTCTTTATTTTAGCTAGTTCAGGGTCCAGCAGCATGACAGCAGAAACTCCAGAGCAAGGTGACTGCCTGAGCATGAAGGAAGGTTTGGGGCTGCGCTTATACAGCCCATGCTAAAGCATTATTGTTTCCCAAGCAAGCTGGAAAGGTTTTTGCTGGAGTATTTAACTGAGAAGTGTTTCCACCGGCTACAGTGGAGGATGGTAACTGCAAGGCCACGGACTTGCCTGTGATTCACCTCTGAGCAGTTGCAAGCCCACCAGGAGGATGTGAGACTCCTCTTATCTTCTGCGCTGCTTTTGTTAGGTGCTCCGGGTGGGACAAAAAGATAATTCAATGTGTTAAGTTAAAGTGCCTTAAATGCCACTGAGGGTGGCCCTGCTCAGAAGTACTTTGGCCTTAATCCAATTCAGCTTAATCCCCAGGCAAGGACAGGATCTCTTTAATGGTCAAAGAGAACTACATATCCCTTTACTTCTGAGTGAAAGCATCCACATAAGGAAAGTTAACGCTGGCCAACTCCTTACCTATGGTTAATTCAGCACCACCTTCCCGAGTGGCTCGTGGAGATGATGTACAAGCAGAATATGTCCTTTACTCCTGGTCTCCCCTGCAGCTGTATCTCGCTTTATCAAGAGGACCAAGCCAGCCTTAGGGAACATCACCAGTTTGTTCATTAAAACCCTAATACAGGGAACCCACCAATTGCTCAAGGATGTAAGGTAAATAGAGTATCCAAACCCTGCTTACAGGCCCAAAGACTTGATGTGGCTTACACACTGCCCCTTCTCATAAGCTTGAAGGGGCTGTGCTTTTCCTGACCACTCACATTCCCATTCATACCAAGCTCATCACTGTGTGATTAACTTAAACCTTCCTAGGATTGTTAGAACCTTTTCCCCATTATCTCAGCTGGTTCTGGTCTTTGATTAATCAAGTAATCAGCCTCTGAAATCAGCAGGTTAATTGGCAGCTCTGACCTCAATATTCTCACAGTCTTCATTCGGCCACGCAACTGTTAAGGACAAAATCCTATATATGAAAGTAAAAATTCAGTGACCACAGTGCAGTGGTAAATAACCTTTCGTCACTGTCAGAGAGCACTGCCTTTAATATATAGCACATGTCCAAGAGCAGTATTTTTTTTCCTAATAAATGCAGTCTAGCCTTGGAAAAGTAAATCTGCCTTTTCCTAACGCATCTTGAAGGCCGCCTTTCCTGACTTTTATAACCTTGGAGGTGGATGGCACCCTAATTCACTCCTTGAACAGCTTTCATTATTCATGAAGAGTTAGCGCCCTGTCCACTGTTTTATCTCTCAGACATAGTACTGCTAAAGGCCATCATGAGCATCCTCACACAGGTTGGGTTGTAGCCTTATCACCCACGAAGTAAGTGGGTACCCAACTAGGTTAGAATGAGCCTAGCTAGATCACAACCATGTGAATCTGGAATAGCAACTAAGTGATGGCAACTGCTTTCCTCCACTAGTCTCGGGGTGAAAAAGGAAACTTCAATCAGTGTTTTATGCAAGAAATCCCAAGCTTTTCAATTTAACTGAAGAACCAGCAAGCCTTTGCTCCCAAGAGCATGCCCTCACCTCTTTCCTGTCGTTCCTCCTGGCCCTCTTTCCAGTGCCTGCAGCAGTTCTGGTGTATTACTGTGTCAGCCATCCTGGCTGAGGAATTCATCTGCATGAAAAAACTCATCTCCTTGTTAGAGATGCCTTGTGTCAGCCACTGGCACAATGTGCTGAACTCGGTAACTGCTAATGTAGATGCAGCCAAATATGCCAGCACCTGCCAGGGATGAGATAAAGCCCTGTCATCCCTTCCATGGCTCCATTAGCAATTCCCCAACAGTGTTTCTTTAGCTTGGGGATGGGGCAGAAGAAAACAAGCAGGCACAGGGACATGAATTGGAATGCTTGAGTTTGCAAGTGCCCCCGGTGAAAGGTCCATTGGACCCTGCCTGTAAAACAGAGATTGCTCTTCCTTTACACCCAATTCAACTGCAGTTCTCAGCAGCTCAGCTACAGCAACTGCTGCCACCACCTCCTACAGTATTTATCCTGTGGAAAAAAGTCAACTAGAGGCTATTCCCAGGTTAACTCAGGACAGCACTTAGGACGGTCACTACTCCCCTGCTTTCCACTGAGAGCTCTGCCAACACAACCAAGAAGCCATGCTGTGAGGAAGATTCACAGAAGAGGAACTTGATAGGAAGGTAACCTGAGGCTTGAGAAACGTAGGATGGGATGCCACTGCTGAAACAAAGCCATATGAGATGTCCTGGGATATTTTTCAGAGCTTCCTTACCTCGCTTGTGCAGGAAAGAGATTTCTGCAGGTTGTGTCATACCAGCCAGCCCTAGGCTAACATCTCAGGCATCCCGGGGTGTCTAGATCAGCAGAGTACACCTAATTTTAGGTACTGGATACCTGTGTAGCCTCTCTGCATCATGGATCTGTCCACGTATGGCCCTGGCACTGCAGATTCCCTGCACCCAGAGAACAGCACAAGCAGCATATGCACTGCCTTGGGTTCAGCAATTAATCCTTCTAATATTTCCCCCACCAAGTGAAGATGTGAAGCTAAGAGGCAGCTCATTGTTTGCTCCGAATCTGAATTCAGAGACGTGACAGTGCTAATTCTTACGTCTCACCTAACACTGCTAATTCCCACTGAATTTCCAGAACCGTCAGGAAAACTTGATTTAAAAGTCATCGTTTTCACAGAGTGCAACTCAGCGTGTTTCAGAGCAACGTTTAGGGCACAGCCACAGAGGCCACTGAACAGAGGGAGATGGTTTGAGTTGCATTAACAGAGCAGCATTACTGATTCCATCCACACAACACTGAGCGTTTTGATCCTTTAAGATCTTTCACAACATTTGGAGAATGAGATTTCATTAAATCTTTAAAAGACAGTGTTTGAAAACTAAAAATCCCTGTATTTAAAGTACCTGTTTGAGTTCCTGTGCTCAGCTCTGTTGCACAAAACAGGTGAGAGAAGCTGCAGCTCTGCAGAAGCCATGGATGGGGAAAGTCACATCATAAACATCCTTCATCCCAGAGAAGGGATGCCAAAGCATCCCTCACTGAAGCGTTAATGAAACATGTAAGAACTGGGAAAATAAGCACGAGATTTGGCAGGCTATGCCTTGGTCAGGGATAATGACTGGCTGGTTACTTTGTCTGGAAGAAAAATAAATGGGAACAGAGAGAACAGGAATATATATGGAAAACATACTGCCCCATCTCCTTTGTATTCAGGCCAAGAAACTGTACAAAAAGTTGCCTGTCCTGAAAAGTTTGATGGGGGGGAAAAAGCCCTCCCTGAAAAAAGTCATTAATCTGTTACAAAATTAAGACTGCCAAATGATTAACTTTCCCCTAACGATGCTGCTTCTTGAAACACCTTGTATTTTCACACACTTATATCAACTTTAATGAATAATTCAAACTATTTTGGGTAAATAAATAAAATATGAGTTGGGCTTTTTTTGGTCTCTTATCGAAAATGTCACTGCTTTTTATTCCATTGCTTTTACACTCCTTACATCTGAAAACGCTCACAGCTGCCTGGAAATACCACAGCTTTGGCTCTTGCGCCGAGTTCAGTGAGGTCAATCAATAGCAATAGCAGTCTGTACACCAAAGAAAACCAAATCCACACTTAACCCCAGGGAAAGAGGAGGAAACAATGTGCCTCTCAGCATGCCAAAAGTAGCATGAAATTAAATGTATCACTACTCTTTTCCAGGAAAACACAAATTTGTTCTGCCCATCCTCAAAGATGCCACAAGCTATGTAGCTGCATTAATTCAGTTGTGATCCCAGCTAGTATCTCTCTCTCTCTCTCTGAAAGGCCTCAAGTCCTTTCTAACTCTCCATTAAAGGTTATTTTCTTTTAGTAACATGTTTGGGGGTCACTCAATCCAACACACATATTTACACGTGAAGTATTTACACATGAATTCCCATCCCTGCTGACCCTGCCAAAACGCCTCAGACAGATGCCACCCAACATTGCTATGAAGGATGCTGCACTTTTACCAACCCTGCTCTAGTTAAACAACAAGCTGCAGATTTTGCTTCACAGAAATCATAGAATGGTTTGGGCTGAAGGGACCTTAAAGCTCATCCAGTTCCAACTCCCTGCCATGGGCAGCGACACCTTCCACTAGAGCAGGTTGCTCCAAGCCCCTGTGTCCAACCTGGCCTTGAACACTGCCAGGGATGGGGCAGCCACAGCTTCTCTGGGCACCCTGTGCCAGCACCTCAGCACCCTCACAGGGAAGAACTTCTTCCTAATGTCTCATCTAAATCTCCCCTCTTTCACTTTAAAACCATTCCCCCTTGTCCTATCGCTACATGCCCTTGCTTCCAGCCTACAGAAAGGATGCCAGCACCATCTTGTTCACCCAAGGTCCATAATGGGAAGAGGAAATGCTCAATTCCTAGAAGCAGGGCTACAATTACCTTTATTCTCTCCCACCTACACAAGCTGCTTCTCTCCATTTCCATAATGCCGTGCCTGCCATGCAATGCCACTCATCAATCACCCCCACTTGTACCTCCAACCTGTTATTTAATTACACTCTCCTACTTCAGGTCTGTCCTTCCCATCCCACTCTCTGTAACGCCACCACCTCCCTCCTGCACCTGAAATCCTTCCAGTCATTCCCCCGCTCCAACCCAGAGCTGAAATTTTCTCTTCCAGCTTTAGTTTCTGAGGAACAGTGTCTGAAAAAAAGAAGCGTTCTGTGCTATTCTGTGAAGGACACAATATAAAAGTAAATTGTATTGTATTAAATAAAGGCTAATAGAAGAAGAGCTGAGCATTTTCTGATGCAGGCAAGTTTATGACCATTGCTTTTGAGAAATAAAATTCACTTTGCTAGATTTTATAGGTGTGTTTTATGCCCTGGGGGAGCGGGACCATGCAGCCCGGCCGGTGCGGCAGTCCCACGCCACCCTTACTCGACCTTACGGTCTGGCAGGCCCCCACTGCTCCCTGCAGAACTTGCTATTTGTGACATTACAACCATGAATTATAACTTTTCTTGAAGGTAAAACCAGTTTTATATTCAGACTGCACTGGCTGTTCAATTTTCAACCTAAGTGGTATTTATTTGATCAGTCAACAGTGGTTTATTTTTAAACCCTGCATGTACCATATGGCTCAGTGCACCTCCCAGCCCCCTCCTCCAGCCACCACTTGCCCTTCCAGCAGCTCAGGGAAGAGTTTTCAAAGGCAACACATGATAAGTAAAGGTCTCCACCACCATGGCCAGCTACAGCCCTTGCACTGCCCGAGAACTCTCCACTAAGAACATTTCCTGTGTTTCTCTTCAGTGAAGCTGGTTGCCTGAAGCCCCCATTTCAGACAACCCATGTATCTTTACAAGGTTATAATTTCTCGGGAAGAAGTCCATAATTAACCTTTATCCTTAGATAATGAAGTAGCAGAGGATACCAGAAGGCTAAGGTGAAAGAAAGAGGACATTCAGGACCAGAGAGTACCTATGGAATGCTATGGAAGAGGATGAATTTTCTCTTGTAGTACCTACGCACACATATAATACCAATTAGGCTTTTTTTGATAGTAAAGGCTTCTTTTCTTCTTCTGATAACATGGAGATGATCATTGAAGGTTTCAAAACTCACGATCACACTTGAAGTTGGCCTGTGTACAGAAGTCAGCCCTGGCAGATGAACCATCACTGAGCAAAAGGCTCCCTTTGGGGATCCCAGCACGGACAACTGCTTGGAGCTTTCCCTGCCCTTCTTGTTGGCAAAGCTGTTTTGGAGTGGGGCAAGGCAGGAAACAAGTGGGCTTTAGGAAGCTCAGCTCAGCTCATGTTGCTCTCAGTGAAGGCAGTGCAGTGTTGTGTAAAAAGACCCTGGGTAGCTTTGAAATCACTGGCTTAAATGATGTGAGCAGCCTGCTTGCGGCACTACAGAACTCAGTGGGGATGGCAACAATCACCCCAGACACAGGATAAATTAACCTCAGGAGAGCTATTTTATTGCCCAAGGCGGACTCCACCGTTTGGAAGTCAGAACTGTCACACTGTTCATAAATTGTGAGCTGACCAGGAAACCATCTCCCTCCACCCCCCAAACAATGATTAACATCTAGCCACATTTCCCTTCCATATGGCAATTATAGACCAAGAGCACTTCCCAGAACAAAGTGATGTCAGTCAGAAGCTGGAGCTAGTCATTAACTTCAGATGCAAAAAATAGCCTCACCTTAAAAATACAAATACACTGTGTCACTTGAGTTCACAGGGAAGTAGTTATCTTCTGCTTCTAGAACAAGCTAGCAAGTATCAGGCACAAGTCATCCAGTCTACCTGTTTTCCAGGTATAAAGAAAGTCACTGGGATTTGTCATGGGCTGCAGTGCAAGGAAGTCTGGTAGCAAGAACAGAGGCACAATTAGTATCGCTCGTCAGAGGAAGGGGAATCACTTCTGTGGTCTTGAAACTGCTCAAGTGTCTAATGTAAGCATTAATCCCAGGGACTATATAATTAACATATGTAATATGCACTGTTCATTACGTGGGGTGGTCTAAGAAGCATCTAATTTACTCCCTGTCTGCTCACCTCCCCCTGTGCTCTGCCCATTATTTTGTTTCCACTGGCACATCACCACTATTACTCCTACCCCAACACACCGGATGCTATTTAAACCTCTGAAACAGCAGCCAACATCTGCTATTAAAACAAACACATGAAAATTGCTCCAGAAATATTTGTTTGTTCCCTCTCAAAGTGAAGATTTCTTGCAGGAGTAATAGTCATTCACAATGCAGGGTGGACAATATTCAATCATGCTTTAGAGAATGCTTTACAGTTTATTAGCTCATGATGTTCACTGAGGCTACAAGCAGGAGATATTCACCACTGGCAAGAGATGATTTCAAGCTTTCCCAGGAGCAAAGCTGGTTTGCTCTTACTCCAGGAACTTCCTATGCTCAAATTCTGATGCAGAGACTCATGGAAATGCTATTTTGACTTGGTGACAGTGCCCAAGATTATGTTACTTAGAGTATCTCATCTCCCTCTCTTCCCTACATAAAGATACCGCAGCTTCACAGAGAGATGCATCTAAATACAGAATTAACAAACACCTGAAGAGATTCCTCCCATTTCTAAAGCAGCTTATCAAGTAACTATGTGGTGTAAGGCAGAGTCTGAGATGGGACAGGGCACCACGCAGGCATCCTTAAGTTCTTATTTGGGATGCAGAGGCTGAAGTCTAAACCCTGCAGACCCCCTGGCTATTTGGAGCCTGGTTAGAAATAAGCCCATGTCGCTGTGTGGAACTAAATCCCTTCTACCCATGAACTGCGTCTCTTCTTAACAGATATTATTACACTATTCCCATCTCCAGAACTCACTTTCTGGAGACAAAGCCCAGTGCCTCCATCTCCTAGGTAAAGGCAGCTCTGCTGAAAGGCCAGTCTGGCATTTCATTTGTTCCCATGGCCTGTGCTAATGGAAGTGATTCTGCTGTGCACAGTGTGCAAGGCAGGCTGGAAGGGCATGGGAAAATACACACCAGTTTAGCCAGCACAGCGGGATGGAAGTACAATTGCAGTGCAACAGATAAAGGCAGGTCTCTGCAGCACGCCACCTGATTTGTGTTTTTAATGGGAAAAGATTGTGGAGTTTGTTTTAGGGCTTTTGTTCCGAAAGAAATTAAGCTCTAAAAAGCCTCCACTCTTTCTATTCAATCATTTTTCCCCCCCCTGTTTACCACCTTAATAGTGTTTTCAAATGTTGGCACTGCAATCATATTGCTCTTGGCCTGAAAGCACTCTGGATGCCAACTAGTCAAACCTTCCCCAAACCCTCCTCTTTGCCCTTTGTGCTCCTGCAGCAGGCCCCAAAGGTACTTACTCTGCTCAAAAATCACACCACACATTTCCTCTGTGCATTCTTCTGAGTGCCCTGGACCTCCTCTCACAGGATAGCAGGTTCTGCCCTGGTTTTATTGGCATATTTTTCATGTTCTACTTCATTTTCTGGTGTCCACTTTATGAAAACAATCCTTTAAAGATGATCGTGCTGGAGCTGAATGAAACACTGGTTCAAGCATAGAGCTGCAGAACAGCAAGAGGGGAAGAAGAGCTTTCAAAGAACAAAACTGCAGGAATGTGACACAGATGTAAAGACAAGCAATCTTTTTTCCCTGAAGCATGAAAGATGTTTGGAAACAGAGCCATCTCCTGGATAACCAGGCTTTCAATCACATTATTCCAGCCTCTGGAGCTCATGTTTCCATCACAGAAGTCTGAAGTGTTATTACAGATCAGGAGGGTTATTTTCCTTAACCTTGTGCTAATGCTTTGGAGCAAGAGCTAAAGGCTTGAAGTCTCCAAGCAATGCCTGAAAACCTTCCCAAGCCTGGAGGAACACCAAAATCATCTCTGGGCAGGGAGATGGGAAAGGTAACATCTGTCTCAGCCCAAGTGCCAAGTCTCCTCTCCTGATCCTGAATTATTCATCACATGCTAACTTTCAAGCCAGATCAGTTTTAAATTTTTAAATATTTAATAATTGGGTATTAAATATTCATGCAATTTTATTAGAAATTGGGGAAGATGGGCACTAAGGCTCTAATTGTTAAGTTCATCATTGGGACTGAATGGCTACTCACGGAGAATTTCTAGCTTCCTAGACAGGGAGAAGGAAGAAGAAAAAAGGCAAACCAAGTATTTATGGACCCCTCTGACTGTAAATCACAAGAAACACAGATACCTGCGCCATTTGTTTAAAAAAGAATCATCCTTTAATGAAAAAAGCTGAGAAACCTACAGTAGGAACATGCTAGAAAGCCCTAGGCTGCAGTTTAAAGAGTTTAATTGCAGTGTCATAGAGAAAGATGTCCATCTTGGATACCTGTAGTGTATCTGGCTGGTAAAAGGACAGTTGAGCAGCCTCTGACTCCGAGCGCTACAAGGAAAACATGCAATAGGTCTCAGCTGTGATTCAGGGCAGATGTAGGGAAAGTTCAGCTTGATACACACCTGGAAGGAGACAGATTCTGCCCTTTTCTTGATGCCTACTCAGAGGGGATATCAAGATGTAGTTTCTCCTGAGCTGGACTGACAACTTGGACTCATTTAATATCCATGTCTGTTTCTCTCCATGTAGTTCCTGCAGACCATGTTTGCTTCTTTTCTATCCCCTCCTCTTTAGTAGATGTCATCTCTTTAACCCTGATCCATGCAGAGAGCGAGCCCATGTTCATGTCCCTCTATATTACGAGGGCACATTCCCCCCATGCCAGAAATTGTATGGTTTATACAAAAGATGACACATAAGCCCTGGAATTATATGCAAATGAATGGATGCATTCCTCACTTCTTACCATTACAACTCTGACTTTCCAACAACTGCATGGGGTAATTTCTGCACCAGCTTTCAAACAAAGGGCATCTCTGTGTTATTAACATCTCACTGTGGCAAGCAGTTTGTCACCTTTCACAAAAATGATCTGAAAAGACACCAGCAATTATTCCTAAGGAGATTATTGGGTGGCTGTGTCCCAGCACAGCAGCTGGAAGCTAAAGTGAAATAATATTCTCTGGGAAAATTCCTTTTTCTAGCCAAGAGAACATGGAACAGATTAAAAAATGAACTAAATTGGAAACAAACACACAACTAGAGGAAGAGTCAAGCTTGTTCTCTTCAATTTCATTCATCTCCATAACAACATAAGGAGCACATCTTCAAAGAGAACTAAAAGCTCCTGATTATGACACAAGATGACAGGATATTAACTTTAGGATCTTATCCTGGGAAGGAGCTTGGTATGTTATAAATAAAAGACCCTGAAGAAGAACGATTGAAGAACCTCTTGAATCCACCTGCAAAATCCACCTGATTTCTAGGTCTTCTATGTTTGGTTCTTCCAACACTTTTTAAGCACTGAGGACCAAACATCTGCAAGATAGACAAATGTTCCCTCTTCCTGGGATTGCTGTGTAATTCCTGGTTGTATCTTACAACACAACCGACGAATCAATAATTGCTTGGGTGATGTTCATGAGAAGGGTAAAGTGGAGAAAGAGCAGAAGCCCCATCTTAAGTAAGCAATCACTTATGGCCCTTGGACAGAAACGAGTAAGTAGAGCCCATGCCTGGGCAAGAAGGACCAAGGGATCCAGTCACCCAAATTTCTTCAGCAATGGAGAAAATGGTGTTCAAGAAAGTGATGTTCTACTACTATTACATTTGAAGACAGGTCACTTCTAGATATATATCAAAATTATATTTAAGAAAACCCCAAAATCCCAACCTAACAGTCCACCCTTGGAGATAAAACAGGAATTTCTTGCAAAGTGAAATACTTTTGCTAGTGCTGAACCAGCTCGTTACCTTCACCTCTGTGAAAAAATGCTTTCATTACTTTGACAGAAGCTCTTCTAAACACCAACACCCATGGTTAGAGATCTCCTCTTTGGAGCCAGAGAAGCCCAAGGAAATCTGGGCAAGTTTCCTGTTTGCGATGATGGGAAACAACAAACTATAGCTCCATTTTTTGGGTGCATGTTGCCAACAGCTCCAAGCTCAGCCTTTCCACACAATTCATAAACATATTAAAAAAATCATGAGCTCTGCCTGTTTCAACTCCAAGAAACATCTGCACGGAACATAATGGTCCAAAATGGAGCACTTTAGTGTGTTTGTTTCTTTACCAGCATTTCAAAAAGTTTCTTTACATCACCTAAGAGATGTAGCCCAGAGTCAGACATCATGTTGCTGCCACACAATACCTCATGCAAGGAAAAAAAGCTAATATGCAGAATAATGCAGCCAGGGGCCAGAATAGATCCATGAGGAGGTAAAGACACGCAGTGACTTTACAAAGGGAACTTAAAGGTAATTTACAATAAAGAATGAGGAAAAAGGAGCAGGAGTAAGATTTTCAGAGAGAATGCAGAAAAGATTTCAGGACTGAGTCAAGCACTCAGAAATCTAGAAAAGAAAAAGAAATAAAATAGTGGGATCTGGAAGAAAGACAAAACAAAGAGAGACAGACAAATACAGCCAACACAGAACGCTGCGTGGACCTACCTGCTAAAGACAACACTGTCTGTCAGTTCTTAGAGCTCTGTCCCAGTGCAGAACAAGAGCAGTTTGAATAAAGGATCAAGGCAAATCACCCAGGAGGTTAAAACTAGTATCACTTGTAATTCTTACCAGCTGAGGGACTTTGGTGGAGGAACCAGCAGGAGTGGTGATTGATTCCACACCTGCACGTTCAAATTACCTTAAGCAAGGTGAGCAGAACCACTTGGGAAGACTTCAAATCACAAAAGAATACTTGAGGACAGATCTAATATGCCAGAAACCCTTTCTTTTTTTCTAAGAAAGAGATATTTTACTGGCCTATAAGCCTTTTTGCAGCAGCAGTAAAAAACCCAATACCCAAATGACAGATTTCTGCTACAAGGCAGAAGGTTCAGTGTCTCTTCCTTCAAAGGAAGGCCACTGGAAGAGTCTAGTAAAGGGACTCGATAGCTTTAGAGTTTATACTAGAGCTTTTGGCATAATCTAACTGCAAATAATAATAATGATAAAATGCTCTGATAGAGGGGGTTTGGATGGAGAAAAAAGGTGAGGGAAGTAGAAACATATTCTTAATGAAAATCTTATTTAGCAATTTTCTTTTAATGTGCTTAAAAATTCCACTGAGGTCATCATTCTGGAGAGATGACAAACTCCTGGGACAAAGGCTGGAAAATCCTGGTAGTCGTGTCACATTTAGCAAGTCAAAGATATGTTTGTATAAGGCTGTAGAGGGCTAAATCCATTTTACATGCTGTATGTATTATTAATTTCTGACAGTGGGCTTAGAAAAACCTAATTCGCTGGAATACGAGCTCCCTTTGAGCGGAGGGAAGCCTTTTCAAAACTCATCTTTTATTGACTGAGTCATTTTTGAGTCAATCTGTCTGCTTTCGGCAAGACAAGAGTTTTAAATCTTCTCTCTTTTTTTCCTCCTTTTTGAGTCGTGGCAAGTCTATTAAAACCTGCTAATGTATGCAGCAAGGCCTCTGATTTGAAATGTAATGAATTCTTCAGATAGTGGCAGATAAGGGGGAGAAGATGATAGAAAGAGCCAAAAAAAGAACTCTCCAGAAAAAGAGGAGGAGAAAGGGTGAGAGGGAAGGAGAAGGATTAACCCTTTTTATCCAGAAGAAGACAAACTTTAAGCTCCATTAATGGAATCAGATAAAAAAGCAGAACTGAAAGAGGCAGAGCATCCTTAGGCTCGCCTGGAGCTGAACAAGACAAAGAATAAATGAATCTTTCCTCCTAGAGTCTCTTGTAAGATTAGGTAATTCCCTAAGTGACAAATGAATAACTTGGAGAAAATTAGCTCCATCCATATAAATAAGCCTTCATATTCCAAACTCATCACCCAGAGCTTCCCAGGCGAATGCCCTGAAATATTTCTGCTGTTGTGTAACAGATGGTTTCCTCCTCCCCCCTTCCTTGGTGTGGTTCCAAGCGCAGTATCTTTCAGGTGATCTTGTTTTAGCACAAAAATGAGCAATTTGGGTATAAATCATCAATCCTGTTAGTGCTTGGCAGTTTTATTGTAGTTGGCATCTTTGAAGTGCTGGACAAACATTATGGAGTTACACAAATGAGAGATTCGCACTGTCTCCATTTTACAGATAGAAGAGCTAAGGAAAAGAAAGTCAAAGATGCTACTTAATTCGACAGCACTGATGTGGTGACAGCCTGGGCTGAGAGCGCAGAATCTGCTGAATCACAGCACAGACCTGGGATATCTTTGTGTTTAACAGGAAAATTCATAGCTCAGTCTTGAATTTGATGGCTTTAAAAAATGAAATTAGCTCTATGATAAAGTTCTAATGAAACAAAACCTTAAGAGGAAAGAGTCTCATGGAGCACAGGTGACCCAGTGGATTACAATTACAATTAAGCTCAGCAGAACTGATGCAACTGAGTAAATACAGGAGACTGAGAAGTCGGTCCTGTCAACCTAATGCCCCTTTGCTAATGACAGGCACTGAAATGTTTTAACAATTGAGATATCCCAAGTAACAGAGGCAAAATCCTTCAATTTAACATGCAGCAGAGGTATGTAAGTCCATGCATGCGTTGATGGAGAAGCTGTCTTTCCCTACAGATGCAAGGCATTCAGTTCTCCATCACACAAGTCAAACTACAAAAGGCAGAAAAGAGTTTAAAGAAGTGCAAAGTTAGCTCAAAAGCTGCTGGAGGCACAGAGGCTGTGAAAAGGGACTGTGAGCTGGAAAAAACAGCAGCAGGAAATCTTTGCAGTGGGATACAGGCCACAGGTAAAAGCGTTATCTTGGAGGCCAGCAAGCTATGGGAATTAGCCTGGCTTTTCAAACTGCTCCCAGGTATTGTCTGCCCTTGCTGGCAGAAACACATTTTTTCCCACCCTGGAGAATAACAATGGCTGTATACCTGTGCCCACTGTCCCTTGATAGGATTTTCCTCAACTGGAAAACTGTCTTTTCCTACCTGTCTGTTTTGCTTCACAACCCTGACAGGAGGGCTGCAGAATTCACAGATACGAACTTTTACATCTCTTCAGAAAGAAGAAGAGGTTACGCTTGCTGTTATGTTTGTAGACGCAATCCTGACCTTTAGCTTGGTCCCAACGCAGATTCAATAGCTGGCACTCACTCTCTGCATCAGTAATGAACGAAAGGTTATGGCAGGGAGCACGCTGGGTTGTGGATATACCATTTTCCAGAGAAGCTAAGAAACTTAGAGCTGGACTGTTACAGAGGCAAAGTGTTTTCCTGGCAGAGCACTTTTATTTGGGGACAAGGGCATGAACCAGGACTGTGGTATCGGCCCTTATGTCCTGCACAAACACCATTTGTGTAACTGCATTCTGCCTTCAAGTTAGAAAGACACTTCTCACTTGCTGCCATAAGGACAGTTCCTGTGTGGCACTAAGCAGTTACTATATTTCACGCTAGCTGTGGATGCATTTTAGTGATGGATGAAGCAATCCCCCTGCATATTTCCTATTGCTGTGAAGTTCACAGAGCACTTTGGGAATCCCAAAAGGCTGACATGCTTATTGCAGCAAAGCCCTGCTGACACCAACTGCTGTAGCAGGCTCAAAGAACAGCCTACCCCAGAATATCACCATTTTGATTTTCCAACTGCAGTCTGCATTCTTCTTACACAGCCTCCAGCTCCCTCCTTCCTGTCCTGTTTGTTTGAAGATCCTCTTGCTTCTTGGTGTTGCCTGAACTCTTCTATCTCTTTAATTCCTGAGAGCTCTGAACCAAACGCTGCCTTAGTGCAGGACCTACCCCGTTTGAAATAAGATCAGGCAAGAAACCAAGATCCATAGTGCTTAGTCACCAAAGAGAATATTTTGGTACAGAAAATGAGCATCGCACATAGGTAACCTTGACTCTTGGTCTCCAACGATCCACGCACCCAAGGGAGCAAATGCACAGAGAAATCTGCTCTCTTGCACTGCAGTCTTCTGTGAGAAGGATTCATTTCAGGTTTAGGTTTAAATATTTCACCTTCTGCTGCTGGGAGCTCTCCCACTGGGGCCAGTGACACCAAAGGCTATGGAGGCTGTGCTGCTGGCACGAAGGGCACTGCTGGGACTGGTCAGCCAGAGGATTAGCAACAATGTATGCTGAGGGACAAGTGTGGAAGGGAAAAAATGACACCCACAAAATGCCTGTGTGCATGGCATGTGCAAGCAATGAAAAATAAATTTACTCAACAGGGTTAAATCAATGAATTAGCTCTGTGCTTGAAGAAAAAGTTATCACTAAAGGCCGTGCTATTCAGTAGCTCACTTTACATCTGAGAAAAGTCTGCAAAAATCCTCTTGCATTATCCCTAGCCTTATAGATTTTTTCTTTTCATCTGAGGCTCAGAATGGGGATTACCCATTAAGGTGCAGTGGCCAAATCACATTCAATCTATTCTCTGTTAAAATAAGAGAAAGCTTCAGTCTTTCCTGTCCTCTTCCATCTCATTCCCATCCCCTATCCAACTTTCAACAGGTGCCCAAGTCCTGAACGCCAAGAGGAAATGCAGGATGATACCTAAATAACAATACTCAATTCCCTGTCCTGTAGCCTGCATCCTACTTCTTCAGCACCAAAGAACAAGAGTTCATTTAAAATCATCTACTTCTAAACCCAGTAACGATACAGTTGGCAATCACCAGCCAGCACTGACCAAATTGGACCTGCACAGACTCCATATTTCATCCCCCCTTTTGTGAACAGGGATGTTGCTCTAACGGTGACAGCAGCACTGGCAGGTTGGTAGCAGAGCATCTGGGCTCAACCAGACTGCTAAAACATCTGCAGCGGTTCACATCTGGCCACCCCGATGCTTGACCCAGCAGCACCAGCTCAAGCAGATGTGCTCAGTGAGGGAATAAAGGACCAAGCCCTGAGCTGTGCCAGATCAGCCTCTTCCCTGAGCCTGGCACTCCAGTGGGACCATAATCAAGGTGACTTAAACAGAAGACTCAGTAAGTACAGATGGAGTGAGGTAATAGAAGCAAAAGAAGACTAAAGAAATAAATACCTTCACAGGCAGGTGAAGCACAAAATTACAGGCAACTAAAATGCTTTTCCCAGATTGGAGTTTTTATAGAAACATGTTTGCTTCTTCTCAACTTACAGAAGTCAGACTGTAAACATCTGCTCGTTCTGCAGACTCTCTCCCACAATGTTTTGATTTAGGTATTTTCCTGTAATGTTTGCAACTTAAACACATCAGAATTGTGCCAAAGCTCCTGAAACAGTAACAGGGATTGCAGTTATCAGAAAAGTGAAAAGTTAATAAACCCAAAGTCATTACAACAAACTTACAGGAACCCTGGCATCACCCTGAAGCATTCCAAAGCAGAAGAGCTGAAATTACCTTAAAAACATCTTTCCCATAAACTAGAATGGCCTCCCTTTTGGCACGAGAACTACTGCAGTATCTCGACCCTTCGAACATTATAATCTTCCTTCTGGACAGCCACATGTTGATTATAACATCCAAGGATAGACATTATCAACAGTTGCTTCCAGAAGTTAGTGAGCTGTTGTATTCCCAGTGCTATTTATTCTGCTGCCCTATTAATTCTATTTATTTGTGTTAGGATTTCAAAACAAGTCATTTAGGGCTTACTAGGAATTACAAAAACCTCGTGTAATTGGGATTCTGATTTAGTTATCAATACAAATAGACATGCTGCACTAAGAAGTAAAAGATAAAGCCATAAAGCAGGGTTTGCGTTATTTGCAGCCGCTCCGAGTAAAAGAACATTAAAGAAGAGCTGAAGAGATTTTTATTAATGCTTTAGATGACTTAGGGGGAAAAAAAAAGAAGTCACTTAATCATAACATTGTAAACAAGGAAGTTCTACAGAAGTATTTAAAAATATCTGAAATTGTTTCAGGAGCCCCATTGATTTGAATTAGGCAGCTGCCTAATCACAGGGGCTGCAATTTTAATGAATATTTCAACAGGAAATGTAGAGTTGATTATATATATCAAAACAGGAAAGATCCAAATGCTGCAGCTCCTCATTTTTTGTGTTGTTTTATTACCTTCATGCGCATACCCAAACCAACTCCAGAACTAACACAGAACTTACCTGGCGGCCCCTGTCCCTGCTCCCAGTGCTTCTGGCTGCAGCTCTGATCTCCCTGTCTCGATACGTGTCATTAGGCACAGCATTTAAAGAAATAATTAGTGATTCAATCAGATTTTACACTGGATCAAGTGACTGGAAACTTCAATGCTGTGCTGCAGCTTTCCCTTAACAACCTTTAGGGCATGTTATATATACTTAATTAGATAATGTTTATACAGTGCTTTGAAGAAATAAGGGACTCTGGAAGGGCTAGGTCGTATTTCCAGAAAGGAAAAGAGCAATGTTGAGACAGCAAAGGCACAGAGGGAGAGCAAAGCTTTGAGAAACCAACCACCACCTTGTTTTCAGAAAGGTTTCAGGACATCTGAGTTAAAAATATGTCCGCAGCTTCCAACATCAGGGCACTAAGAAAGAAACCAAAGTTGTAAAACACAGGATGCTGCAAAGGCAGTTAAATGACAGTGTTGCTGATACCCAAGTGAGAATAGTGGTAACATAGCCAGAAAGACAGCAGCACCTCTACAGAGGAAAAACTTTGCACACACACAAGCACAAGGCATTGATTATTACTCTGTTAAGGCAATTTGCAAGATAAAGATTTGGACAGTTGTAGGCCTTGATGATGCGGTCTTCTCCTGGGAGCACTCTTATTCATAAGAGTGGGAACTAATGGAATAAAAGCATCTTGCTTCCTATTATTTTGTAATGAGAGAAACAGGGCTTTCTGCTAATGATAGGGTGCTTTGTTGGCTGCATGCTAAAATACTGAAATACATGGCAAAATACTAAGATGTGCTCACCACAAAAGTCCTCCTACCAGAAAGAGGGGACAGTGTGTGGTGTTCACCAGAGTAGGCACCCAGAGAAAGCACTGAAAGAATGCAGATCACAACAGGAGGGCGAAGGCCAGGTCCTCCTCTGGATCAGGATGAGGCACCACACCAGTCCTCGCAGAGGGCATCTGATCCAAACCTCTATTAAAAGAATTTGAAGAGCAATAAGCAAGCTGCAACTAAATCCACTCAGAATGGCAATGAACAAGTGATGTTGCATTGAGCCACTTGCCTCCCTACAGGGCCAGCGGCACAGAGAGTGCTCCGAAGAGTTTCCAGTGAGTGATGAAAGCAAACAATGTATGCAGGGAGCTTTAAAAATGATTGCAAAGAGAGCCCTGAGCTTCTGCTCTGCGAGCTTTTTTCCCTTTTTTATTTGCCTGTAACTAAGTTACATGATTTCTTTGCAAGTCTAATTAAGCAGTTAATTGATGCTGGTGCCCTTTAGCATCTGGCATTTAAGATTAAGTAAATAATGAAGAAAAGTGCATGCAGCACCCAGCAATAATTAAACACAGCAAGGGTTTGCTCCCCACCCTCCCTCATTTTAACCTGTTACATAGAAATCTCCGAGGATAACTGTCTTTAATAGCCTCAAATACACTTACATGCCATATAATGATACTCAACAACAATATTCTTCCTCCTAGAGATGGTGGATAGGAGGGTGTATATCTGATCTTAACCAGCAGGTTTTATTTTACACCTTGCACCCAGAGGAAGGAAGAGGTTCACTGCCACAGCTCTACCCAACTGAAGAGCATGTTAAATGGATCTTCATGGAAATGCACTTTTGAATCCAGAAGCGTGAGTGTTGGGATCATGCATTAAAGATTTGCAGTCAAATTTCTCCCTTTCTCATGTGCTTACTCCTTCCCGATGGTCCATACAATGTTATCCATGCATTCCCTGCAGACTATGGAAATGCAAAAAAAGGAAAGACTCAATTAAATCTAAATAGTTGTTACAATGAGGGTGGTGGGGCATTAGAACAGGTTGCCCAGAGAGGTGGTAGATGCTGCATACCTGGAAACATTCAGCGTCAGGTTGGACAGGACTTTGAGCAACCTGACCTAGTTGAAGATGTCCCAGCTCACTGCAGGGAGTTTGGACTAGATGACCTCTTAAAGGTCCCTCTCAACCCAAACTATTCTATGATTCTATGATTTTTTTTACTTGTAGAGCACTGCACTGAGTGTTTGCAGTCTGATCTTAAGAGTCCAGTTTCCTCAGAACGTCACATTTTAGGGCCTGGACTCAAGTTCTAAGACCCCAAGACTTCCACTGTAAGAAACCGTGAAACAGCTCCAGCAGACCCAGCTTCTGCAGCTCCCCCAACAAGCCCACTTAAGAGCACAAAGCTCAGCTCCTGCCTTCCACTCCAGCAGTTTAACAGGCAGACTGCCTCTCCCATACAGAGCTGATTTAAACTAACAACAGCATGAGTGGTTTTCAGTTCTTCCCGAGCTGCTTGACGGAAGGAATTGCTTCCCAAAGATGAGTACCATAGTCTCTTTAGACTCTGTAAGCAAGAAAAGCCAGTGTGGAGACTCATGCCCACCTCCCATGGGTGCTGTGAGTCTTAATTAGTATCTCTAGCATGCCCAGAGACCTTTGGACAGAGGGTGCTACAGAAGTGGAAAATATTATCATCATTATGCCTGCTACCACAAGTGCTGGCATTCGAGGCAGAGACTTCACAGCAGATGGTGAAGTCGCTAGCACGGCTGGCTGCAGTTATAATTTCCCTCATCACAGCCTCTCCTTGCTGGAGCAGGCTTCACCTCTTGATGTCTGAAGAGCAAAACAGAACCTGTGCTGACAAGACTGCATCGTGCCGGTCAGTATTGCTGACACATTCAAACCAGCACTCAAATCACTAGAAGGTAAATCATCCAAGGGACTTTCTAATTAAAAAGAGCTTCACTTTCATGGCAACGCTTTCTCCTGCCTGTCACAGCCAGCCTTCCCCTGAATTCTGATCATTAAAGGGAAACAACAAAGAATTAGTCAGCTTTTGTTAAGTGGCAAACATTCCCACTCTAAACCATGAGCAAAACAAGGAGAGACATTTTATAGCTCTCAGAGCAACTTTATAACTTCTTAAACACTATTTCTGTATCTCTTGCTAATTGCTCATTTGCCCTGGTTTTATGGAACAGCCTGGCTCACGCCACCTTTGACAGAGGAGAGCAGCAGTGTTTAACAGGCTGCAGTAAGTGGGATATGATATGACTAGTTCTAATTTTTATCCTTATTTATTTCTAACTGCTGGGGTTAGCAGCCTAGGACTCCGAGCTACCTGAGGCGTAACTAAGATGCCATTAGCTTTAAATCTGTTCCCAAGTGCTGCAAGCAGCCTCTCCATTTAGCTTAGCATATCACCTTGCAGATGAAGACTTTTGCATACCTGCAGAATGTTCCTATTCTGCTTCAAATTTTTCATTACATCAAAATCTTTCTATGACTCCAGAATACAAGCTCAGGGTAATGCTCCCCTCCTCTTTCTGTGGGGTTTTCAGGTTGTAAAACGCGAAGGATCCTACAGTAGAAAGAATTGGTTTGAAATGAAAGTGAAGAGTAATCTCCACTACTCCTTATAGCACCACGGGAGTCCAAAAACATTCTGCAGGGAGCTTGCAAACGCATCAGCACATCTACGGAGGAAAGGACGTGAGCGTGGAAACAACCCGACCAGGAGTTACTGCAAATGGTGGCTGCTGATGAAAACGCCTTTAGCCCACATCTGTGAGGCAGATCCAACATCCCCACTTCTATCTTGGGATTGATTTTTATCACTTTTGTAAAACAGAAGCTTCCCCTCGCCTAAACTCTGCCTCATTTCAGGGAAGTCATCACAATATGGCAGGCTAAAAAGGGAATCACATGCCGTCGTCATTATCAGCCTATTCACAAACCCTCTGCTGAATCTTTCAGATTGCCTTTGATGCCACTAGTGGTGAGGTTTTTGATGACACATCCACAGTCTGTAGCGAAGGTGGATGCTGCTGCTGCCTCCAGCCCTTCCTTATGGAAGTCTCTGATCTATTTGGCTTAAATACTTCTGCTGCACGCCCATGATGGTGTCTGATCATCGCAGAAGTTAACTTTACAAAGTTGCGTACCTACCCAATAACCCACCATGCTGCAGCACTCCAACAGACCTTCCATGCAATACGGACAGAAACACACTCAGCCAGCCAGAGAAAAGGTAATTCATGAATCTGATTTCAACCAGCTTTTCACCTGTCTGATTTTCATCCATTTTTCACCCATTGAGCTGAAGTTGGTTGTGTATAGGAATTATATAAGAATTCTCAAATGGAGGCTGGATTGACCTGCTGCTCTCTGATGAGGTTATGCCAGATAACCTGGCACTGAAATGGAGAAAATGTGGAAACACTGAAACAGAGAGTGAAGACTCCCTCAGATGCTGTGACTACCTAAACCACACCAGGTAGCTTTAATTTAGCCTAAATAATGGATTGCTCCCAGATGCTCAGAACTCTCTGATGGACAGGCATGACTTTCCCCTGAGTTTTAAGACTAGCTATGATTTAATCCCATGCCTTCACCTCCTTGGCACAAAATAACACCAGAAGCATGAGATAGCTGCACCAAAGCCAGCACCATATGGGACACTATCTCCTCACTGATCTGTGCCATGGCAGGAGCACATCACAGCAGCGCTCGTGCTGCTGTACTGTCCACTGGCGGATTCCCAAGGGGATTGCAAGGTGATGGCTTTTTTCCCAAACAAGCTGAGAGGGTCTTTCACCTTTTCGTTTAGGATACCAGGTGATTAGTAACCACTGGACAAGCTGCCCGGACTGCATGGACGTTAGCAAACCAAGTCAATAGGCGTGAAGATGCAGAGAGGCTTCTCTCCCTTCCTATTGACATTTGTATGTCAGCACCACATTCAAAAGGCTATCACAACATTATCACATCACGGTCTGTGCCATGATTAAGATGGCAAAGTAATTACAAGTGTCTGCTTTTATACGCTGATTGCTTTCCAAATAAATGTCCTCCATTCCAAATAAATCCACTATGGATTAACATTTCTCCTCCTTGCCTAGAATGTATTTGATTAGAAAAGCCTGATCAAAACTCTGCTTGACCATTTTTCAGCACTTCACCATTTTTCTTTTCCTCATCAGGAAGAGAAGCATATCCATTAGTTAACCTTTTCAAAAACATTCTTTTTGTAGTCTAATTCAAAGGAGGAGTATAAAAAACTTGTCAGGCTTGGCATGTGAATAGCTTTTTGTGAGCGCAGGGAACAAGCATTCAGATATCAGAACATCAGCATGGGGAGATAAGGGTAGCTGTATACGTGCATGCTTATCTGAATGCAAGATCAGGGCTGTGAAACCAGCACAAACACCAAGGACACAATCCATATATTGATGTAATTCTTAGTGGGACTCGTGCATTTCTGTGAATTTGCAATTAAATAAAGCCTATTCCTTAAAAAGAAAACAAGGAGTTAAGGATATAATTCACAGTCTATTGAGATCAATGGGAATTTTTTTCCACTGTGTTCAAATATTGCTCCATCTCCCTCCTTCCCAGCATGTCTACTAGAATATTAGAGAAGAAATTACCTGGAATTTGTACTATTTTTAAGCAGACCAAGAAATTCTCAGTTCTTTTAGTCTGCTTTCTAACCCAGCAAATCCAAAGCTCTCCTTCCTTCCACGGCTAACATTTCCTGTATGTTAATCCGCATTAGTTTCATACCAAATAAAGTCATTGAAAACATACAAATACATGTGGGTGACGAACTGATGCAGGAAACATAACTTTGAATCTCCTGACTTTTATGCAATTAAAATATCAACTTAATTGTTGGATCTGTGTAGCTTCTCTCATTTTAATATGTAAATTAGTCTCTATTACTCTATAGCTCAAAGAATGTGTTACTCGGCTTACTTGATTAGGCTGGGAATTGCTGGTCCTGCTGTCACTGTGTTTACACTTTAGTGACAACTTTGCACATCAAATTCACATAATGCGGTGTCATCAACTTACTCATCAAATATAAACTTCTTAAATACAGCCGCTGCTCTAGAATATTGAAACAGCCTTATTTTGCTTCATTTACAGCCCCTAAATAATCAGAGGAAGTGAAAAGGAGAAAAAAAAAAAGAAATGGGAACGCAACTGGAAAACAGTATTTCCCAGGAAAAAACAGCTTCTCACAGAGGCAGATGAGCAAATGAGAAACAGCCCATGCAAAAGGTTATCCTTTGGCTTCTGAATTTCAGTTGGATGTTGCCCTTCTAAAATGCGGAATGAGTAGACATTATTTCTCAGTAGACATACTCTATTTCTCAGTCTCTACACATTCATGCCACCTGATTTGGGATTCAGTGTTAAGGGGTCTCTACTCTGGGAAGGCAGTCCCATTTCAGCTCCCAGCCACGTATACTTACCTGGAAACTGAAATGAGGATTCCAGAGAAAAACAGCAAATTCAGTGATTTTTGTCCCATTATGAACCTGCCAGAACAAGAATACTGCCACCTTGGATAGTATTGAGAAGGAAAGTGTCAATAAGTTCAGTATTTTCCCATTACTGTTATTTTTCCTGAATCTAATAAACATCCCCAACCAAGGGACATTCACCTTGCCGGTACAAGGCTTTTCAAGACATTCCTGGTAACCACGACACCCCTTGCAGTCCCTTGACTAGGTTTCCACTACTCTCTGCTGTTCACCAAGGCATCAAGCTTTAATTTCCAGGAGAAACAATACATTGACAAGATGTAGAGCAGAGATCTGAGGCTCTCCCCTGCTGGAGTGCTCTACCACGCTGGCAGGCTGGTTTCTCTAATGTCAGGGAAATCGTATCGGCCTGAATTTGAGACATCAGCACAAGCCTTTCTTCTCAATCCTGCTGATGAATGAAAGAGCATTTTCAATTGTGTACATCCAGAGGCCTTGTGGCACATGGATCCTAATCAAAAGCTGCTCCGTGATGCAAACTGCTGTAAAAGGCAGCTCATATCACAACCCTGCAGGATCCAAAGGGCAGCTGCAGATATAATACTGCATTTCCTTCCCTTCATGGGAAATGCTGGACTGGAGAGACCTAGCAAGAGCATCCTGACTGGTACATAGCCACCAAGAAGGCAACAACCAAATAACAAGAGCTTGACTCAAATACCCAAGCAGGAAAACACAACTGCCAAAGTTTACCAAGGCCCATAAAGCTCGACAGCCTGTTGGCTTGTCTCTGCTTGATAAAGAAACCATCAGCACAGAGGGATAGAGAAGAACAGAGGGATGCAGAAGAACTACAGCCACAAAGGGTGTTATCTGCAATATGGCAGTTTCCCTTGTAGGAATCACTGGAGCTATGGAAATATTATGCAGGTTCACAGGCTGCCTCTTACAAAAGCAGACATATGCAGGCCTCCAGGAACTCCACACGTGAATTGGGTGGAAAAGAGGGGCCAGGAAGAAATCCTGCAGCTCTTCTGCGCTTTGTGAAGACTAAATACAGTCTGGATTGTAGCCTTTGACTGACACCAAGTTTTACACATTCAGCAGCTACAACAGAACTACAGTACAAGATTTATTACAAACCCCTGGCTCCCTGGACAGCACACAGAGTCTGGAAGTCCTGGCAGTGTCCCAATGGCACCTCTCATCCCTGTTTCACAAGAAGCTGCCTCCTTTGGGGTTTGTTCAGTCAGTGACCGCTGCCTGCCCGCTCCTGGCCTGCCCGCTCGCAGCACACGGATTAAGTTTGCTCGGGGGCAAGTCTCTGGGTGTTTAATGGATTCATGGCATGCTGCCATAGGCAGGGCATACACCGTTTTCAATGCATTCAGTGCTGCATGACTTCATAGCTGTGCTATCTCCAAAAAAACTTGGGAATCTATCCGGATGACAAATGTTATAGATAATAAAAGCAATCTTTTTTAATGTTTAAGCTTCTTGTTTAATGTTTCTTTCAGCCCTCTTGAGGTACTACACTTTTATTCAAGACAAGAAACCTGGTTGTTCACAGGTGGCTGTGCTGACTTCAGTAGTGCAAAGCATTCACCATCAAAGGCCACACTGGTGCTGAATCAGAACACACGAAGGCTTCAAGGTATTTTCCTCTTGTGTCTAGACTGCCCAAATCTATTGACACCATTGTAAAGTAAAAGGGTTTTATAGACTTTGCCTATCAACTTCTGTAACACTGTCAATACTGAAGTACAGGAGGTCTCAACTTGGTTATAGCCTTTTAGGAAAACTGGTATATTTAGTAGCCCCACCTGTAGCGCTGGGCTGGGACAAAGGGATATGGATGCTGAGGAAGGAAATCACAGTAAGCTCTATTTAAACTACCACCTTATTCCCAGCCTTAATATAGTGTTCAGGTCCCAGACTGGTCTAAATGTCTTGCAGAAGAGAAACTAGCGGCATAAAGCCAATAATGATAACTAGCAGGGAGGTGAGGCATTGCCCCAGGGAGGCACTGCTCTTCAGCTGCAGAGTCAGCATGGGAAGGCAGGCAGGCTCCAAGCAGCTCAGGCAAAGCAGCTCCTGAGGACTGCTGCTGAATAACCCTCATTCCGTGTGCTGCTTTCCATATCCTTCGTGTTTTGCACATTAAAGCTGTTCAACATGTCTGATCCAGGTAGCAGTAAGGAACGATTTCTTCCCCCATCAAGAACATGTGGGCCATCTCTGGAGTGAAAGAGGACAGAACTTCATCAGTGCACAGCAAAACACCAGAGGCAAAGACAAGCTCTTTATAAACTTCAGAAGAAATTGGGATATGCAGAAAGCAATTACTTTATTGAAATCAGGCGGGGCACAAAGGCCAACATCCTGCTCTTACCAAAAGTCCCTTAACATTTGAAGACAGCAAATGCCCTGGACCTTCACTTTGTGTCTCTTCAGAAAGAAGGCAATTCCTTTAGTGCAAATTGAAGGGGACTTGGCATGTTAAACATCATGGAGAGAAGTGTCACCTAATGAATCCTTCCCATGCTTTAGGAATAGGCATTACAGAACAGAAGACGAGCTGCCTTCTATGCATTCACCTGGCCCAACCTTGTTTGACCAGCAAGATGCTGGGAGCCATCGGCACAAGGTGAGAGATGGATGCTGCATTTGCCTGTGTGCATCCACCAACAACTAAGGTCACACAAAAATCCTTCATCAGGTGGACTCAGGTTCCATTTGCAGGTGCAGCCCTCATCATGTGTGGATTTCCTATACACAGATGGTAGGAAGCACCAAGGCTTCCAAGCACCAACAGCTCAGCCAACTGTGGATGGAGAACAGCAACTTCTAAACTCCATCTGCTCCTTTTTTGTCGCCTTCTGTACTCAGAAACACATTCATCAGAAGCACAAGCATGCTGGGACAGTGACAAATTTTACCATCTCTGGCTTGTCACTTCAACAAGATTATATTATTTTAATATTAATTCATTATCCCATTTAATTCCAATTAATTACATTTTTACAAGGCCCTGACATGGCAGTAATGCTGGAGACGGCCTCTGCTGAACACCAGATGTAGCATCTCTGTTGGGGTCGAACACCTGCCCTACAATGAGATTCCCCAGACCTTCACCAAGGACCCCCTCTTCCTACTTTGCCCTAACAAGGGAAAAAGGACACTGAAACCATTGAGATGGATCAATAGCTTTCCTTTTTGGTGGGATTATGTTAAGGAAAATAGTTTACTTCCAAAATTTCTCCACAGATGGTTGAAATCAGAGTTGATTTCCCCATCTTCCTTCCTGGTAGGGGTGCCAGCCTGTCTCTCAACAGAAAGAATATTAAAAGCACTTTTCCTCTTGCTCACGGGGAAAGGCTGCATGAAAGAAGGGAACACTCCACTGTGCCTATGGGATAGCAATAAATCATGAGAGCTCATGGAATTTGCATTACTGAGTTCTTTAGTCAGGAACCAGCTTCCATGGGTCAGCCGTTCCTACCTTCAAATACACTATATTTAAGATGAGAAGACAAATGGAAATGATCATCACCCGAAGCATTCTCATTTCTACCTATGCTTAGCTACAATACACACATCATTACTTCTGTCAGCTCCCCATGAGCTGCCACCTACCTATTTGCTTGCAACTAAGACTGAACTCCATCTCAGAAAAGAAAAATCTAGAGGTCTACTAGGTCCACACAAGACAAAAAAGCAAGATCTAAACAGAAATGGCCTGGAGAGAAACAGAGAAAACCCGGAAAAGCTATGGAGCTGGAAGAAAAGAAGCAGAAGATGCAGCCTGAATACAGAAGAGGGGGAGTGGTGGTGTGTGCTTGTGAAGAGTGCAGGGAAGAGAAACGCAGAACTGCAACAGATTCCCAATCTGGGCAGTGATGCCCCGTGCCACCTTTCCAAAGCTGTTACAACATGCATCCCTGTTCCAGAGACTTGGACCCTCCCTGCAGATGGCAGCCTGACCTTGGAGCACCTTGCTCATACACAACCCAGACCTGGGCAGCCACGGGGAGAGAAACAAAACACCCACGAAGTCACAGCCCATTCCTGTACTGTGGCTGCCACAGATCTGCCCCATCACCACCACACAACCCCATGCGCAAGTTTATACTTGGCAGAAGGAGGGCATGTTGTTACAGCTCACATCAGTCAAACCTCTGCTCTGCAATAGCCCTGGTACCCACTTTAACAGAGACTATCACAGCATAAATGAGAGGAGAGGACCACTGAACTATGTGGCAAGTTGCCAGGTTGTGCTGCAGCCTCCAGCGGTTACGCTCAAAGAGATTTAAAGTCCAGCATAACCTTGATTTTTAATAGAGTCACATTTAATGAGCTTTAACGTCCACAGTAATAATTTCCTTATTACCTATCCAGAAGTCTGAACCATGATCAGAAGAAACGTGCTGCACTCCAGTCCAATGCATTTAATACCGGCCAACACATTAGTATTAAAACCACCAACATCATTGTCCTCAATGCTTTTTTTTGCTTGGTCTAATTCTCTGAACCTTAAGCATCATTGTTGCAGATCACATGAGCTTGTTGAACACAGCAAACCTGACTGGCTAGAGGCCACCCAAACCCCTCACCTCTGCCAAAAAGCCCTTCAGGTTATATGGCAAAATAGGACAGTAAGATCTTACATTTACCTTTATAGTCAAAAGGCAAAATGCAAACTTACATATGACCTTTGTTGTCTTCCCAGCTTTTATCCACACTCTTCCTACTGTGCCCTCAGCCTCCCTTCATCCTATTCAACTCTGACACAAGAGACCTCCCACCTCAGCAGCTCAGAGAACTGAATTTGCCTCTTGCATGTGTCATACAAATGAAATGGATAAACAGACATATGGCTATTGCAGCTGACAGAAAGGGGTGCAAGAAAAATTCCAATTCTTGTTATTTTTGCACAGAAACAGCTTCACAAACCTCACTGAAACCTGCTCCCTCATTATACACAATAAACCTCCCTCCCCAAAGCAGCCAATTGCACAGTGACAAACGGAGCAGAGGGAGTTTCTGCCACATGCTCCTCACTTCACACCTTGGAAATACATTAAAATGGAAGGCATACGGCAGCCCTTCCTGTGGGCAGAGCTGCTGAGATCCTAAGAAAACAGTGAAAGCTGGATCTTCCATTTCTTATCCAGAAGGAAAAGACAGTGGAAGTTTCCTGGCCATGCGAATCCATGGCACTGAACCACTGGAACAGCTGCAGCATCCACACTGCAGATGCTGCATGAGTTAAGCAGGGTAGAGTCAATGCAAAACCAGATGCAACTTACATGGTGCGCTTGTCCCCTAAGCCACCAGGAGCTCTGCCCTGCCCAGCACATCTGGCTTTCATCTGGCTAACTCAAAGCTGCTAATAACAGTCAGTGCCATAACACCCTCAGCATCTCCTGCACATCCTGATATACACAGTCTTCATCCTCTTCTGCTGGGGGACCATATTGCTGAATGCTTCCCCAACAGAAAGGAAGGTTTAAGACTGTTTCTGGCAACATTCCCTGTGCATGACAGTGATGTACAGAAGTACACAGAACACAAGAAAAAACCCAAGATCTTTCCATATAGCCTGGCTTACTATACATATGCCCTGGTCTCAGCCAGCCATTCACAGGGCTCCTCCACCCTTCACTCCCAGCTCTTTTTCCCATTTTGTTTACATGAACCACTTCCATAGGCACTCACAGGCACTCTGAGAATGTAAAGGGCCCTCCTGTGACTTTGACAAATGACACTGAAGTAATTCCCACTCTACTAGGCTCTGCAACCGATCTCTCCCATTCGAGTTGGTGACCAGAAGTCAGAATGATGTAGCACGGGACTGGGGCAAAAGGAAACAAACAGCATCACACATATGAGAGGCTAGAAACACCCCAGAACCCAGTGAGCTGTTTGTTTTCCCGTCAGAATCAAAGGCAGAAGAGAAAACAGCTTTAAAAATGCATCCCTTATGAGCTACTGACAAACCTGGTAACATCCCAGCACAGCAGCACCTCAGAAACAGCTAAAAGCAACTGCGTGAAAGGCAGCAGAATAATAATTCTGAATAACAAATCACAGGAGGCACACGTGAGAAATGCATTCCCCCAGATGAAACGCTCTAATTACTGTAGATGATACCCTAGAGGTTCATTCCTCAGCAACAGAGACAGAGTTGACTTCACCTCTGCATCCTCCCTGACCAGCGCTCTCCTCCCTGGGCTCGAGGGGCACTGTCAGCCCTGTGGATCTGCAGCATTCATTAGATGTGCCAGGTACTCGGGGGCATAACAACAGACAAGGGCATTAGGCAGCAGCATCTGCTGTAATTTAAATAGCAGTGCATGTCAAATTCAAATTGCAATGCAAGAACCACCCCCAAGAACTGCTCCAGTCTCCGTGAGCTCTCAGACTGGAAGCTCCTGTGGACAAAGACAGTCTTCCTTAAATGTCTGTGAAGTGTTTAATGCTTATGCACTTGTTCGAGCATCCACTAACAACAGTGACAAACTGTCATCGTACCTCTAACATCCAGGTAGCTCTTCACTTTATAAACCACCCCATCTACACATCTCACCATCGTATTTTTAAGGCTATATAGCACCATAATCCACTGTGAGATGCTGGAACGAACACATTCTTAGCAGTAATAAAGTACTATTGTTTGAGCAATGGGAAAAGCAAGCTACTTCCAGAGAATTTTGATGTCGTAACAGTGAAAGATACCTTCTTCTGTGTATATTCCTAAAAGCAGGGCTCTGCCATTTTGTGGATCTCAAGTCTCCAGCACACATGGCCTTTGAGTGGAGCTCTGCCTTCCTGGCCTCATCTGAGGAGGATCCTGACCTCTGGACACTGACTGTGTCCACGCTGCTGGAACACCACAGGTTAGCTCCACATGGACATTCAGCTCTCTTTATTTTTAATCTTCTCTAACAAAACTGTTTTGAGGGCAAGGTACATGTGGAAGAGTCACAGCAGCTTGATCTCTTGGGCTCTGCAGCATGACTCAAGTCTGCCTGGTCCCTGCATGGAAGGGTGATGGGTCATGTTTTATTGATATCCTTACCTTGATTTACAGAGTCTGAGAGCATGTCTGGTGGTGTTGACTTTGGGGTAAAAAGTCTCATTCAGGTATGCTCCAGAATATACCGGAGCAGAGCTACAGATTCTGTGCAACGTATTTAGCTCAGTGAAAGATGTACTCTACTTTCATGGAGTATTGAATGTAGCTGTGATTAATGGGGCACATATACACTGATAAACAATATTAATTTGTTTTAAGCCAGGTCTGAAAAGAGTTCAACCACTTGCTTCCCTGCAGCTATGAAAGTTATTTCCTGCTGTCTGTACTACCTCACAGGCTAAACCAGCCCTGAAAGGAAGGAAATATTTCCCTTTACTCCATCGGCAGCACCAGGCTATGAAGGCTGTTGCATTGGCATTTCATTTATCACGAGCAAATGATATGGATTATAATTATTTATCCTTACCACCTACCCTCAGGGCGAAACTGCCACAGGATTGCCACCGCACATTCACTCTCTCCTGCATCAACCCAGCATTTTTTCACTTCCCTTATAACCGTTCCATCAAGCACACTGTCTGCAATGTCTCCATCTGCTTCTGCAGACAGTTCCTTTGGCAGTACGCATGAATAAGTGCATCTTCACGACCAGAAGCCAGCAGCCTACCTGCAATTTCTTGTGATGACTGTAAACTCCCAAGTCCTTCCAGATTCTCAGGGATGGAACCACCTCCTTCGAGCACCCTCACCATCTCCCTCAGCCTTTCGTACGCCTCCTGGAGCTGCTGGTGCTCCTCCTTGCGCTGCTGCATGGCCAAGCTTGCTGGGTTCATGCTGAAATGAAGAACTTTGGTTTTGCTGGGGTCATAGTCACCCTGTGTGGCAGAAACAACAGAAGCAGATTAACTGATTCAACCTGTGCCACTCTGTGTGAAGACAAAAAGTCTTACAGCAGAAAAAGGGACATTTATGCAGTGATAATGTTTTATTCCAGCAGTTGAAGCCAGCCAAACCCAGTATTGCTTCTCATACTCTTGCTACTCTAAAAAAGAAACCAACCAAAAACCACCACCAAAAACCCCCGCTTGGCAGAGCTTTCTCCCTTGCTGCCACCTCCACAGTTAAATTTACCTCCAGATATGAAGTTTTATAGCTGCATTTTACATCCCTTGATAGCAGGAGATTATAATGAGCACACAGATACACCCTTAAACTACAGCAGGACACCCAGTACTAGCCTAATTTATTACAAGCCAGCAACATCCAATGGTAGAGTCATTAGCAGGTTGTGTCAGCTCATCCCAAGCAAGTGAGCAGATAGTTCACTTGCTGCTTTTTTCTCAGAGGTGAGTTGTATTTATAGCAGTTCAAACAGTCGGTCAAGTTCTAAGATAGCAAATTAATATTCTTTCAAAGCGAGAGGAAAACACTGATGTTACATTTGTGATTTCAGAGAGACAATTTCCATATAAACTGCAGGAAGCCTCACGACCACAGAAGTAGTAAAGCATGTGCTAATGTTGGCTTCCACGGCACTGTGCCCAGTGAAACCCAACAGCACCGCCTGCAGAAAAAGGTATTTTATATGGTAATATGTTGCCTTCAATTAAATCTCAGGACCTAAAGTGATTCTGTAAACATTAATTAACCTGCAAGAGCAGCAGGAGGTAGGTGTTATCCCAATTTTATCATTTCGTTTTCATTAAAGACGTGCTAGAACTTTATGTGGGTTGTTCTTTCATGCCAACCAGAGCAGAGACTGAGCAACTTCATCCTGAATTGTTGGTCATTGCTGGTAAGAGACCCCAGAAGATCCCATTCCCAACGTCTTTTTTGGAAAACACTCCATCCACACCGTGTAAAGCACCTCTGTCGATGGTGGGGAGGGAACAGCCTGGCAGCAGACACAGCACTGGTTCACAAATGGGTTTGACAGATTCATGGACAACAGCTCCGTAACTGAATCCTGCCCAGGAAGGGCAGGGGCGCATCCTCCAGCATCCCTGGCTGCTGGGAGAGGGCTGCGGAGATTGCGGGCTCTCCTAAAAGAGATCTTCCATCACTGTGGCCAGACCATCTTCTGGGCTGCATGGACATCAGGTAAGGTCCAGCTGGGCTCTTTTTGATGTTCACATGTGATGTTTGCTACATCTCAAAACTGTTCCAGTGCTGTCTTGCTGGAACCATACTGAAATCCTCCTTTAAAACCTTACTTTCTAGTTAGCCAGGCAGCAGGCAGCTGGAAGAGGTGTCCTCACCCACAGAGATGCAGGTTGTTGTGTTAAGAGTATAGACATTTGGTAGAAAATCAACTCCTCCTTGTGATGCAGCCAGTCCTCAGAGACCAAAGGGGCTGGGGGTGGTTATAACCACGTTGGTTATAACCAATTTGGCACAATACATCAGGTCGTGTTCAATAAGAACAGGTAAGGAAAGCATCAATGTGCGTGGAAACCAGCAGATGCTCTCACTGCTGTGCTTCCCAGGGGGAAGAAAAAAGGGGGAGGTGGTACAGTTGTTCCTCCTAACTACTCTGAGAAACCACTGTGGTGTGAGAAACTGGGAGAAATCAGTTTAATCAAACCTGTCCATGTGGGTGGAAGAGACAGTCACTACTTCATGGTGTAAGTAGGAGTTAAAGGGAGATCATATCTGTATGTCCCAGGCCAAGAGGGGGTGGGTGGAATCCCTTAACACAGGAAGATACAGGAACCTCCAAAGGGCTGCCCTGGTCCAAGGAGCTCACTCCAGAGAATTTGGGAATGTGAGGCATGGAAACCTTGGGTACCCTTCCCAGCTGTTTGCATTCTCCACAGTCAGAGCACATGGTCTTCCAGCCCTCAGCCATATACCATGTCCTCTACTGCCTGTGCCTTGTGGTGCTCAGGACACCTACCAGAACATCTGGGAGGGCAATGCTACTCTGCAACCCCACAGCAATGGGCCTTTGTGACCCCATTTCCATGGGAAGGTTGAGACAAGCAGCCTGGACCTGACAGAGAAGGCATTAGGACCAAGAGAAGACATAATCCCACTGACAGCGCTGGCCAAGAGAAATTTAGGAGAGAACTGAAGGACTGGGACCACATGCAGCATCTTGGAGATGTTGAACAGAGGGAGGATGAAGACAGCTCTAACACCAGCTTATTAGATATATTCTCCCCAGCAACACACTGGCATTTACAAGCCTGTTTCTGCACCCAGCTATCTAAATTCTTGTGCTATTTGCATTTCAGGAGTCTCCCAGACAGGTCAGGGCACTCCTCACTCTCATGTTTGCCTTTCAAGGGAAGAGATTCAACCCTAAAGTTTGCGGTGGGGTTTACGCTGGCTGGCAAATGATGCCCTGAAAATCAGAGCTGCAGAGCCCTGTACTGTGGTATTTCTGACAAGCCAGGAAGCTCTGGCCCCATCTCCCTCGCTGGCTGCAGCACCAAGGTCAGGCAGAGATCACCTCTCCTTGCCCCAGCTCCATCCTGCACCATCACTGCAGGCGCTCACGCAAGGCACGAGGCAGCAGAAGGATCGGAGTGTGGAGGAAAGCCATGCAAACCTGGAGCCTGCTGCTGCCTTCCTGCCAGGGCTGCTTTAACCCACGCTGCACTAGGCTGTTTATTTTGCAGGTTATTTACTCCTTTAAAACACCTCTCTGGCCTTTCTATAAAGCCCTGCCATGAAGCTGCATTGCTTTGGCTATTATAGCTCTTTCAGCCCACTTATTCTCTCCTTTTATATAACACATCTCCTTGAAAAATCACGCTCTAAACCTCAGCACTAAGACTCAGCCTTATTTTCGGGGCTCACCAATGCTCCTGAGCACGTCAGTCTGAAGCTAAACTGAGACAGGAGATTCTCTTAAAAGCTCACTGTGAGACGAAGGCTGTGGCACAATCCATCTCATTTAACATTTCTGGGAGATCACTAACATATTTGCTATGCCACTCACATTTTTGGGCTAGGGGCAGTAGCTTTCTCTTTATTCTACACAGCACACATCAAACCAGTACATTTCTCCCTACAGCTAAAATATTAGTGCTGCTGGTTTGTATTATAGAAACGTGTAAAAGAAACCAAGTGAGACAGGGATCCTGATGTGAGAGATCCTGTACAAACTCCACAAGAAACTACCACCTAAAGCCCAAAAAGAGACAACAAAGGCTGAAGACGTGGTATGAGGATGATCAGGGGCTGGAGCACCTCCTGTATGAAGACAAGCTGAGAAAGTTGGGGCTGTTCAGCCTGGAGAAGAGAAGCTGCGTGGAGACCTCAGAGCAGCTTCCAGTGCCTGAAGGGGGCTACAAGGATGCTGGGGAGGGACTCTTCATCAGGGACTGTAGTGATATGACAAGGGGCGATGGGTTCAAACTGAAACAGGGGAAGTTCAGGCTAGATATAACAAAGAAGTTCTTTACTGTGAGGGTGGTGAGGCGCTGGCACAGGTTGCCCAAAGAAATGGTAAATGTTCCATCCCTCGCAGTGTTCAAGGCCAGGTTGGACAGAGCCTTGGGCAACATGGTCTAGGGTAAGGAATCCCTGCCCATGGCAGGGAGGTTGGAACTAGATTATCTTAAGGTCCTTTCCAACCCTAACTATTCTATGAGTGAAGTCTATGTGAGGGGAGCAGAGGTACGGAAAGATGCAGTCTCCAGTTCAAGGTTCTGAGAAATTTATTGCCATGCTATGGATTTTCAAATAGATACGGGAAGCTTTCCATGGAATCGGTGCAGACCAGAGCCAGTTTCTGATGGAAGGGATCAGTTGCAGGTGTATGGAATACCAGATAGCCAAAACAGAAGCACAACTTCAATCATTTGGAGTGTTCTTCCAAATTTCTGAAGGTTGGAAGGGACTTTGGTTGGCTCTAGGAAGAGCCATGGCTGGAAAGCAGCATTCAAATCTCACTAGCATTTGAAAGAAATGAAACCCTAATGCTGGTAAGAAACCAGGGACTGAAGAAAGCAAACAATGTTCTCCTGCAATCTCTTTAGCTCTGGCAAATGTAAATTGCTGAGTTTCTCTGTCAGCTGCTCTTCCCTCCACAATAAATTAGTCTTACTGATCAGAAATCTGTCCTTTCAGCTCTGCAAAAGAAGAGTTTGCCCATTTAGAAAATCATTTCTAATCTGGGGCTACTGATGAGGAAGAACAAATGCCACCAAAGAGTGGCACTTGAAAGGTGTGGTACAGAAGAGATGGCCACGCTCTTTAACAGGAGCTGGTGCTCCAGATCCAGATGCTGTTTCTGTGCTGAACCAACAGATGCAAGGAGGTATTGCTTAACAGAGTTCAAAAGCATCTTGCAACAAACAGTAACGTATCCCTGGTTTCTCCAAGCAGCATGGTTCAGGTTTGGAAACTTGGCCTGAATGTACGAACTGACTAAACCAGTTTAAGCTCATGGTGCCCTTATATAGAACTATGAGACATTTGGGGGATGCAATCAATACATGACCTATAGACAGTCCCTTTGTTGGAAAGCCACCCTGTCCCTGGTTCATTCAGTAGATAACCTGGTAGATCGTTCTGCTCATAGCACATCATGGCCTGTGTCTCAGACAGTGAAGATGACACACTACTGCTACTTTCTCAGCAGCATCCCCTCTTTACCCCTATCTTTTCCCAATACTTTAAAACCTGGAAATTGTAGAGATGCTGAAGAGTAAATAACATGCACTACAGAGAACTGTTGGCGCTCATTGATTGTTCTTTCAAGGAATAACATTGAGTTGGTAATGCAGATTTGTCAGAAAAATGTACAAAGAGCTTCAATTTAGGACGAAGCAATAAATACCTTGATTGATTGCAACCAAGTGTGGCTGACACTTAGTAGAAGAGTGAATTATTCATTTCTGGAAAGCAAGATGCTAACTAACTGATTTGGTGCTTAAGGCAGCAAAACCGTTTGTGTGCTCTCAGAACGGCATCGGACGTTTTGCAGAGACGATTTGTTGACTCCCCATGTTAATATGTTCTACAGTTTGTGAAATAATGTTGTTTTGATGCATTATCCTCAGCCTTCCAGACATGGGCCCCAGGGTCTGCACAAGGAAAACTCTCTTGCATGCCACTGAGAAGAACCATCCCAGCACTTGTGTCCCAATTGCACAGTCATTATGTGAGACAGCCACCGCAGATGCAACACACCAATGCTGTCCCAGTGCAGTATGTTCTAAGCACACTCTGGGACACGGCAGAACTCTTTAGAAAGACTCTGACAATCAACAAACTTTCTGACAAAGGACTATGGAAAAGAGAATTTGACACAGAGCCAATGTGCCATTCAGAACAGAGGTACAAGCTCAAGTCAGATGCTGCTGCCTTCCTTCCCTCTTCTATCTCCCAGCTTGCAAAAACCATCCCGAGGAGATAACTGCTCTGATGCAATGTGTCATTTTTCAAACTACATTATCGGCAAACACTCAGTATGTTGGGCTACGTGTTGAAATTATAGCTCAAAAACTTCCTAAGTAATCTCCCCATTAGGGAAGAATCAGTCAAGTGACGAAGCAATGAATGAAGACAGGATTGCTTTAATCTCTGAAAACCAGAAACTTTTCCTTTAGAAGAGGAGTTGTTTAGAAGAACAATGAAAGCTGCCAGTGACAGCACCTTGAAAAGGCCTGAACTTATTTTGGCATCTCTCCTCCTGGTTGTTTGAAAACTGCACAGCCCCAATTCAGGGATGTCTTTCTCCAGCAGCTATAAAAGCTTTTCTCTCCACTCAACTCACTTTCACAGGCCCGCAGGTAATATTAAAGTACTTAAAACAATGTGGACTGCTTCACATTTGATGAAACATTCAGTGCTTAACGACTCCATTTAAGATCTATTCATCTACTGCAGGTATTTCTAATCAGAAGGTAGAACTGGTAGCAAAGGGAATAGCTTCAACTGTTGTGAATATGTTTATGTAACATCACTAATGAAGTTAAAGAAGTTCACACGTCCCAAGGAGGCAGTGGCTGTTAGGATACAATGCCAGCAAGTGCTGTCAAGGATTTTCAACTGTCTTCACATCCTCGTAGGCTCCTCCTGTTTAACGCATTTGAAAACAAAGTTGTCAAAACCCATAGATGAGGCTGGCACGCACTTAAGTGCCTTGTTTTTTTCATGGTCTTGATGTCTATCAACCTTAAAAGATTGTGATTTCTGAGCAGCACAATCAATTCTGGCAGAGCATATGGACAGCTGAGTTCAATCGCTCCTCGCTTGCAGTGCAACAGATTGTGCTTGCCCCTGCTGAGAAAAGGCTGACGATTGGAAGCTCTTCAAGGGAAGGACCATTTCTTCTTTGTGTGACTCTCACACACAGTGAGCACCACCCAAACACAAGTGCTACACACTGCTGCTTTCTTAGCTAAGGAATGTTTCCATGCTAGCTTCTTAAGAGAAATATCTCTGAAGTTTCCGGACTGGGACACATTACTCAATATTGAGGAACTTAGAAACAATCTAAAGGAGCTTAGTAGATTGCACCAGCTTTAAAGAAATGATGGGTCAGTAGTTACCTTGGAAGGACATCTGAAATAGAGACTGCATCTATCTGTAGGAGACAGATGGGAAAGTTTCTTAAATACAGATATAAAACATAAAGCATCAATTGGAAGGGTGGTGGAAGGGGAGTGTTTGAGAAGCATCCAACTAGCCAGGGAATGCTCTTGCTTCCATTTGCTACCTCTTAGAAGAAAAAGTAGCTTAAATTGTGAACACCAACACATGGCAGATAATTGGGTATATGCATGTGGTGAATGTCTTCAGCTGAACTTTTGAACTCTCAAGCAGAAGATGCTACTTGCTTATTGCAAGCACAGGGTGGCTGTAAATTTTGGTAAGAGCTGGACTAAACCGAAAGTGGCACATCCTGAATCCTCCAAAGATAGAGAGACATGAGACAGAATCACTGCTTAGGGAGCTGATCAGAAGCTGATCAATCATTTAGACTACTTAGATAAGGAAAACCAGGGGCTTGGGGTTCCAGGCAGAAAGGTGGTGCTGAAAAGAGGGGTTCCCGAAAGGAGAAGTGGTCCCAGAAAGAAGAGGGCTTGCAAAGGTGGTGACGATCCTGGCTGGAGGAAAGATGCCGGAATTCAGTGCCTCCTCCTGAGCACGGATCCTTTACACAGTTCAAGCTGTAACAGAAATGCACAACTTTGCCAAGGCTTCAGGTTTCTGGAATTTACTGGTTTGCTTTTCCATAAACATGTGTGTCGTGGTTTGAGCCCAGCCGGTAACTCAGAACCACACAGCCGCTCGCTCACTCCCCCCCCCCCTTCTTCCTCCCCCCGCTCCCGGAGGGATGGGGAGGAGAATGGGAAGAATGTAACTCCCACGGGTTGAGATAAGAGCAGTCCCGCAACTAAGGTATAACACAAAACCACTGCTGCTACCACCAATGATAATAACGATTAGTGAAATAACAAGGGGAGAGGATACAATTGCTCACCACCCGCCGACCGATACCCAGCCCGACCCGAGCAGTGATCTGGGCCTTCCGGGTAACTCCCCCCGGTTTATATACTGGGCATGACGTGCTGTGGTATGGAATACCCCTTTGGCCAGTTTGGGTCAGGTGTCCTGTCTCTGCTTCCTCCCAGCTTCCCCTCCTCCCTGGCAAAGCATGAGACTGAGAAAGTCCTTGGTTGGAATAAACATTACTTAGCAACAACTAAAAACATCGGTGTTATCAGCGTTGTTCCCAGGCTGAAAGTTAAAAAACACAGCACTGCACCAGCTACTAAGCAGGAGAAAAATGACTGCTATAGGTGAACCCAGGACAATGTGATATTTGTGAGCAAACACAGGCACACAGGCACAGGGCTCTGCGCACAGCTAATGAATACCCTGTTGCTTTCACTGAATTATGAAAGCAGAGAAGTCACAAATCATTACAAGTCATCTTTGAATGCATTTATCTTCAGCTTACAGTTAATGGTATAGCATTTACATCAAGAATTGTCCACTGGTAGTCCTCTATCAACACCCATTGGAAATTTTACTCATAGACAATGACCAAAAAACCAGCGTGAATGCAAAATTGGAATTTATCTGAAAGGCACAGGCAAGGTCCCCGACAAATCTAGCTCTTGTTCAGTAGCATATTCACTAGAGTCAGCCTGGCTATGCAGGTAAGCAGCTTCTCCTCATCTACCTTGATTTTATTTTTAACAGCTTTTTAAAACCAAAACCAAACCTGGTTATTCAGTTCTCCCCTACAAAAGGCTACAGGAGGCATTTCTGCATCTAGTAGCAGGCAGGCTCAGAAAGCTTAATCCTACCTCAGGAAATGCCATTTTAATGGAAATTCTGTTTCTTCGTTTTGTTCCTTTTGTTTCTTTGCTCAGGCTTGTTAAAGTGATTAGAGTAAAACCCACAGTAAACCGCATCCCAAAGAATTCCCTCTGTAGCCAGTGCACAAAGCGCAGCACGCTCACCAGCCCCAGCTCCCTCTGTCACAGAAGATAACTACACCAAGGGATCTTTAAAGCCCTTGGAACAGGAGCTGTATTAACAAAACTGGATTGCAAAGATGAGACAAAGCAAGCTAACAAATAAGCGGCAACCACCACCTGCTCCTCACAGCTTTGCCAGTGTGTGCACATTTGAAATCAGAAACAGTTGGAGGTAGAAAACAACCCAGAAGGTGCTGGATGTTGGGCAAAGGCTCACTTGTTGCCACCAGGTCTCATGCCGATTCCCTTCCTCCTTTCCCACTTTTTCTCTCTCCACCACCTATCTTTGTGTGTACATCTGCAGCATGCAAAACCCTGAAAGTTGGCAGCAGAAATTCACTTGGGCAACCTTTTCATCCTTCCTTTAGCCAGTTCTTAGCAAACTCTATTTCCTTCCCAAAATGGGAAGATCTTTCTCCCTGCCCCAGTGATGTGACCTCTTGTCCACACACCTTGATTCTGGGAACCCTTCCCCTGAACGCCCGTGTTAGTCATTTCCACAACAGCAAAGGTAAAGATAATCTGAATTATGCCTCTCATGCAATGTCACCAGTAATCCCGTATTATTTTCCCCACTCCATCAGTAATGCCACCTCCAATGCCCGGATCAGCTGCTTCTCCCACAAGGACTTCCACAGGGCTTTTTACTTTCCTTCCTGAGCTGATCTGCCACAACTACACATACTCATTGATATTCCTGCCTATGGCTCTCTTTTACCACAGCATCTACAGCAAATTAGCAATGAGACAGAGTTGGAGTTGGGATGTATCACGGACAGAAAAGCACTAATCACCTAATCACACTGCTCTAACGCCAGACCACATCTTTGGGTACAACATGTAACACATTCTGGGCGCTGCTGCAATACAAGTAATAAAAGAAAATGTCTCAGCAGTGATGCTGAAGCCCTTCAGGTACAGTTTTAAATAGGAAATCTTTCCTCTATACCCACTTTCAAATGCATTATGCCCTGGAGGATGCAAGACTATAATTTGCATTGAGTGAGGCATTCAGATGAGGTCAGGGATGCAAAGAAACGTGACCAGAAGGTTAAGAGTCAGGACAGCAAGACATGGATTGGCGTGGAGTTGGGATAATCTGAAACAAAAAATGCATTCAAATGTTCACTGTCCTTTTCAATTGATGCTCTTCCTTTTACTGAAATGGAAGAAAATCACAGTCTGCTCTAGGATGGTTTGTTTCCACCTGGAGATTTGAATTCCAGGGTTTCTACGCCACTTTTTTCAAGTCCAGAGAACAAAGCCCACAAAAAGTTGCTGTTATTTACACCCTGGTAGCATGCAGAGGAGACCTGTGATGGTTCAAAAACCTCTGATAGACACTGAAAGTACAAAGCACGTTGGTTCTGAAAACAGCCCCAAAGAGCTTATAGTTTGAGCTACAGAAATTCTTTTTCAGAGATAAGACTTAACTTCATGGTGAGAAACTCTGGTTCTCACAGATCTGAATTTCAAAAACCATTTTATCAATTTCCCATACAAATGAAGTAACTTTGGCCAAGAATACTGTTGAGAAGTGCCAGACCAGACCGAGCTGTTCAGGAGAAGTGCACGTAGTTCCAAATACAAGAAATCAAACTACTTCTTTGTTGTTCTGTTTTCTTTACTCTGCAAGCAACATGCATATGCAGACACTATGCAACAGACAAGAAGGACAGAAGATACTTGAAGTGAAGAGGGTTTTGTAGTATTTACCCCAATCCAACTGTTCAAAGCTTTCCCTCCCAGTGATGCTCTATAAAATGCCTCTGTAATTCTGTGTTTCATGGTAAAGCTCTACTTTGGAATGAATTCAGGTGGGATTTCAAGGGGAGATCCCAGAGAAGAGCAGCACGAATTAGCTGTGCTAATCCGGGACCCTTGGTATTCAAAGAGGAAGGAAAGAGTCAGAGTGAAGTACAACAGAGGTCCCTCTTTCTAGACTTCATAAAGGAAAGTAGAACTGCAATGTAATAAGATTTTCCAGTTAATAATATCCCATTAGAACAAACCCAAAACCTCTACGGGTATTTTTTTAGATAGTATCTTATATAAAAAGAAAGATGAATAACTACAAATTATGCAAAAGCCACAGCCTTCGAGATCTGGTGGCAGGACACAGTACAGCTGAGCATGTAACAGCCTAAAACATAAGTGATAAAAAGAGCTGTCTATTGTGTTGTGTATTTGTACAGCAAAAACGCTACACAGGCTGGTTGCTGAGGTCAACCACAACAGCATTAACAGCAATGCTGCGACTTCCTAAAGGCTTCAAGTTTCAATCCTTGTAATTTAATGTATGTGAAAGTGCTATTATATGTCCTTGCATGTATAACTCTGACCTGGCAGGGTACAAAGCTCCTCATGCTTTCAGTGAATGAACATGCACCCTCAGCCTTGGCCACAGCACAGAGCTAACCTGCTGTTGTTAACAGACTCCCTGCCTCAAGCTGGAAGCAGTTCCACTTAGAGAGCAAGTCAAGTTGCCTTTCACATCATATAGAAACTGTGACAGACACAAATGGTTTGGAGGACTCATTTCTGACAGTCTCCTAGAGCAGCAGGGCAGTGTCTGAGTGGGTTTTATAGCAAACATGCTCCAGGTTAAACAAGCTCCACTGCAGCCTCTCACTCCGAGAGGTTATTGCCTCCCACACTCCTGCATTGGCCAAGCAGAAGATAATAATGAGGAAACAAAACATGTCCTTGCAACACACTGAGGGGAAGAAGAGGTAGAGAATTGCCAGGTTTTATTCCTTTTGTCACAGCCACTTCTCAGCGATGTGGTGTTTGTCTTGACACAGCTTTCCCCTGGGGAGAGCTCATCTTTCCCTCAACATCCGACCAGGTACCAGGAGGAAGTTGCTCCTTCTCTAGTAATGGATCATTTGGTAGAGGGAGAAGTGAGAGAGCAAATAGGGAGCTTCCAACATCTCAGAGAATGTATATACACATACATACCTTTCTTAATTATCCAGGTAGCCATGTATATTATTCATCAGAAAGGGTCACTGCAGTTTCACTTGGATATGTTGAAGATGCAGAACTCTCTCTTGTTCTGCTCATTCTTAAGAGACCTGAGAATCTAAAACATCCCAATATCGATTCAGAGGCTACATCCACTTCCAGCTCCTCAGGGCAAAGAGGTAAATATTTGATTTTACCTCCCTTTTCACCATTTGATGAGGTTATTTCCTTTATTTAAGCAAGTTGTAGGATCCCTGATGAAAAGAGCATTTCCTCCCTTCTCCAGGAGCATGGAGAAGCTCTCCTCCATCTCCTCCCTCCTCTCCACTTGTTGATGATCACCTTTTGGTCCCAGGTTTCCTTAGCCAGCTCCTGAGGGAGCTAGACTCTGTTCCCTTGGTCCCCATGCAGAAGGGCATCGCTTTGTGTCCTTTTATTCCTTGAACATTAAAAGTTTCTACTAACTTGGGATTAACAAACATTAGAGAGGTCCCAGGCAGTGAGAACAGGGCTGTCACAGAACACCTTGCTGTGCATACAAAGAAACTCTCGACTAGAAGAGTCAGCAATGCAAGGAGAATTAAAAAGCACAGTTAAATAACCCTAAATCCTCATGCATATTTATAAAGTACATCACATCAAAACTAAATCAATACCTCTCACTAGTTACATACGGCCTGAGAAAGTATGAGTTGCTAACTTGGCTTTGCTTTACCCATTGTACTGATGAGACCTAGAAAGTCTCCATGTGGGAATAAATTCTGGAGCTGAGAAGGGGAATTTGAAGCGGTGATGTAGCAGGGTAAGACAGAGAAGAGGAGCAGCCACCCACAAGGATGGCACAAGGGATCCACCTGAGCTTTGTCTGCAGAGAAGAGTTTCAGTTGAAACCTTTCTACTTCCCGAAGAGAAAAACATTTCTGGCACAAGGGCAGGGCTTTGATTTACGCTGCACCTCGGTAGGTGACATGAGTTACATCCTCCCCACCACTTCACACCCCATGTGCTGTGGGAGCCTGCCCATGGCAAGGGCTTATATCAGCACAACCATCTGCTTAAATACACTTTCTTGGCTTCCAGTGCGGGGGAAATCCTTCTTGGCCGGCTGCAAAGCTTTAACCACTATTCAACTATTTTTCTTAAAGGCAATCTGAACCAAAGATACGGGAAAATGTTTAGGAATGTCACACACAATGGGACCACCAGCCCATTAGCAAAATGACTCTGTCAACATGCTAAACCTGCCTTGTATCTATTCATCTCCAACAATGCATCTTCTTTATGCAAGCTCAGACTGCTACAAAGTTGAGCCAAAACCAATTTTAATCTATCTCGAAATATATGTGGTAGACACAAAACTGCATGACTTAATGGTCTGAAATACAACTGTCCTATCCCCTGTTTGATTTTATTTCACCAGTTTTACTTCACCATACTAATGGGCTGGAGAGCAACAAGCACATTTTGCACAGAGATGTGAAGGGGCAATGATTTCAAACTTTACTGCCAAGTTTCCCCAGAATTATGACTGCCAGGTCAACCTATAAACTGTTAAGACCCTACAAAACCTCATTCAAAACACAGTACTTCCTGCTGTATAAAATTCAGGGCTTGATTTTTATCATCCCTTTTCTCATTGTCAACATGAATCACAACGTTTTTTATGAAAGAACATTGTAAATGAGGAGAAATTCCAGTATTCCGGTGTTTCGCAGTGGGAAACCAGCTCTCCAGCCTTGGTGTAATGAAGCATCGAGGAGAGGACAGCTCAGCCTTACACAACAGCTACCACAACATGCTCTTAGTTACTTCTTTCCCATTAAGTTTTAATTAGATAACACATGCGTAACTCAGAAATACAGACGAGCTGCGGTTGAGAAGGCATCTTTGCAGCTTTATTTGAGCAAATCCCAAAGACAGCCCTCCTGGTTTTCAGAGAGCCTCTTTCAGCACACAATCACACCGACTTCCAGGGGATAGCAGGGATAGCAGATCCCACTTGCTATGGGGGAATACATTTTGCCTTCCTTAAGACTTTTGTTGCAATTACCTGGTCATTTTTTATATTTCAGTTACTGTTTTGGTTTTAATACCTTTAATACCTTAAACCTTTGGTTTTAAAACTACTGCTACTTGCTGCAATCTTCAGTGGTAGACAAGTTCTCTGAGGGAGCTAAAGGCATTTATTCCAGGTTGCTTCCACAAGCAGAACCCCCAAATAGTCTTTGATGCCTTTGGGATGTACCGACAGAGAGCAGGGAGTTTCTGCCTGGTGCTGATACTGAACAGCAGATGAGCACCTCTGACTCCATCTGCCTGAACCAGCAAAAAGTGACCTGGAGACTAATGATAAAAATCTTACTTGCATAAATGTATACATTTTTATCCTCCAACAGGTCAACAGTGAAGAAGAAGATCAAGAGAGGTGATAAAGGAAAAGCATATTTGATGTTACTGATTTCAGAGACAAACATTATTTTCTGTAATCACTGCAAAAGGAGAACAAACCTCTGCCATGGTCCTGCTTAACAGAGCTCAACGATGCTTACATTTCACTTGAGAGGAAATACCTGCTTCCATCACTTCAGCCCACTCAATCACTCCTCTACTTTCTCCTCCAACTTAAAACCTTGAACTGGATGAATTCACTTCCTGAAGTTCGCAAATTACTAATCACCCATTGGCACTATTGATCTGCACAGTTTGCATTAACTGCAGTGGGAGCGAGATAGCACAGGCTGGTGAATAGACTGTGAAGACCGAGAAATGAGATTAAGCAGCTCTCCTCATACAGATCAAGTTATCTGCTGCCTCGTTCACTTGTCATGAAGCTTCCAGAATGCAGCAAACTGAATCCCCTTAACTCACAAGACAGAACTGATACATAACTCCATTAGAAGAAGAGAGCAGAAAGAAGCAAGTAACACAATTTCATGGAAAACAGGTCTTGTCAAATAGACTTGAGGAGATTTCAAGTCTAGTTAATTAAGATAACTGTGTTGACACAACAGAATGGGAATTCTGTAAAATATTTGCCTCGGTATCAAAATCACATTTTCTGTTAAAACCAGCATGATGCAAAATCAGACTAGAGCAGTTTTTAAATGGCCTGAAAGCTGATGAACTAATAGTGACATTCCCCAGATAGCTCCAATAAGAATTGCTCCTTTCACCACTCACATGCAGTATTCAATCTCTAAGATACACAGGAAACTAAGAAATCCTTACTAAAATACACAGATGACAAAAAGGCAGAATTGTAGCAAACAACAAAGCCCACAAAGGTAGCTTAGAAATCTGATTGCGCTGGGCACAACCATTCCACAAGAATTCAAATGCATCAGAAGACATCCTGAAGCACAGCGTGGAGCCTCAGGTATACAATACTTTCTGGAAGACAATGTCTGTGAGGAAGGCTTTTGGCCATGGTGAATAACTCAGGGTAACCTACAATTTAATGCTGTGGGGAGAAAAGAGAAGGAACAATGAGAATCTTCATATTCCTCAGAGTAGGGCTAGAGAAATAATATTGTCTCTGAATGCAGCATTGATGAGACCACTACAGTGGTGCTGCATCCAGGTGAGCTGTTCACGTGTCAGAGGGCTGCTGAAAATTAAGGAAAGGTGTGAGAAGATTCCCATGAATGATTCATGGTGTGAAGAACACGTCTCACAACAAGAAATGAATGGAAATCAAACTATTGCATTTGTTATGGAGAAGGCTGAAGCAATTCGATCAGGCTCTTTGGCGGAAATCTGACACTAAATGGTTCTTTAATCTAGCAACAAAAGCGTAGCGAGAATCCAATAGCTCACAGGGAAGTCAGCCAACTGGAAATAATATATATATATATTTTAATAGGGATGGCTAACCAGGGAAACCAATACATTGTCTATTACTTAGTATCTTCAAATCAAAATTTGATATCTTATTAAAAAGAGTCTGTGAAGCAACCACTAGTCACTGGGCAGAGATTTCTCTTAAACCTGTATTTTGTGTGTTATACAGCAGATCAGACTAAATGGATATTCTTTTTGGCCATAAACCTCTTAATTCAACTCATCCCACTTCCTCCAATTCAGAAGCAGCATTATCCAATACTTTCATCCATTCTCTCTCATATCATTAATTCCCCCTCTTACTTTCTAAGCCTCCAGACAATTCTGTAACTTCAGCATTTATTCCTCTTAAACATAACAAGAACCTAGATGTTATCACTGGCAGTTTAATCTTTTTCAAGGAGAATTCTAATTTGTGCAGAAATTATATTAGAATCAATGCCTCTAAATATAAAAATACTTTCAAATCTATCTTCATTTTAATATTTCAGAGTGGTTGAGCTGCTCAAATCCTCAGGTGATGGAAAAGCAGAATGATGCTTAAGATCCAGCTTTTTTCCCCCTAAGGGAAATGTCTTTTTCACAGTCATAACAACTTGAACACGTGCATGCTGATCCATACAGATGTAATCCAGCTCACTGGAAAAGTACAAGGCTTGTTTGGTGATTAGAGTGCAAATCTGGTGATCAGAGTGCAAAATTTGGTGATTAGAGAATGGAAACAGGTTTGTCACCTGCCATCCTTCTCGGTCAGCAGGCTTTAAATCAGGGAGTGTCCATCCTGATTTAAAGGGAGTAAAGTTAACTTAAGGAGTTCTCTTCTGGGTGATGGTGAGGAGAGAAAGATGGGTTGAGACGTGAAAGCTCAAGGAAAGAAGTCACAAAACATGAACACATCTCTACACACATCACTCTTGACCATATGTGTACAGTGTGTATGTTCTTTGTAAAACAACCATTCCACACACGTTTGCCTTCATTAAAGCCAGAGCTTTAACAAACTATTTCTCATTTTCCCATCTAACATCCTGCTGCCAATCTCCCATCCATCTTCCAAAGCTGCCCTCTGATGGCAGCACCTGCCATCTAGATTTGAGCACTTTTGGGGACAATGAGGTACCTGAAAGATTGCAAAGCAGAGGCGAAGCAGGGAAGCCAACATCTTGAACAAGCACAATTTACCCCTGTAATCCCAGATTATTGCTTTCCTAGCACACACATGTCATGGTAACAACAACATGACTGTGGTTCTTCATGCCCATCAAGCAGAGGTTCAGACAGATAAATAATTACGGTTCTGCCCTCAGGGAACTCCTGGAACATCATGAGCTGACACACTGAGAAAGCTTCAGCAGTCAGCTATTAACTGGTCTTTTGGAACAGATAAACCCAGCTCACTAATCTCAAGATCAGTTCCCCACAACTACCTCCTTGCCAGTGATAGGAATTCTAATCCATATTAAAAAGCTCTACTCGAGATGGTAACATGGCTGCCTCTCTATACTGAACAGAAAAAATCCCAAACATCCCTAATTCCTCAACACATGCCTGCTTTCTCTGGATCAGCAATGAGCTTGGCCATGGTGAACTCGAGAATACCATTCAATTTCCTAAGTTCTGCCTGGATCCTTCCCAACTGCAAACTCTAATTTGTTTTCTGAATGCTATCTCAACTGTAAGAACCGATCAGCGCCTTCACTTCAGCTCTGCAGCCTGTGTATTCAGTTAAACCACACACAAATGTGTTTGCCTCTCTCAAAAGCTGTTAAATGAGATCGTCTCCTATTCAAAATGAAGCACTACTAAGCAAAGCAGCAGTGAAATCAGGAGTACTGCTCTGCCAAATGAGATGGGCAGCAAATACTGGGTTACCAGGTCAGGCAGTCCATGGAGCCTCCTTGGGAGGAGCACATGGACCAAGGACTTCTGCAAAGATCAATCTGCTGTACCCAAGAAGGGTCAAAGCTGCTCAAGTCCAGGCAAACTTAACTGTACCAGCATCTGACAATCACAGACTCACAGAATGGTTGGTGTTGGAAGGGACCTTTAAAGGTCATCTAGTCAAACCCCCCTGCAATGATTCGGGATATCTTCAATAGGTCAGGTTGCTCAGAGCTCCATCCAACCTGACTTTGAGTGTTTCCAGGGATGGGGCACCCATCACCTCTCCGGGCAGCCTGTGCCAGTGTTTTAACGCCTTCATTGTGAAACATTTCTTCCTTCTGTCTAGTCTAAATCTCACCTCTTAAGACCATTATCCCTTCTCACATTGCAACAGGCCCTGCTAAGAAGTTTGTCCCCATGTGTCTTATAAGCCCCCTTTTAACAGGCATCCCCAACATCGCAGCAGAAAGGCAGCAAGCATGGGGGAGAGAAGCCGCAGTGAGGATGGAGGTAGCTGCTGTGTAAAGCACAGAGAGAGCTGTGAAGGCCCCTCCATGGGACCACGCTGTTGCTGGACATCAGCAGATCCCTCCTGGGATCAGCAAGCAAACCAGCATGAGGTAAAGGAGGATATTCCAGGCTTGATTTAAACACCTCCAACCAGTGCAGCCACATCTCCCAGAACCACCTGAAATCTCCATTTATCATCTTCCTATTTTAAAACTAATCAATACCACTGCAGGACAGGAACTTTCTGTGCGAGTAGAAAACAAGATGGCCTGAAGCCCTTGGAAATTCTCCCTGTTCCCTACCAGCTTGATACCAACTCTGCTGCTGTGTCTGCAGCATGCACAGCCAGTGCTGTAACACAGCCTTAAACAATGCAGCAGCGGCGACTACTTTGCTTCCTACAGCTCAACAAGCCTCGAGCCGTGAGTAGAGAAAGAGCCCCCTCTGCTTGCTTCTCAAGCTGTGCAAAGTGTGTGTACAGAGACTAAGTGTTTAATGAAAGGAGAGTACTCCTTTACTGAAGGAGTATGTGGGACACAGGAGCTGTTAGCGATGTTATAAACTCGGGAGTGTGTGCATTGGGAGAGGAGTTTTGAAGAGAACAGCTACTTGAGAAATAGAAGGTAGTGCAGTCTGTAGACACACACAGCCCTCCAGCTATAATTGGCTTCAAGCAATTCACAGTGGCCAGGTGACTAAAAGCTAGAGAGAATAAGGGACTGAGAGAGCACTGTGTTCCGTGAGCACAGCAAAGTGCGGTCCAAGTGTCCAGAGTTTGGCAAGAAAAGCTGGGAAGGAAGCTGATTAACCAAGGAAAGTCACCAAGAGAGGTGGCACAAGTCCAACAGAGGAAGGAAAAGATGAAAACAAGCTTCTGTGCCCCCTTGATCCCACCAGTTTTTATTCAGTTTTTATTTTATTTATTTATTCTATAGTAGATGACACAGTGGTTCAAATGTCAGAGCCCATCTGAATCTTGTCACTACAACAGCCTAAACTGATGCTACTTCCAGAGGAGATACACACACTGGGAATTAAATATCCTGGCACAGAAAGGTTTTAAAGTAATTCTGCGCTCTCATTCAGTACTCTTGCTAGGAACAGACACATGAGAAATAGCAGAGGAACCACACGCTTCTAAGACAAACCACAAGCCTTTGCATTAAGTTTTACCGACCAAACATGTAAATCAGCCCGTAAAGACTGGTAGCCCGTTATATACTACTCAATTACTACAGCAGGCATCCATCCTGTGCCTTTCACTGTGATCTGTAGCCTGTAACAGGTTCATAAACAGCTCAGAAAGACAACTGCTGTAGATTTCACTTAACTCCTTATCTATCTGCTTTAAACGGATTAAATGACTGTGTCATTAAAATGCTTGCAGTAAGCCTTTGATCATAAACTTCTCATCATTTTACAGTTATTGAATCTGATCCCTAATGAATCTCACTCCGCTATATTTCTCTGTCTTCTGTTCCCAGCTTTGTTCCCCATTAGTCCTAATGCAACTGCTTGGTATGCCCGACCACTGCCTCCTTACAGACCTTGATCGTATCTGCTGATTGCTCAACCCAGAGGGATGGATGAAGTGCAGGAATTTCATCTGAGGGAGGGTCAGAAGAAGAGAGAAAATAATCCACAAAATACACACCACACCAAACACTCTTTACATATTCACTGCACAGCTGCGTGACTGCAATTCCTTTCCGACATCCCTGTGTAACAGCAGCCCGAGGCCCCGCACGCTGCGCACCGGAGCGGAGAGAGGGATTTTGGTCAGTGCACTCTCCCACTCCTGAAGGAATAAATGGGGTTTATTTAACTTAGTCAAGGGGTGAGAGGGGGGAAAAAAAGCGTTACTGAAGTCAGGGGATTTTCTGCCACAAAGCACTAATGTTAAATCTGGCTGTAAGGAAGGATGTGCCTGGTCTCTGCAGTGTGCAGAGGCAGGGGGAAGGCCAAGCTTGTGCTACCATGAGTGCCCCGACACAGAGAGCAGACAGCAGACAACGTCTAAGCCACTACAGATCCTTGAAAAATGGCCCAAGCCTAGTCAGAAGCAACTGGTGAAAATGGAGGAGACAAAATATCAAAGGACCTGGCCCATGAGCATGTGGGGTTGCCAGCAGCCAAAGAGAACAACTCGCCATCGGTCTGCGACATCTGGTAGAGATGGGGACCATGTGTGTTTCACTGAGGTAATTGTGCAGTCAAAGTTTTGCTCCAAACTCAACCAGGCTACAAACCCAGTGAATAAACATGGTGCTAAATCTAGCTTCTTGCACAAGTTTAGTCTTGGGGGACTTAGTAGGGGCCCACACAGGAGGGCTGCCTGGAGTACTCTCCAAGTGATAGGGTAAAGATAACAAACAAGCAGAGACTTGTGATGCGTTAGACATTTATAGAAGTCTTTTTCAGAAGTAATGTCAGTACTGGATCTCTTGAGTCCTGATATTTTCTCCTTGAGACGAAGACAACCATTTTCTGAAAAACTTCAGAGATGTGTTTTTTTAGGGAAGTCCATTTTCATCAGCACAACACGAAGAGCACACTTAGGAATTCGTGCCTGGCTAAGCATTCAAGACAGTGTAGGACTCCATGGTGAGGGGTGGCTTTTATCCGTCAGTAATCAGTACTCACAAAAGGAAACACAAGAAGCTCCTTGTAGTAGCCATAGGAGAGGAAGAGCAATGTGCAACATTACATGAGAACCAAACGCCTGTTTCAGTTATGAACTCTATTAAGTCACATGAAAGTGTTAAACCGAGTGCTGAAACCCGACATTTGATATGGAAGAGGCCTATTATGCCAACTTGCACAGTCCTTGCCAATGCAGCACACTGCCTAATGTTAATCATTCTGCGTTCTAATTATCTTACCATTATAGCAATTTTCCTGATGATCATCCCTTTTTTTTTCCCTTTTTGCTGTTGTTCAGTGGTTTTCAATGATGCAGGCTGTATGGCTTGGAACACCTCTTTGCCACCCGAGTGTTTCCAAAGAATATTCCAAAGGGTGTGTTATTATCTCTCGCCATCATTCCCTTGGCTTACCAGGACATACTTTCAAACAAAAGGATGTGAAAGAGGAGGATGCTGCTTTGCTTCTGTCCCCTCACGTGCTATGCACTGACACGGATAGGCTGTGGAAACCTTCCCAGATGACCCAGTGCCACCCTCTCCCAGCACTCGGTCTGGTGACACTGATTGTAGCAGTGCTGACTACAACAGGACAGCAGGAAACAGCATCCCTGCTATCGCCCAGCTGGAGTGAGACTGCCTTAGTAATTGCAGTAGAGCAAGAATGGATTTCAGCTATTTTCTGCTTTACTCCAGAGAGAGAAAGAGGACAGATTTACCCACTGGCCTCTTTCCTACCCCCAGAGCATGAATTACTTGCAGATTTCACAGTGAGTAGATAGAAGCAAAGACACAGACAAGTCCCTTGAATCAAGGAAGCGATCAGTCCTTTCTGCCTCATCACCCTTGTGTACATATAGTGACATTTTAATTAGCTTCCCCTATGTCTGACAGACATCCTGGGTCATGCAGAGAAACCACCTTTCGCTTCCTACGCTCACCAAATTAAAAAGGAAGAAAAAGCTACCCAGTCTCCTCCTCTTTCATACCCAAGGAACTCAACTGCTTGCCAGAGAGCACTAAGAATCCATTAGTGAAGAATAATTTCCGCATTTGCTGTGGAAATCTCCTGGTGATCTTATCTGTCTTTCAGCTCAAGCTCAAAGCTCCATTGTTTTTTTTCTACCAGTACAAGGAGGCTTCAAGCAGCACTGAAATCTTTTCAGATGGGGAGACTCATCTCTTCACTTAGAATTTACAAGAATAAGAGAGATTTATGGATAAACTGAAACAATAAGAGGAATGGCTATGGGCTAACCTACTGGAACTAGAGCTTTGAGTAAACTGCTCCAAGCAGCAAATTCAACATTATCTTGATCTGAGTGCAAAAAGCAAGAAATACTTCAGATGCATCCTTGCCCAGTAACAAGTTTTCAAGCTGTTATTGAGTAAATCAGTAGAAGGGCATCATCTCTAACTTTCACACTTATCTAAAGGACTCAGACTATCTTTTTTATCCCCTGGAAACATACAGCATGAGTAAAGTGCATTAAGTTGAACAGAAGAGCCAAAGAGCTGATACAGCAGAGGTGAAAGGTAGGCTCAGGAAGCATACGCTGATGAATTGACCGATAGGTTTGCTTTGCAGTATGTCCAGTATTTTTTTCTCTAGGATGCTTGAGAGAATGGACCACACAAAAATCTTCAGGTGCTGATGCAGGTCTATCTTCTAAGCGGTTAGTGTCAACAGCAGCATCATGCTCAGAAGATATCAGAGACCCTGGGAAAGCAGAAAGGCCAAAAGACATTGTACATTCAATCCCCAAATTACTTGGACCTAAGTTAAGTGTCTGTGTGCCACCACAGCACAGCTATTAGGCAGCACCAGGGAAACCATCTCATACATAATCACTATTATACAATCACTCTTCCTTCCCACCACCCACCCAAAGACTGCTACAAGACAAGTGCCACAGTTGTGGTGGCCAGGGAAGAACCCTGAGCCCAGACCCTCTGTCTGCTCTCCCTCCTGCGCAGTGATTTCCCGCTCTGTTTGGCCCCCTTTACCATCCCCCTGACCACATTCCAGTCAGATTCTCTCGAAACAATCTGGGTGATGTTCCCTATTTTACACCCATGTGTCTCAAGTCTAAATAAAACTGTATGCATTCTAATGACTGTCTGCAAACACACACCAATACATAATATATGGTATATAATATATAATATATAATATATATCATTTGCAGTGTATGAAGTATTATGTATAATACATAATACCTAACATACAATATTATACATATAAATATAATGTATATTATACATTATATTATGATTATAGATACTATATTATATCATATATTGCATTACATATATCAAATTATGTATTATGTATTATTACATATTATGTATCACATATTATATATTATATCTTATGTATTATGTATTATATATTATATACAGTCTATAAGATCTAATTATATATAACTAAGTTCCCTGGTGTTGCGTCTAAATGTTCAGGCTGCTCCAGCAGGATAATATTAATCATATTAATTATGATAATATCCATGACAAAAGACAACATTAAGAAGACCTCACACACATCTAATCACGCTTCTCCTTGCACACCGAACAGATGAACCTGTGAGCAAACACTGACTCCTATGGAAATAACCTGAAGGTCTGCGCCTCTAGCTGTGATGGACCAAGAGGGAAAGCAGTTCCACAGCTGAGCCCCCTTGCAGGGGCTGCCCCACAACAGCTTTTCACATCCCCCTACTCATAAAAATGAGAACATTTCTGTAATTACTACTGATGGCAACTGTGGTAGCACCGCATAGAGAGAAAGGATGCATCCACTGGAAGACAACCAAGAATCCAGGAGAGAATCTCTGTGGAGCTCATCCTTGCTGCACAGCCTTCATGTTAGTGGTTTTTCAAGTTTTTCATCTTACTGGAGCCAGAAGCACAACGAAGCCCCTTTCAAAAGCAATGTCTTTGTTCTGAAAGGTCACAATCTCAACTGAACATCTTACGTTGTGTCCAACATACACAATGGTTTTCAGGGAGTTTTTATTTCATTTTAGATGTCCTGCCAAAAATGCAAAGAACAGGCACAGCTTCTGTATTATTTAAGATACGCGGGGTTTAAATGTTGATCAGGGGACGCAGCAGTGTTCCTGATGGAGCTGAACCCCATGCTTGGGTAAACACAGATGCAACAGATCACCTGGGAACCCTTCCATCTGTATTAAACACAACTGGGTTTTACAGACACCAGTGCTCCTTTGTACACACACAACCACCTCTTGGGACACCCCAGGTTTCTTGAAAGAGACACAAAGAAGATGCTCTTCCCACAGGGTTTCACTTAGCTTGCCATCCCCACTGTCTGTTCTTATTTATTTAAAGAGAACAGCCTTTCTATCTAAATTAGGCATCATTTGCCATGTTGCTGTTACCTGTCTTTCAAATCTAGGTAGAAAAGCTGTCAAAAACAATTGCATTTTTCTGACTTGCCTGGATCTATGCCTCTCCAGAGTCTCACCAAACAATAGCAAATGGAAATTGAGGCAAATTAGGAAACTTAGCATAGGAAGAGACTGTATCGTGATCTGACTGCTGGCAGAAATGCTCTGGCTTTGGGCTGTTACTTCTCCCTGCTTACATCCCTGGCTCTCCAGGCACATCCCAAGCTCCCATCCCTAGCAACCCTGGACTGCAGATCGAATTGCTCAATGCCACACGTTTGACTGACAGAGGCGCATTAAGCTTCCCTTCTACTATTTGATAAAATTCTTTAGGGGAAACTCATTTTCTTTCTGTAGATCTCTGCCTGCAGGCTCAGATAGGTGGTAGGTCAGTGTGCTCAAAGGGAAGGGTTCTGGGATATGGCAGATAACACATCAACATCTCACACACTTGAATCCCCCTGACAGAGGTCCCAAAAGGAAAACGTGTTTATCTGATACATGCTGCCATCTCCACCAGTGGCTCAGCTCAGAGCATCTCCCCATTTCCTCACCTCTATTTTAACATTATTGTGGCCACTGCCCGCTCCTCACTGTGACATGAAACAGGCAGATTTTCCTCTTCTCCTCATCACACACACACAGAGGTTGGCTGAACTCTGAGTTCATTTCTTTTCCATAATCTGGGTAACACATTCTGGTCTTCTGTCTCTTAGAAATAGTATAGAGTTTTCCACTTACCAAGTAGTAGAGGGAAACTCCTGCACCGTAACCTGAGTCTCCTTAGCAGAAAAGTTGTTGAAGACTACTACTGAACACTTTGACTTTACAAAGACCAGCAGCAAAAAGCCAGACCATAACAGAAGTGACAAAGACAAGGCCAGCATGAAACCGGGACTATTACTTTGTTTTAATCAAAATGTGAAAATAATTGGGTCATCAAACACAGGCTGAAATGATAACGAGTAATGAAAAGCTAAAGGCGTAACATGGGGAGAGCTGTAGTTTATGGACATGGCATTCATAGGAATCTGAGGGAAAGCACAAAGCTTCAGTAAACAAACCTTGGGAGGTGTCATTTTCCCTATATGGGTCTAAATGACATTTTGGTTTTGTTTCTGTGGCATCACAGCAGAATTCAAAGCAGCAGCAGAATAATAGAAAATGAAGAAAGAACAACTGAAAACTAATTTGTGCCATCAAGTGACTACAAAATAAAACCAGACACTGTAAAGGGACAGTCACTGTTATCTCATCCTGAAACTTCGCTTTTTCTTTGTTGTGTGATAAATGAGATTAAAGGAGTTTAAAAGTGAAGCCTCTTTTTAAAATGGTTGTGTGTGTCTCCTCAGCCTCAGCTTTCTCCTGTGGGATGATTCTGGGGAAGCAATGGAACATTCTCCTTGCACAGGAACTTTCTGTAGTTCCCACTTACTACTACTTCATTGGCTGGCATTTTAAGTTGTAAACACAAGTGTGTGTCTGAATGTGTAGTTGTAGCTGAAATGACTAATTTACTTGCATCCTTGCTCTTTTTACCATACAAGAGCCCTAACAGTGGTGTCACTGTCACACTACACTTTCCTTCGATGACAGCAGTGCACACACATAGAACACCCCCGGATTTAGTAGTTTAGTGCCCCCCTGCCACACAACCAAGTTTTGCACGAGTTTTAAAAGCTCACTGTTCATTGTGCAATACCTGTTCAGAAAATCCAGGCTTGTTTCAAGCCAGCTTGCTTGTATCACAGTAGGACTTGAGCAATTTCTTGGCATCTTCCCCCTGCAGAATACACACACTGTAGGAGCAACCTCCTCCTCAGGGAGCAGCATCCTCATCTGCATTTAGTGCTCATCATCAGTTTTTTCACTCTAGCATTGATGCCACCTCTTAAAGTTCGTGCTTCACATGTCCTGGTACAGTGACCTTTTCCAGCAGGACATTTCCCTTGCCCAACTCTGTCCCGGCTTGCTCTGCACTCTCCGTGCTGCTGCTCAGGTATTGACACTCAGTCACTGACCTTTCCCTCTTTCAGAGCTGTTGAGGAAACGCAGCGCTCATCCTTCCTCCCCCTCTGCTCATCTAATGAGCTTTGCAATGGCACACAACTGCTAGTATTTTCAGGGACAGTGGCAGAAGTACATTAATGAATTTATTATAGATTTCTGTGTTAAATGTATTATGCAAAAGTTAATCAGTTTCTGCAGAACTTCAGGAAAGGTGCTGCATGAAATAAACAATACGGCGTTAGCTCTGGCAGTGGAATTTAGAGAGCTGCAGCTCTTTAATATTCAATGTGAAAATTCCTTTAAAAACATTTTTTTTAAAGGGCATGTTGGTAAAACTTCCCTGCACAAATGTGAATCTGTGCCCTCCTGGTCCCTGATGTTATCAAACATTAGTAAGTCTGTACTGTGCATGTCCTTGTTTTATTCGACATCCACTTTGCACATGACATTTATCAGGGCCACTGAGGCCATGAAGCAGCTTCTCCTTGAACCACCTCATGACAAATCTACAACTTGATGACATGTTTATGCTTCTCCTCTCTGCTCTCATGGAATGTTTCTAAGTCCTGCTAACACTAATAACTGCAATTAATTCCGAATTAACACGTACAAGTATTTGCACAGCCCCAGGTGATTCAGTGTCACACAGTCCTCAAGGGTTGGAGCACAGCAAGTTCTACAACCCTTCCACTTTACACTGGTTCTAGGGCATTCTTCAGTACCTAATCCACATGGCACAAGATACATGATGTTTTCTCCCAAATAACACATATCCTTTTAGCGCAATTTATAGGTACATTAGAGGGGACTTTCTTTTCCCTCACATTCATTTCGGCAGTGCTTTAGCATATATCCTTCACAGCTCGCTGGTAACACTGGAGATAGAATCACAGAATCACAGAACGGTTTGAGTCGGAAGGGACGTGCACTTCTCTGCTTAGTTCATCTTCTTTTTACTGGGTCTCCTGCTGTTATGTTCTCAGCTCTTCTATCTCATAATTAAATCCCTCTAGAGCACACACAGATTTGTTCCTACCCCTTGCCAGAAGCTATACCTGACTGAAGAGATGCCAAGTGGTTTGCACAAACCTGTTTAAGGAAGCATTTTTATTTTTGTTTAAATAGGGCTGAACTTGACCACCTGAGGCTCTCGGTGAGAAGCAGCTGTGCCACAGAGGCGAATGAGGACCACAGAATGCACAGATGAAGGAAAAAGGACAGGCAGTTTGAGAAAGGGAAAGCATGGAGAAGACACATAAGCATTTGAGAGGTCAATTAAGGAACCGTGAAAGGTTGACAATGTCCCTTTAAGTTTTATAACAGTGTAAATGATTCATTCCTCATTCTCCGCTGGTCACATAATGAACAGTTAGACTGTTAAATGACCTCAACTTTGCCTTGGGCTCTTAACTCCAAGCTAGTTACTGCCTGGCTGCCAAAGTCCTAACTATTAAATGAGTCGTTAATGCTTAAAGAGGAGAAACATTCCCTGCCCACCACAGAGAGGAATCTGCTGGGGTGCAGCTCCCAGATGTTTTGTTAGTGCCTCAAAACAGCGCTAGGATACAAGGGAGACTAACCCAGCCATACAGGTTGCAGAGATAAGGGAGAAAAGAAACACGAGAGCACTCTGGATGCCCCAGCACCTTCGTCATCCATGGACATTTGACTTCTGGAGCACTGAATTCAGCAGACAGCAGCCACTGACTCTCCCTGCAGAGCCTCCTGCTTTGGTGGGACCAACCACAACTCCATGCTAGCTTAGGTAGGCCAATTAAAATAACCTGAAGCACACAAATAGGCCAAATCTTCAGACACCCACTCTATCGTATCTAATTTTACCAATTATGTCAGCTCCTCTTACTAAGAAATAAAGTAATTTCTGCTTGCAGAATGTGCTTATTTCTTATCTTCAGATCATTACAGCTCAACACAGCTACCACTGAAGTGGACAAGTGGTTTATGCTTTAATTTGTGCAAAAATAATCAATTTAAAGCCTGGAAGAAACTAACGTTTAATTAACCAGATTAATATCTTAAGATGTAAAATGGTCGATAATAATAGCGAAGTTAGACATTCAGAAAGGACCTACTACACATGCATTAATGAATACCTCAAAACACATTAATAAAGTCATGCCAGCAGGAAAAAATACCCCCAAACATTTTGTGGAGTATGTTTTTCTTAGGCAGTTCCCTTGTGGACACTGTAATGGGAAATTCAGTGTAATAGGGAATTCAGTCCCTTCTACTCTGACAGCAAAATTTAGCATAAATACCAGCTTCTGGCTGGGGAGTTTTCTGATGACTGTCCCCATACTACATATGTAACCAACTCTTTCCAAGCTCTTTGAGATAAAAGGCAAAGTTCAATTATTTCAATATCTATGAATAATATTGCGTTTTTATGAGTGCTGCTGTGTTATTCCTGACCATCAGAAATGCTAAACGCAACTAGTTACTACTGCAGGGGCATCGCACTTGTTCAGTTCAGAGTTTGTACCAAACCATGAACCTTTCACATTGCCAAACTACCCTTGTAGTGTTTCACCTCGTCCCTGAGACCCCCTCCTTGCTTTTTGAGTCCCTGTTCAGGTTTCCTTCACTGCCAGCATCCAGAGGTCATTCCTTTTACTCAGCAACAAGCAAGAAAATAAAGGCTCCTCTCATTTAGCCTCATAAATACCCATGCGCACACTCAAAGTGTTCAGGCAGCTAGCTTGGCTATGGGACTAGAGGTGATTTTCAAGCCCAACCACATCTCCCTGCCTTTTATCTGCACAGATCCACTTCTCTGAACTCCAACTGGAGTTTCATTTTCCTCACCAACCAGCTGTGAACTAATCACGAGGACTTCTAACTAGTCCTGCTCCCTCTCCAAGCATATGGAGCCAATTAAGCCAAACTGCAGCTGATTTTAATCAATCTTCCTTGAAGCAGCCAAACTTGAAGAATCTTTCCTCCTTCAGCTCGAAGAGTAGAGGAGAGCAGGAAAAGCAGGAGAGTAGGATTTGCATAAGGAACACTTCACATCCGCTTGGTTGCCTGTAAACACAAGGCTTCTAGCAGTAAGAAATGCTAATTGAACACTCCTCACAAGTCTTTCCTCCCACTTTATCTAAAAAGCACTGATTTGATCAGTCTCTTGTTCCTGGCATTGAGTTGCACTTTTCCACCAGCAGCTCTGGAAGATAGGCCACATCATTTCAGCTAACTAACCAAACCAAACCCTTCACTGAAGTCTCAGCAAGCCTGCCCACCCAAGGCCAACCACTAACAGCCTTTTTTGCTTCATGGAAAGAACGGTAGAAGAGAGGAGATAAAATTGTCTGGTTAAAACCACTCTTTTCACATATTATTTGAAACCCTCTCCTGAGCCACAGTTCAAATCCTGTGCAATGGGGAAGGCACCCTCAGTAGGGTGTCATTTCTCTATTTATCTAAAAGTTCCAACATTTCTTGTGGTTTTGTAATCTGAGGTTTTTATTAGCGGTAAAGACCTGACCAGTGAGTAATATCCATGCTAAGATCTTTATACCAGTGAAGGAAAATCAATGCAGCCTGCAGCTAGGTGTCAAGAGCCAAGGGGTTTATGGAAGAAGGGGTGTGTGGACATGGAAAGTGCCTTAAGCCATAACTCAAGCTGTCCCCACACAAGTGGAGAATACAAAGAGATGTCAGATGTTACACACACTGTTGTGGATAGCTATCAGCATCTCGGTTTCTTTATCTATCTGCTAATACTCAGCTCAAGGAGTGTGAATCACACACCTAACACCAAAGTACCTTTCCACATGCTCACTTGCACTCCGGCCTGTCCATCAGCGATAGCAGCAGGAACAAGCAACATTCATGTGCCAATACCCGGATACAAAAGGATGAGAGAAGAGGCGAAGTTGAAACTTTACTCCTTTCCACACATCAACACAGTCAAACACGGAGGTTTAATAATCAAATATTAGCTGTATTTCCTCCAATTTCATTCACCACACTCAACTTTGTGAACTCCACAGACTTCAGTCCAGTGTAAAGCAGTCAAAGCTTTACTTCTACCTGCCTCTTCCTCTTCCTGATTCACCCCTTCTAGGTATCTTTCATGTAGTAGATACAAGTCCAGAAAGCCAGAGGTTTTATTCTCAAATAGAAGGAACTGCAGATGAAGATTTGTCAGACATCACCCTCATCCTGCCTTGTTTAATGTCACCCCTTACTTTTTCTTATATCTGTATTTGATTTGATGCCATGCTTTACCCAGGTTTGTAATTTCAATACTCTTTCTGTTCAGCAGAATTTTCTTGCTTTCTGTATATAAACTTTGTCTTGCTTTTTCTTCCCTTGGTGATAAAGTGACATTAGTTTAACCCATCACTTCCCAGTGATTTGTTTCAGAGATGGGAATAAATAACATGTCAAACTAGCAACGTTTCAGTGACCTTATCTGAGTGTACAATAATATTTTCAGTGTATTTGCTCAGCACTGATAGAAAAGGTGAATTTTGAAGCTTTTCCTTAATTTAGTGTGTTCTCACTGCAAGGAACCTTCTTCCGAAGTGTTTATGAAAGTCATTCTAAGCTTGGCCTGTCATGATATTTGATTCTCAAGGTGAATAAAAAAATTGGAAGGCTGATGTTTCCCTCCCTAAGGAGTTCTGAAATCTCGACCATTCCAGTGGCCACACACTGATCAATACTTACATTTTAGTGTTGAGCTTACGTGTTCCTATATTTATACTTTCCTCTCTACTCCTCCGCTTTTGGAGAAGCTGCTTGTGGCATCCAGTCCTCCAAGACACAAGCAAAGTGAGAAGCTAAGGAAGGGGGGAGCTACCTCCTGTTAAATAAAGAATTAAAGCCATGTCCTTGGCCTTGGCAAAGCAGATGTAAGAGCATGGTTACTTTAATTCAGCTCCCTAACCAGCCTTTGGGGGACTCGCAGATTTCCTTCCTAGACCTGCTAAGCCAGATGACCACCTTTCTTCTCTGCTTCCATACCTACACGTTACCTCCTCCTTCCAATATAATTTTCACTCTGCTCTATCTGCAGGTCTTTCCTCACTCCCTCCACAAAGCCCTGACCTGCACAGTACTGCATTTAAATAGGGAGCACCATTAGTGAGACAGGTCATGGGGAACCTGTGAGGAGCTTTCCAAGCCTCTTTGGCGACCAGTACAACTGTTACTGTATAGTAGCTTTAGCACAAAATGAAGGTCCATCTTGTTCCTGTCACCGCATTACTGTTTTATATCATGAAAGCTCAGCTATCCAAACGGTAGCTGATGATGATCTCCTCTACCCGAAGGCAGACAATTTGCAAGACTACACTGAAGACTTCAGACCTTCCCTCTTCGAATGTGCCATTTGAAAAGCTTGAGTGTTTTGGCATCTCAAGAGCAGGATGAACAAACAAAGCAGAGCACCTCGAGACAGCACAAAGAAACCAGAGAATTCCTCTGGTCAGGCCTTCTGGGAAAGCCAGCAGCCATGGTAAGACAACGTGGGCAAATGAAATGTGACCAGAGTGAGTTGTAATGTGCTCTGAGGCCAAAGCTGCTGTTGTGTTTATTGGAGACCTAAGCATCAAAACACCAGCCCAAAGCCTCCCTCCTCATCCGATGACTGAAACCCAATTAAAGGAGCCGGGTGACAGGTTTCACACTAAGCATGGCTCAGCAGAGATGCTCAGCAGCTCTTAGCTCTCTGCTTTATCAAAGCTGTCACTTCCCCTGGCTCTAGGAATTGGTAATAAAAAAAAAAAAGGGAGAAAAAAGATTTGATTCGCCTCTAATAGGTGTCAAGATAAAATCAATGCTCTGCCTGCAATGTGGGGAATTTCAAACCTGCAGGTTTTCCACCATGAAGCAATTTACACAAAAATGGGGGAAAAAAAAAATAAAGGGAGAAAGAAAAATTAAGAGAATGAAATGCTACAATGCCAAATTGTTCAGCGTATCAGAGAGAACAGAAGGGAGAGATAACACTGTTCATAGCAGGATGGGCTTTGATTAAACAAACAGGCTCAGGTTCTTGTTTGCTCCAGCACCTTTCAAGCAAGAAACACTATAAAAGCTTGAAACAATTCCCATGCCTCTGTTCTGCACAGGAAAGCTGTTCCCTGAATGTGAGCAAGCTGAACAGACAGTCCATTCAACTGCTGCAGGTGCCCTTGCCCTCCTTCAAGGAGGGTGAGACTTCACAGATCTATCCAGAGTGAAAAGCTGCAGACCTTCAGCCATGTAAGACAGCATTACCTCTGGTAAAGGTAAAACACACACAGTAGCACAGCAAAAGAAACAAAGCCTTTTGTCCTTCTGACTCCACATCCTCTGCTCTCCATGGCTGTGGTCTGGAGATGTGCCACGTTAGCCTCTCAACAGCACTGATGCTTCCTGGCTTGGAAAACTGCTGCTTAATGAGGGCAAGGACTGGTGGTCTCTGTCTTTATTACTGATAGCAGCAGTGGAGTCTTTGGTACAAATAGAGCTCGGATTTTTGTACCAGCTCCATGCTGTTAAGCCCTGTCTACACTCCTGCTTTGGCACGAATGAACTTGCACACACACAACTTACAGGAGTGGAGTTACTTAAAATGGAAGCTTTTAAGGCTCCAAGAAGAGGTTCTAGGCAAGGGCATTGAAAAAGATAACTGCGCTTGTGTGACTGACATCGAAACACTCCGAAACCACGGTCAGAGACACAGATGTGTTGGTGCAGTTTGCACAGGCTTCCAGAAAGTTGCTTGCCCAGACTGAGGGAAGTGCAGCCATGTGCTGTGAGCTTTCTGGTACATTTGTTAGAACAGCTACAGTGAATGGACCATGTCAGGCTCTCCAGCTGCTCTGGACCTCCACGTTTCCTACCTGCACAGTTAGCTTCTCCAGTTTCATTTCCAGAGATCTGTTCTGCTCTTCCAGCTTGCTGCGTTCAGCTTCCAGCTCCTCAATTTTCTGCCTAGAGAAGAGGGGAAAGTTAGTGACGCCGCGTCCCTGCACAATCCCACCACAAACCATCAAGCAAAGCATGAAATCACAAGCAATATCAGATTATTCCTATATCTAGCACTACTAAGCTACACGACCGAGGCAGTTAAAACATATGATTAAAAGATGCAAATCTGTATGAAGAAAATACAATTTGTAAAAGGATATTAAAAATATACAACTTGAATATAAAGCAAATCCAACTTGGATACTTCCCGAACCACAGACTGAGCCTAGACCATCATGTTTAATAACCACCAACAGCGAAAATCTCCATGAGTGCATCAAATCTCTTTTTGATCTGATTTATACTTTTGGCCTTCACAACGCTCCTTGGCAGTAAGTTCCACAATTTAATTATGTGCTGCATGAAATATTAGTTCATTTTGGTTTATACTTCACATGTGATTATTTCACTGAGTGCCTCTTAGTTCTGCTATGGAAAGTACCATCCTCCCCTCTCCATACCCTTTTACAGGCCTCCTCTGTTATTTCCTGAAGAATCTCAATTTAGTCTTTCCTCGTATCAAGGATTTTCTGCATTTCTCCTCATCTTTATTGCCCTTCCTTGTTCTTCTTCAGGTTTTACACAGACGTTCTTGCTATGAGAAAAGCTAGAGCTCCAAACAGCCCTCAGACGCATTCAGTGTATAATGAGGCTTTCTGTTTTGTCCTTGTCTCCTTTTCTAATAATGCCTTGGTATTCTATTTGTCTTTTTAACTACAGAGCACTTACCTGGTATTTTTAGAAACCTGTTCACAATAAAGCAAGATCTCCTTCTTGAGTAATAACAGCTCATTTGGAGCTCACTATTGAGGGAGGAAAAAGTAAAGATATTTTCTCTTACGTGCATGGGTTTTGCAATTATTGACATACAACTTCATTTCCCATCTCGAGTCGAATCATAAAGTTCTTCTGAAGCCCTGAGCAGTCTGATAAGCTGAATAATTTCATATTATCTCAAATTCTGTCATCTCACTACTGACAAATTCCAATTTGTGTCGGACAAGTTCCCAATAAAAACCATTCTAGCAACAGTGGGAACCCCTCCGTATTGTGAAAACAACATTTATTCTTTGATTTCCTATCTTTTAACTTCACACTACATAAGCAAATTAATGGAAGAAAAATACACGAAGCTTCAGAGAATAAAAAGACATTATGTTATCTCTGGCTCAGGAAATCCTGGAGACAAGGCACTAGAAGTTAGGAGAGCCTTCCGGCAAAGCAGTTTTGCTTTATTCAGATGGTCATCCACCACCAGCCATCCCTGCAGACAGCACACCGGGACAACCAGCCCCCTGTGGCTGTGTCGTTGTTTAAGCCCAGGAGGTAACTCGGAACCACGCAGCCGCTCACTCACTCCCCTCCTTTTTCCTCCCCCCGCTCCTGGAGGGATGAGGACGAGAATCAAAAGAATGTAACTCCCACGGGTTGAGATAAGAGCAGTCCAGTAACTAAGGTATAACACAAAACCACTGCTGCTACCACGAATAATAATAACAATAAGGGAAATAACAAGGGGAGAGGATACAATTGCTCACCACCCGCCGACCGATACCCAGCCCAACCCGAGCAGTGATCTGGGCCTTCCGGGTAACTCCCCCGTTTCTATACGGGGCATGACGCGCTGTGGTATGGAATACTCCTTTGGCTAGTTTGGGTCAGGTGTCCTGGCTCTGCTTCCTCCTGGCTTCTTGTGCCCCTCCTCACTGGCAAAGCATGAGACTGAGAAAATCCTTGGTCGGAATAATATTACTTAGCAACAACTGAAAACATCGGTGTTATCAGCGTTGTTCCCAGACTAAAGTCAAAAACACAGCACTGCACCAGCTACTAAGAAGGAGAAAAATGACTGCTACTGCTGAACCCAGGACGGGCTTGTTATTAATCCAACAAAGAACCTTCTTTCGTATTCCATAGAGTAAAGTTTCTTTGTGACCTTTGGCTCACCGCTTTTTGAAAGGTCAAATATATTCTATCGACCATATCAGCCTTAGCCAAAGGATTGCTGAATCCTTCAGAGAACTCTATCAAACTTGTTTGGTGGGAGATACTATCACAGAACATTCAATATAACATTTCTGTTTGCATTTAAGTACAGGGGACTTCTGCTGCTTCAAGAACCTCACCTTTCACATCTCAGCTGTGCAACTAATGCAGATTAACACTGATCTTTGCATTGAATTCGCTTAGATTCCTTTTCCAGAATATCATTTAAAAACTAACCATCATGTTTGGTAATCCTGACTTGTAAATGATCTAAATTCAGCTGAAAATCCCAGCACCCATCTGCCAACATCCCGCAACAGAAATTTCAGCTACAATGAAGAGGGTGTCTCCTCTTCAACGGGCAAAAGTTCCAAACTTTTCCATAGAAACTGGTTGATGCACAGCACATTCAGCACGGAAATATCTCCTTTAGAAATACGCAGCTTGAATTGCTTAAATGATTCGTAAGCCCGACCCCTACTGGTAATTTTCAGATATTATGAAGTATCAGCTTTTTTCACTCTTGGCAGCTTCCAAAATGCCGAGGAGCAGCTTTTAGCATTGTCCAGGCCATTGAAAAAGATCATCAATAATTTCCAGAAGAGACACAGAAAGCTAGCGGGGATGGAGGGTGCTGGAGAAGCAGGAGACTGGAAAGGTCGGAAGAAATGGAAATTCAGAATGGAATGAATGCTTTTAACAGCGTGTTTCTAAATGCGTTGCAGAACAGGCCACAAGAAGAGCAACATTTTTCTCTGAGGAACAATAGCGCAGCAGCTACCGAAAGGTCAGAGCCAGACGCAGGACTCTCATCAGGACTTTCTTCATACTTGACATGCTGAATTTTAATGTAGAACAAATTCCTCGCCATCTGACCTCCCAAGTAAGCTGTGATGTTGCCGCTATCTGCCTGCAGGACTCCTCGCCATGTGGAGGTTTAAGCTCAAACCTCTTAAGATGCATTTTGAAAACCATTCGTAACAGTCTCCAGAAGACACTTCACAAAGATCTAAGACACGAGTGAGCTGTAACAAGGGTGGGTTTAAGTCACTATATTCTTGTGCTGTTTCACCTGTTATTTTAAGATGCAGAAATCGGTATCCTCCTTTCCAGAGGCTGTGTGCAAGGGAATATCAGCCCACCGAGGCACAGGGAGCTCCCCTCCACGCTGCCTCGGCTCTGCTCACCTTCAGAGGCACAACTTGCTGCTTGCTCCATGCTGAGGACCAGGAACAGTGCTGTAGCATCTCAGTACCAGAGAGGTTTTTGGGATGGACTAGTGCCTTCACTACTTCTCACTCTTCTATTTTTAAAACTGTTAAGTGTCCTGGATCTCCAGTGGGAAAGCATTAAGAACCATTAGCAAACAGTTTGTGCTACTCCAGCTTTGCTTTCCAGCCCTGGGGAACTCTTCCCAGTGGCAAAGAGAGGGAAGCAAGGGAAATCCTATCTATATATAAACGCAGCAAAGCATTTGCAGCTGGTGGTTAAGATACAGTAGTCAAATATTGAAAAATATTTACTTGCTTGGCACTTGGATCTTTTCATTTACATAAATTCAGGTACAAAGCCAACTGTGCACTGCTTTCGATGCACCAGCATCCACAAAGACAGCTGCAGTCTGCATGCACCTCATGCTCTCTCTGTCCACGGACATCCGCACAAGATGCGTGATGCTATTTTATCACCAATTTGCATGCCTCGACTTGTGACATATGGGAGTTGCTTTCAGGTAGGGACAACAATCCCAGATAAATGCACGTGAGAACCACAAAGAGCCAAGTACAGAAACATTTGGGTACAGATATAAGGAAGCAGTTCTTCCCTGTGAGGGTGCTGAGGTGCTGGCACAGGGTGCCCAGAGAAGCTGTGGCTGCCCCATCCCCGGCAGTGTTCAAGGCCGGGTTGGACACAGGGGCTTGGAGCAACCTGCTCTAGTGGAAGGTGTCCCTGCCCGTGGCAGGGGGCTGGAGCTGGGTGAGCTTTAATGGCCCTTCCAACCCAACACAATCCATGATTCTATGATCCACCAACTTAACATTTGGTGCAGAATTGATGCTGGTACCCATTTCAAAAGCAGGAAGAAACTTTCTGAAATACTGACACCATTCTTAAGGGTTGTCATACAAGGAAAAATAATCTGGGTTAATTTCTGGAAAATTTACCAACTTCTCCATACAGGGGTCGGAAAACATGAAAATATTTAAACTCTGGCAAAGATCTCTTTGCATTTCAGGAAGACTTTTCCTGCATCAGATGCAGCCAGCTTAACCAGAGTTGAAGGCGCCACAAGCACCACACAAATTCAAGCCACCTCCATGGCCTTTCACAAGACCAAATCTAGTGCAAGAACACAGATTCACTGGTGTTTGCTCAGACCTGTGGATCTTCCCACTTTACAAACTGAGCTTTAGATTGCCTCCATTGGATGCGTCACTATCCCAAATTAGAAGAGGGAACAAGAGAAAAAAACCCTACAGCCTCAGGTCTTCTGAAATGACACTTGGCGAGAATCAGGAGACATCCCACTGTGTATGTTTAGCCTATCTAAAAAGCATTTAGATGGCGAGCAAGGGCTGCTCGACAGAAAGGCTGCTCCTACTTTAGAAAGGAAGGAGGGAATCTGATTTCAACAGCAACTAGGCACTATCCCAAAATCTCTCTCAGTCCAGAGCTATTCGGTGCAGTTAATCAGTGACAATTCCCTGCCATGACTTCCTTTTATTATCTTTTATTGGGTTTTAATGTTCTCAGATGTGTGTTCTGTGGTCGTCTGTAGAGCAGTGTGGATATCACCCATGACGACATGTCTCACAGAGGCCGCATCTGCAAAGAGGACACGGCCATGTGGAAAAAGCTATTGGTGAACAGGAAACTAGTGAATGGAGCAGAAAATGTATGTGTTGGGAAGACGCTATTAAGGGATCCAGATGGCATTGAGATGGTGTTAGGAGCAGAGCAGACAGAATTCCAGCAAGTGTGACTAATGGGCATTGGCAAGGACATGAATTTCTTTTGAATTACTGTAACTCTCCCTAGTCACTAAATCCACAGAAAACATTTAGGATTTACTGGGGTTGCAGTCTGACAGCAGAAAGAAGAAGTTCAGATTTGTTCCAGCTGAAAAGGTCCTTCAGCTCTTGTCACTTAAGTCTTTAGTGAAGTTCCTCTTAAATATATTACTTTTATTTATAGGTTCTGAAATAGGAGTTACTGCACAGTTATCACCTTCCCTCTAAAAGGTGCTAATGCCTAAATGCTCTCTGCTTTGCTCTACCCCACAGTGCATGAACTCAACAGTTCAACCACTTCTTCTCTTCTTAAGATCTGCAGAATATAAACAAATGTGATTTCTGAGGGAGCAGCAAGAAGTGTGAGAAATGACAGCATTAGCACCAGCTTTTATTGTCTCTTCAGAAACCATGATGCTGGGGAGAGAGTTTCACATTTAAAGCTATAAAAGGTCTGACGAAAGAGCACTTTGTTCTCAAGAGGAGGAGGAAAAACTGATAAAGTCTTTCAAGTCTCTCACTGAAAATTTACTTTCCATACTAAAGAAAAATGAGACAAAAGATGTGTTTTTAAAAGCTCTCATTCACTCACAGGAGGTGAATACAAATTCAAAGGATTAATATGGATTTTTTTCCACCTTTATGTCTCTCCTGCTTTTGTTTTCAGAAGTTAGCTTCTAGCCCAAGGGGTGTATGTGCAAATGCCTGGAGGCTCCCAGACCATTCCTGCTCTGCTGAATCCCCTCGCTGGCTTCTGCTGGTTTTCCTCTCTTTTTCATATTCCCTCATGACAGGAGCCAACTGGAGAGGCTGGGCTGAGTCCGGAACAGCAAAAGCATCCTACTGGAGGTTAATGGGATTTCGAAGACCACAATAAGCTACAGAAATGGAAATAACTCCCTCATAAGCTGTGGCATTTCTTTTCCCACTTCCCAATTTGAAAGTTGCATTCTTCCCTGCTTTCTGCCAGAATTAATTCCTGGCAGTGGTCTGTAAAGGAAGGAGTAATACTAGAGCTTGTGTTGCTCATTCCTCCTTAGCAGCTATGTAAAATTGAGTAAGCCAGTCCCACTGAAGCCCACAAAGACACAGCAGAACGAGCATAAAAGACCTAATCCCTTTCCATACTAATCTCTATTCTCCTCCAAACCCCTTCTGTTCTTTCATCACAGCTTCCCAATCCGCCTCTGCTATATGGACAGGACACATCCAGCTGAGCCCCAAGGAGTCTGCTGGTGTGGACCACAGCACATTATTCCTGACGCCCGAAAGCCTGAGGGAAGATAGTGATTTATCTCGTGCTCCTTTGAGAAGGAGCCTCTTCTGTAAAGAAAGAACTTGGCCCTGGTTTTTTTGTCCAACACACAGAAAATGCCAGAAAACACACAATAAGACTCAACCATAGCCTCTGACTGCTGAAGTTCAGAAGCCTAAGAAAAATATCTTTAGGCAGTTGATTCTGCAAAGCTGAATGGAATTCTTGAGAGTCTAAAATGACAAGAAGCAGTAATAGTAGCAAACAGTAAGGGAAAAGGAGCAGGGACTGGTTTACCAGTTCTCCAGCAGAAAGAGAACACTTTGCACCAAGTCATTTATTGTTAGAGCTGAGCAATGAAAAGGGTGATTAAAACCAAAGAAATCCATGCTTTTGGAACAGCTTTGCAGCTAAACGACTAGCATCAGGGCCCGGGACAAATATTTAAATCAGCCATAACAACAGAAAATGGTTAGTAAAAAGTGACAGAAAAAACAGCCTGGAATTAGATCCTGGGACTGTGGCCCCTGTGCATCCCCATTCAGCACCATCCTCAGGAGCATGGTACTGAAATGAGGAAGAGAAGAAAAGCAAACTATCACCATGAAACAACTGCAGCAGCTTAACCTCTTTGCTGAAAGAGCTTTCAGTGCACAGCTCATCACTGGAATGTAGCTTTGCACCATCAATGGCTTTTTGTGTGAAAGGTTTGACATGATTTCATGAAAGGAGGAGATTAGTAGTCAAAGAAATTCTTTGAAAATGAAGAGAGAAAAATATTATCTAAGGGAGTTTAGGGCTACCTTTGAGCAGAACCAAACACCACAATCCCATAACAAGGAGATACTTGGGAGCTCCACTTCCCCCTGCCCAGGAAACACATTTTAATTCAGGGCAAAGCCAGACATCTCTATCCCCACTGTCAAGAGACTTCCACAATGCAGAGTGGTCCTGGACTATGTGGCAATCCAGCTGTTTCTCCCTCCACACGCTGTCCCTGGAGCTGCTCAGTTAATAGATGGCAAGTGCTGTTCAGTGGAGATAAACACCAAATAATGAGTCTTGGAGGTGAAAATAAAAGAGACTCAACGCTTCCTACATGAAAGGGTGCTGCAGACCAACCCAGGGAGGGAGGGAGAGAGGTACAGGAGAAATACTCTGAAAACCTTCAGCTCCCAGAAGACAGCAAACAGGATGCTGGCTTTACTGATACGGAGACACAGCATTAATCAGGAGTGACGGGTTTAATGTTGCTGAGGAAGTGCTGAATGCTTCTGCAGCAGTATAAGCATCAGGTTTCAGAGGGTCTAGTGTGCCTTAGCAAAGGGAAGACCTGAATGAGCTCAGGTCAAATGAACATCCCCAAAAGCAGATGGAGATAGGTTTATCTCCCTGAAAAAGGGAAGCCACAGCATACTATCCTTTACCAGAACTCAAACGTATGATAGAATAAGAGAGGGAGATGTATGCCCTGGGTCTCCAGAACTATTAGACCACCTTGAAGGAAACTACAGGAGTCACGAAGATGAGGTGTACAGCCCTAAAACGTATGGGAATAGCTTAGCTGAACATGTGTTATTATCAAACATCTCCCCTCTGCTACGGAACTGGACTTTCTAAGCCATAAAACAAGCTCCAGAGGCAAAGCACAGGAGCAAAGTCATAATGTACAGGCTGGTAATTTCTGCCTTCTGTAAGATTCTGCTTGCTGCAAACTCTTGCTTTCAGCCCTATGAGGCAGTAAAGCTTTATAGTGAAGGAGCTGAAAATACAAAAGAATTAAGAAGTGAAACTCCAGCCAAAGTCTTACATCAGCTGAGAATAAAAAACTCAACCTGTCAAGATCTGATTTGCTCAACTTAAATAAAAGGAACTTTATTAAACATTCAGAAACAGATGAACTTTTCTGTGCTCAGTATTTATTGTGTCACCTGCTTTGGAATGGAAGCTGCAACTGCTTTAATAAATACATGGGAAGGTTGTCTAGCTTCACTGTAGCTTTTGTAAATGCTCATGTATCCTCTGCTGAAATGCTGTTTTGTAACTTCTCTTTCACTGAATCACAACAGGTACCCCTCTGCCAGCTACAGCAATGCACAAGGGGAAACATCCCTCTTTTATCTCCAGTGCTACATGCACATCAGTATTACAAAAGTCTCTTCACACGCATGCCAACGGATCCTGTATTTACAGTTGAGATTTGGTCAAAATAAGAAACAAACAGCAATGCTGTTTCCATGAGAAAGAAAGTCAACAGTGGGAATAGTGATGCAGGAGCCAGTCTTATGAATTAACTGAGAGCAAGAGACCCCAAACATTGAAAGAAAAGAGCCTGCAGCCTCCCAGAAGATAGAAAAGCTTACGAAGTATCTAAATGCAGGAGAAATCAGGGGCGGAGGCTTTCTGTTAATGCTTCATGGATTTCTCATGTCCATAAAAGCTGTCGGGAAAGTACGAAGTGTGCTTGGGAAAAAAACACCCTATTTTGGAGATGCAAGGACAGTATGTTCTGACTGTGACATGTAGCACCTGGTGCTCTACCATGACATGGCAATAACCAAAGCAAGCAGTGAAACAGTGAAACTGTGCCTGGGGCTATTTCCCTTCTCATTAGCTCCAGTGAAAACCACAGACTCTTCTGAGGCTTCCCCTCGCTTTGCCTACCTGAGTGTGTCAATCTCCTCCCTGGTAATGACGGTACTTTGCTCTGCTGTGCACTCTTGAGACTTCAGGACCTTCATCTCCACCTCCAGCTACAGAAGAGAAAAGGCATTAGTTTCTCCACTACTAATAAGAGGCACACACAAACAGCAAGGGGAGGAGGAGGAGAACATATTCTGCACAGATCAGACCTTTCCCAGGATACAGATGTGAAGCACAGCCCTCCATGTGTGGAATGTCAAGACCTCACTTAACCCTGCTTCCTTGCCCTTTTGCTTTTCCCAGCATCTTCTCCAAGGCAGATTAGGCACTGAAACTGATTGTTTCTAAGCAAAGCTCCTGCTTCTCTTCCAGATATTTCCCCCACCTGTCCCGCATGGATAATGGGATGCAGAGAATTATCTGTGTGGTATTAGGGGCTTGCTGCTACCTGAGATTCAGTATTGACAGTTCAACCTCATTTAGTTTCAGTTCCTCCCCAGAAGAAATGAACCACAGGATTATGCTGTCTTGTCCAAGACAACTTGGAAACACATACACTGAATCCAAAAAGGCTGGGGAATATTTCCAGTGCTTTCCAATATACACTTCCAGCTCCGGTTGCTCAGGTAGCTCTTGTGGAACAAACAAACAATTAAGAATACTTTCTGCCTCTGGCCTTGTCTGGGAAGGAACTCACAAGAAAGTACTTCAAAACTCTGCAGACATGAAAACTCTTACCCAGACTCTGCCATTCCCAGGCTCCCTGACTTACGGGAATCTGTATCCCTAATCCAGCTATCAAGACAATGCGTGGATTGATAAACTACATATGTTACTTGTTTCTAAGCCCCTCAGAAAACGAGTTATTATGAAGTGTAAGCAGAGATGAACTACCCAGAGGATACTCAAACTTCTGTTCCAGCACCTTCTCCCAGCTTAGACCTCCTTACACTCATCCTTGAGATTCTGGATTTCCTTTTGTCATCTGTCTTCTAGCACCTGGCAACTAATTCCCCTAATAAATCTATTGACAGAAACTATATTTTTCACTCAGGAGGAAAGCAATAAGCAATTACAGATGCAAAACTTGTGACCACAGAGAGCTCGGAGCTCAGCATCAGGGAAATAATCCATTAATACACCATTCCAATCCACAGCACGGATTAGAGTTGGGCAGCAAAATCACACTGCTATGGCAAATTTCTTGCAGAGACAGAGAGCTGGCAGAAACTGCCCAGTTTTACATGGAAAAGGAGCATATTGACACGTGCAGTCATCCTGCTCAGCCAGAACTGAGATTTTGACATACTGCCTCTTCGCCTTTCCATGCTTAGCAGAACAGACAGGCAGAGCATGGCAGCGCTCTTAGCAGGAAAGGGCAGGAAAGGGATGGTTGGATTATTCTCCCTCCCCTTTCTGATACCTTAGGGACAGAGCAGAAGAGAGAGGGCAGAAAAGAGGTTTTAGCTAAATTTCCCCCTGGCACCCTGAAGCCCTGCATTCTCCTCCTGCCTGTCAAAAAGCATCCAGGAAGCAAAAATAAGCAAAGGCCCACCTGCACCATCAGGCTGTACAAATGTTAATGTATATTAGCTGCCTGATAAGATTATCACAGCCAGAAATGCTTCCCTCAATTTTCTGATTACTGAGCTTATCTCTCCCAGCTCAGCCCATCACAGATGGCTGGGGATAAAGCAAGCGGGCCAGATAATTCCAGGAATGTAAATAAAAGGTACCGGGACCAGGAGCAGGCTTCAATTCCAACCTACTTCTAGCAGGAAAACACTCATTCTGTCTCCCATTTCCCATGCCTGCTGAAGCCTGGATGTGTTTGCTATTAAGAGTTTTGTGCTGCTTTTCTGGACTGCATGTGGACAGCATTTGAAGATGGAAGGGCTGGTAAGTGCGCTATTTATCACTGGCTAAGCGGGCTCAGCCTTGAGTCCAAGTGCCACCTGCTCACCGACATGAGGAGATAAATCACAGCCACCTTCTTAGAGGAAAAGGGGGGACAGAGGAGATGGGCAAGTAATCTGGTGGTGTGATCTGGGGTCTCTGGTGATGGCTGCATAGAGAGTTAAAAATGGAGTGTGTAATGGGAAAAGGAGACAGGAGAGGGAACGAATGCCTGCTCAAGTGAGTGCTGCCGTGACAAACATCAGCACAGGTCTCGCCTGATATCCAGTGGTGACAAATCAGTGCCAGGTATGCTCAGTAGTGTTGTGATGAGATTCTCCTGGGTTTCAAGAATGAGCTGTTGCAGGAGAATGAGGAGGGAAGGACACAGGGACTGTAAGGGTATTTTATGTCATTTCTGTGCCCTTCCAGTTTTCAAGCAGCAAAACTACCTGGACTGAAAAGCTGATGTGCCTGAGGTGAGAAGGGAGAGGAGAGCACAGCGAGATCTTTACAAATGAAACTGGCTTAAGCAGTTACATGCTGACATGGACCTGCTTCCCAGACCTAGGATTACAACTACTGGAGAGTTTCGAGTTCAGGCCAACGCACCACTTTGGGCCACAGCAAATTATTGTCATTAAAACTTCATTAATTGCTTACGGAAAATAAAATAGTAAGTAAAACTATGAAGGTATTAAATATTTCATTAATATGCTGCTTCCTTTAACTGCTAGTTTCAGTGAGGGAAACATCCCTCACTGCCAATCTCAGAGAAGGTACTAAAAATGTTATTTATGTCTCTTCCAGGGTCTTTCATGAAACAAGAATTAAGAGAAGAGCAAAAAAGAGCAAAAAATAAGGAATCCATTGATAAAACCTTCCTCTTATTCCCAGTTTCATCTGCAGAACAGGATCTCACCAGCCTTTGGTCAGAGCTGGCACACTCCTACCAGCATAACTCTGCATCAGACATTGGCACTGCCGGCTCCTCCAGCTGCTCCTCCGCTGAGATCTGTGCATGATGTGGTCAAGATAGAAAGCAGAGAAAAGAAAAAGCAGCAGCAGAACTGAACGAGGAAAATAAGCAACAGGAAGGCAGGAAGAGGACTAAAACAAACCCATGTTCTACATCATCTTCAGCACTATGTGAAAGCCGAAGAGGTGAGGAGGTTACCCAGACCATTCCCTTTGACACAGCCTCTCGGACAGCTCTAGGGACTGGGTGATAATCACGAAACGACCCACTGAAGTGTAAAAGTTTGCCCTTTCCTGTTCGCTTGTCCTCAAGAAGGGATAAGGAGAGGAAAAGCCAACCTCCTCTCACTGTTTTCTCTACCTAATTCCCATCACATCCCTTTTCCTCAATAGATTTCCAGTCCTAGTCTCTCTGGTTCACCAGATGCCACTGTCAGGAGGCTTTTTCTGCTTTTTAGACTAACTCAATATTGCTGTCTAAACTCTTCCAATTTCTATCAATAATTTGATATAACTGGTTGAGTTAAACTTTCATCACTTTGCATACATTAAATCAGAAGCCATTTACCCAGCAGAGAGGGGGAGAGGGCTGCTCACATTACAGCTCACTGCTGTATTTCCCCATTCAGTACCAAAAGACCTAGATCAAGCTTGGCTCCTTTAGCTCTCTTTTATGTTTTTAACTTATTTAACTAGTATTGAGGGCAGAGAGGGAACATTGTCCCAAAATACAGCATTGCATCTCCTATCCTGAAAACTGCACAAGAGGGATGTAAGGAGCAGGAGTTTCAGGGGTAATAGCACACAGGATCAGACCCCCAGCAATATCCCCACTGTACAGAACACTTCAGCAACTTGAAAAGAAACCAGGCTATTGTTTTTAATACTGGTTTTAAGTTATCCAAGGCTTTTATGACAACACAAAAGGGAGAATAATGAGTAATGTCAGAGCCCATGAGCTGGGAATAAAACACATAAGCAGGTACTTAACATGTTGACTATGTGATGTTTTCAGACTATAATGGAGCCTCTTGCTCTCAACCTAAAATGATCCTGTTTATTCCAAACCTTTTCTACTCTCTTTCAGCTCATAAGCATTAATTTCAGTCCAGCTTTATTGCTCTCTATAGACAGTGATCAGGACACATCCAGTATATAGAATAATTTTAGAATGTCCATTTCCACAAACATGCAAGTGCCTCGAAAGATGAAATGTAAATGCTTTTTCCTAAAGAAGCACTGTCATCATTATTTACCAACTAAGAAAGCGAGGAAGGAAGAACATGGATGGATTTTCATTTAGGGTTTTATTAAATGAAATATCCTTCTTCTTTCAGCCTTATTTTTAAACCTGCCTGGACAGGATTGCGAGATGGTGGTTCTCCTCCAAGTGTTAATGACATAGCAAACACCCACAGCAGTGGAAGAAATATGTTCCTTGCTGGTTCTCTCTTCTGGAGGAATTATTTAAAGATATATGAGATGACAGGAGAAACATAAAATTATGGATTCATCTCCTGACAGCTCAAAGAAACAGAACTTTACTTTAGAGAGCTGATTTTCTTGGTGTATTTCTAGCATTTGTCATTTCTGACCCATATTTGTCCCCTCCAAAACAAGCCTCCGCAATGCCACAGACTTGGTGTTCCTCACGCTTGATTCCAGGAGGCTTCAGCACTGATGAAGATAAAACTTTCCAAAGCATCCTACTGCACACAGCCCACCTTCACGATGAGACTTATTACAGGGCTTGAACTTCTACATCAAATCGGTCGCCCCTGAAAACCACATTTATGAACTACTGAACATTATCACACCCTGCCCAAAATCATGACCAAATCTCTGTTCAGGTGCCTCATTTTGGGTAGGAAAGGACTCAAAATCTCAAGCATTTCATAGGAATTGCATGTTGAAAAGAAAGGGGCTGGTTTATTCGCCCACATCATGTACACACATTTCACAGAACACATGCTGGAGACATAGAGTTATTATTTGAATAATGAGTGCATTTTAGTGAGGGGCTGATACAGCAATCTTACCCTGATGAAGTGTGTCTGCACGTCATTCAGCATTCTTGGAACTGTGAAAAGCAGGAAATGCTGAATCCATTATAAATGTCTAAAGGTTTATTTAACAATGGGCTGATGCAATATCCTTTGAAAGGCCTTCCTCGGCAAAAGAGTTGATTTTAAAAGGCAGAGATAAATAGGAACTGAATTGCATGGAGCCCGCATGGAAAGGTGAATTGAGAGGTTGTGTTTGACTACAAGTCTCAACACAATTCCAGAAGCTATTTAAATACATAAATATTTAAATGAGCGAAAACCAAGCAGACTTGGAAAGAAAGAGTGTGCACTAAAATAGACAAGAACTGAGAAATGGGACCCTGGGTATGACCCATATGCTGAGGTTTGAAAACAGGCAAACCGCAGTTCCCCAGGAGCTTGGATACACCAGTTATTCCAGTGATGCTACTTGTGCTTCTCTCCCAAGGATGTGGCAGTGACCAAGGATCTTACTGGCCTCTCTCCCCACAGAGCAGCATGGCAAGCCTGGTGACCTCCTGTTATCTATAAGCTTATAAATCTGGCATTGGGACAGAAATGAAAAATACATGAACACCAGTGGGTTTAATCTGGGTGTCCAGCAACACTACAAGGGTGTAAGACACAGATCATTCTGCACAGCACAAGCAGTTATCTCCTCCTCAGGATGCCCAGCCCCATGAGACTCTGAAGGGCTGCTCCCCTAAAACATCTGCAGAGAAGCACATGGGGAAGATCTAAACCTCACCAGATTTCTTAGTGAACTTCACTCTTCTTCAAAGAAATAGGACAATACTTGCAAAACAAAATACTATTTGCCATTCAGAAACAGGCTAAGCAGACCAGGATTAGTTGGTACATTTCCTTGGGAAAACGAATCCTTGATGCCATCGTGAAACAAAAGCAATAAAGCCAAAGAAAATCAGATATCCAATAAAAAGAGGTTTAGAACTACCTATTTCCCACTTGGTTACCTTTAAAGACAAAGCCTAGCTGGATCAGAGTTGCCAATCTAACAAAGTTGGTGTGCTTTTATCACCGAGAAGACAGGGCTAGAAGCAACCTTCCAGCAAACAGCTTCCTAAAAATGTACTCATGCATATGTATATATTCTTGTAGATACAGACAAACTGGGAAACGGACATATGCTGACTTCTGCTTCTCTCAATACAGTCTGGCCTGTGGTTTTTCTCCTCCTGTTGCAGTAAAAAGAGAGCAATTTTTCAAGTTTATACCGAATGTCATTCTATTTCATTTCCAAATACAATCTCCCAGAGAGAAGGTTCGCTTTGCCCTGCTTCCAATCTCTCAAGTTAATACACAAATTTATATTCCTTTCTCCCCCTCGCTCTCCTAAATGAAGAGGCGTAATTACCAGGAACGCTCGCTACAAACGCATAGAGTGCCAAGGGAGAAGGAGCTGTCACCGCTGGACAGCTGCAGCAGGCACCCTCCTCTCCCTCCCATTCCCAGAGGATCCTGCTTAGGAGGCAGTTTCTATCTTTGCTATTAGCAGGGGTAGCTCACACACAGGAGCAGGTGCCAGCCCCTCCCTTTCCAAGCAGGACAATCATAAGGAATACAATTACAAAATTCACTTCAGCCTGTAAAGGAGCCACCGGTGCTTGCAAGGATGATTCCTCCCAAATTCCCCTTTTGCCTTTCCCTGGCTCCGCTGACCTCTTGGGTGATGGCAGGTTTCCTTAATGACAGCAGAGAAACTCAGATCTCAAAATTCAGTGCCAGTCTCATCACTCTCCCCATCTCCAGCACCCTCTCAAAAGGAAGATTGATTATTATAATCAGACTTCGCTCTGACACAGCATTTGCATTTTCAAAGCACAGCATAGTCATTAACTAATTCATCTCCCCCAAGGGAGCCCTGACGAGCTTTCACCTCTCTCCCCTCTCCTTCCCAATCTGCAGGCAGCCCCCAGCCTTCCGTCAAACACCTCCCTTCTCCATTGTGCTGCACAAGTGAAACTCCAGACAAGCTCAGCGAGCCAAATCCAGCCCTGCTGCAAAGGAGCACAGCTCTGCTGTTAGCAGCTGAAAAACTGAACACGCAGACACCTTATTTAAACTGGTTATCTACAGTTTCCTTATGTAAACCACAAAGGTATAGGGTATTACAGGCAACAGGTTCTGTTCTGCAAAATAAGGCCAATGTGACAGGATTCCCAAAATTATCATGCTCCCACGTCTTAGAATCCCAGACTGGTTTGGGTTGGAAGGACCTTAAAGCTCATCCAGTTCCAACCCCCTGCCACGGGCAGGGACACCTTCCACTAGAGCAGGTTGCTCCAAGCCCCTGTGTCCAACCTGGCCTTGAACACTGCCAGGGATGGGGCAGCCACAGCTTCTCTGGGCACCCTGTGCCAGCGCCTCAGCACCCTCACAGGGAAGAACTGCTTCCTAATGTCTAATCTCAATCTCCCCTCTGGTAGGTTAAAGTCATTCCCCTTGTCCTGTCCCTACAAGCCCTTGTAAAAAGTCCCTCTCCAGGTTTCTTCTCAGCCCCGTTAGGCACTGGAAGCCGCTCTGAGGTCTACCTGAAGCCTTCTCCAGGCTGAACAAGCCCAGCTCTCTCAGCGTGTCTCCAGAGCAGAGGTTCTCCAGCCCCTGGAGCATCTTCGTTGCCTCCTCCAACAGTTCCATGCTTGAACAGCATCAGTCATCAGGTATGAGCAGGATTAACTGCGAGCCTGAGCTGCGTGCCCAGCTGCCAGCATGCAAAGAAGGAAGCATCATCACATCACACCCTCCAAACCCTGGCCTCCTCCTGCACAGCCCATCCAACAAGCTCTTCCCCAAACACTTACAATGCACCTCTGCCCCAGGACTCTGCTTAAGTCTATTCTCACACCACAACTCTGCCAGATGCTGATGATTCCCACTCACCCACCTCCTTTTGGCCTTCTCCACGTCCCGCCCCAGCAGAACCACGGACCCCAGCGCCCATGGGTGCTCCAAGCAACAGCAGGTTATTGTTGATGAGCAATAATGTCTTACTGGGGGTGACAAACCTGGATTCAGATGACCCATTTCAAGTAACTCCTGTCTGGAATACTTCAGAGAAAAAAGAAAATCAGGAAAATATTTCTTTCCCCTGCTGTTACCCCACAGCAATGCACTAAGGACCAAGACCTGGTATCTCAATTGGAGGTGCAAAGGGTGTGCAAAGCCCTGTAGCCTTGCCCAGTCTGGATGTTCCAGTGACCCATCCAGGGAAACACCTGGGGACCTTTTTCACAAGTGGTATATACAATACCATATAGCAGCTCTGGAAGGAGCCTGTCCTTCTGTTTGAAGGACAGATGCTCTGCTGATGCTACAGCAGGTCTGAAGGCAACTGTGCTGGCCAGCATAGACCCCATGTCAACAGCAAGTATCGTGCAATGCCAGTCAATCATCACATGGGTACCAAAGTAGGATAGTTTTGCCTTCCTGAGCTTTGTTCCCCAATTTATGCCCCATTTATTTCTTTCTAGTACTCTGGGATGGGTGCAAGATGTGAGAGTTTGGAAAAAAGCACTACTGGACAATGCAGCAGGAAGGAAGCTGGCTAAGAGCTCAAGATGAACAAAACTGGAAAGTTCATGGGGAAGAAGAGCAAATATCCTGTGCATAAGTCCCACCAAGCAAGGAAACTGGAGATGTTATTTTAAACCCCTGAATTTATCCAAATGTAATTACATATTTCAACTCTCACTCCCAGGGGAAGGAGCAGACAAGGAATCTTTTCCTCTCAGCCTGTCCTGAACATGCTCTCAGGTGCCACTATGAGACCTCACCACCCCACTGTGTGCCAGCAAAACTTGACAGTTCCGTGTCCAAACCCCCTCTCTCCGCTCTAACAGCTCATTCCGAAGAAGGATCACCTAATTTCCATGTTCATTTAGCTCAGAGCCTCTGTGCTGTTATCAGCCTCGCTCCACCACCTTCACCAGCATGTACATGACTGTTTCCTTTAATTACTGCCAAAAGCTCCTCCCACCAGGGAGAGCAAAACAGCTGCTGTCCATGGAGGGAAGAAACTCTGGAGTAATTAAGCCTTAAACAGCAGATACCTCCTACCCATTACTCCCAGTTAGAACAGCAAAACACAGAGTAACAGCCTCTTTAGGGAACCTGTCATGGTGTTGGAATGAATGTGCTGCAACCCCATCCAGTTTGGCCATGGCACTGGTGCAATGGAGCTGTCTGCTCTCAAGAGCATCACACAGGTCACTTCTTTCATGCAGCAGTAGGGATGTTTGCTAGAAGCATGTCTTCTGGCAGCTGTAATTCATAGGCACAGCAACAAATAAATCTGCAAAGATGCCATATTTCCTCTGTACAAAGTTTGAATACAGTTTGTTGCCTGAAAATATACCCTGATGGAGTTTTCTAGAGCGTTCAATCAGCAATTGGTAGCATGAAATCCCACCTCTGGCCTCCCCATCAGTTTTCTCGTTGAAAAATCATCACGTAATAAACAGCCAGAGAAGAATCTATGCATTTATCAACCACCTAGGAAGATAAAAGGTGAAAGGAAAGAGGAATCTAACATCCATTTTTGTTCCTTTGTCTCCTAACACAAATACAGTGGAATCAATCTTTGCTTAATACTGCAAAGACAGCAAAGGAGACTTGAAAATTGAACTTAATCCTCTTGCTCCAACTCACATGGAACAACCCACAGCCTGTACTTCAACATGCTTTTAAGAGCAGCTTTCGCTCCCGCTGCATCTCCAGCCCAATTTTGCAGTTCACTACAGCTGGAGCACTGTTTTCTGGGCACACAGAGGGAGGGTGAGCAGGGGCCACCAGAGCTTCATGCTCGGAGTGGTTTCTGAACCCCCCGAGATGGGAAATAGGAGGATGGGGCAAGGGATGCAGCTATGGGAAAGCAGCAGCTTACTCAACAGAGCCTCCCAGCTGCCTTCAAGGAAGCAGCTGATGCTTGAAGGAGTCTTGTCCCCAAAGCCTTGCCCAAAGAACAGGCTAAGAAGCAGATTTAAGGTTTTCTATCTAAACCCATCCTGTAGCCCTCCTGCAACGATAAGCAGTGGGCTTTTAAAGCATAAGAAGTGGGAAATCTCTCTGCTCGTGCCAAAAAGCAAAGGTTACAGGGCCCTGCCAAGACTGCTCTGCCCATTTTAGCCTCTGAGAATTATTCCCTGCAGTTCCCTTCAAGTTGCCAGCAAACAATCACAGCACAAAAAGCAATTTCCTCTCAAATACCGTGTGTTCAGTTCTGGTGCCAAAGCAGGAACGTGGCATTTTAACCTTTGGTGAACATGTTCTTGCTGCCACCAACAATAAACTCTGAGGTGCAGCTCGGAGGGGAGGGAAGATGTAATGGATGTGTGGTGGATGACATTAGCACAGAGTACAGCCTCAACAGGACAGGACCTGGCAGGGGCTCTATTTTATACAGCCAGTCTTTAGAGGTTAATGAAATATTCATAAATAAGTCAAAATTCTCCTGACAAGCCAGATCCTGTAGTACAACAAAGAGTTGTCAGCCTCAATTAAGCGATTCCAAAGAGGCAGGGCACTGCTATTCATTATTTACTAAGAGGTCATAGGAAGAATACTGCTCTATGATCCTCCTCTCTCCGTGGATAAATGAGGTTTTATAGCTCCTGCTGGAGGACTCTGCTGCCCTGACAGAGCAGCTCAGAGAGACCCCAACCTACCAGCACCACCACTACTACCCTGCACCCAGCATCTACCAGCCAAAGGCAAAACCCACTGGGAACAAGCTCTTCTAAGGGCACTGAGGCACAAAAAGATTGAAAGCAAAAGAAATAATACAGGAGGATGATTAGGCCCTCAGTGCAAGGACTAAGTCTTAAAACCTCATGTTTTTTAAAGCCTTTATCTCCCTTTTTGTACACACAAAGCCAGCCCTGGGCAAGAAGCAAAGCATCCAGCAACCTTTGATCCACCAGCGCATCCACTGAACATGCCCTCAATGCCCCCCTAGCTGTAGAGGTGGAGATCTTCACATGCTCCCTCATGCCCAGAAAAAGCTGTGCCTACAGAATCGTGTTTCTCAGATCAGGTCTCTCAGGATGCTCCCTTCTGATAAAGGTACAACTCCTCAGGTCTGTGAAAGCAGGAGGAAATTGGTCTCCAGCCTTGTCCCAAGCAAGCTGGAAATGAATGTTTGCTTTGTCCCATACCATGACAGTGAACAGACCAAGTCCTCCTTTCCCTCTCTGGACACGCACTAGAAGCACATGTTCCTTCTACAGCTTCTCCTTAGGCAAGGTAGCAAAAAGGAACAGAAGTTATGGAATCCTGAGGGTATCCTGCACCTCTCACCTCATTTTTCCATATCTTTCGAAGTGCTGAACATAACAGAGAGCCCCTGTGCCCTCCAGGAAATTTTAGCTCAATTAAAACCAAACCACATGAGTTATGAGCCCATAAACTTCTTACAGACTCTGTAAACACAAATGAAGTCTAGAAAAGCATGATACTTGCTTGCATATTAGTTATGCCTTTGTATCTCAAGGCTGTGCCTGCTATAATAAGGCCTCTGATAATATCCCCATTCCATTCATTTTATTTAACCAAGTAACTCAGTGTAACTCAGATACTACAGTGACAAGAGGACCACTCTTAGTGCAGCACAGTAGTGCCCTCTGCACAGGAAAACGATTCACCTTTCTCCTCCTCGCCACAACTGCAGAGACAAAAGCCCTACCCCTTCTCCCTCCCCAGTCCTTGCCCCAGTTCTAATCCTGCAATGCAAAGGTGAGAGCACATTACCAACTTGCAGCCTGTTTCCAAGCTGAAAAGCCAGGATGGAGCCCATTGTGCTTGTCAGTACAGTTTGGGTTTTATGGGGCACCTGCGGCATGGAGGGCTCTCCAAATGATAGGCTCAGAATTAGGCCCTCGTCCATGCATCCCATCTGAGCTGGAATTGCTGTTCAGGTTTGGGTCAGACTGTTTTCCTGCTATCCGGCAGTTCGTGTCCCACAGGAAGCCCAAAGGGAGCAGCAGCAGGCAGGCAGCTCTCCACTTCAGGATGCTCCATTCCTTCCCTCTCAAAGTCCTAACCCATGTCAGCTCTTACCACCCCCAGTGAGAAAATGAAACCAGCCCTGTTGAAACCAAACGGTGCTGCTGAGTTCCATAAAACTTTCATGTTAATGGATCCACCAGCAGGTTCATTTGTGTAATGGGACTTTTAAACAGACCGTTTATTTCTTTTTAATTTGAAGGGAATGTACTGTTTGATCCCATGTGCCTGGCTCGATTTTTAAAACAGAGATAAACCACAAGAATTGACTCACTGAGTCTCCTCTTCCAGCCTAATTAAAATAGCACTGAGATATTAACGTCCAGCCATGTCGGGGACTGATCACTTCTCTGCTCAACAGGCAGTTTGTCAGCACTCATCTACCATGATCCCAAAGCTTCCACCACCCCCTCTGCTTTGCCCCCAGCCACACGCAATAGATGCTTCTCATGTTGCCACAGTTCCGTGTGCTGAATGGGAATTTTCCAAGAGGGAATGTGCAGCAGGTGCAACACAACCAACCGAGGCTGTTCATCATTCCCTATGCTGAAAGAGGAGGAAAAAAATAATCCCTCTGTTCCTCAGAACTCACTATATTCCTACAGTGTGGGAAACAGCAAGGATTAATTTTAATGTACTTGTTTACAACAAGCACTGTGAGAGAGCTCTCAGCTTGGAAAAGGAGAATAACTCTGAGTGCTCCCATCCCCCTATTCCAGGGTTAATCCACCTGGAGAACCAAAGCTCTATAGTAAAAACATAGTGAGAAAAGTTGAAATAGGGCATCGATGGCGCCCGCACACTCACCCCCTCCTTCCAACAATCCCAGTTCTAAATGAACAGGATAAAGGAAAGTATACACACTGTAAAGTGTGTATAGAGCAAACAAGCAACAAAAGGCTCTGCTGAAGTAAAACTAACCTGATAGAGAAGAAGCTGCCTCAGACATCGATCATGAAAATGTGTTTAAAACAAAATTCACTGAAGATCTTGGGTCAAAAAATATAAACACACAAAGACAATTGCTGACAGCACAAAGCACGGAGGCTTTATCACAGAGGAGCATAAAGAGATCAGAAAGAAGCAGCTAGGTGAAAAGTGAAGGAACAGCAGCAGAATTGAAATGTAATAGTGCAAGTCCCACAAAAGACTCCTACAAACTGAGTCTTCACGAGTCAAACTACAGAGGAGGACAAAGACCTGGGTACATTAATTGATGACAGGATGAACATCAGTGCCATGAGGCAGTGGAGATGGGTAATGTGAAGCTGTAATGGAACAGCTGAGCTCTGTTTCTTCCCCAAAGGGTGCTCAGGCATTGGAACAGGCTGCCCAGGGCAGTGGTGGCATCACCGTTCCTGGAAGCGTTCACAAACCATGTGGATCAGGCCCTCGGTGACATGGTTTAGTGGTGGCCTTGGCAGTGCTGGAGGAAAGGTTGGACTTGATGACCTAGTTGAGTTGATGACTCTATCCAGGACAGAGAGGTACAAGATGCTCCTATAGAAGATACTTCTGTCCAAGCTACTGCTGGAACATCACTTGCAATGACATTACCACTCTACTGACTCATCTTTAAAGGAGACACAGAGAAGTGGAAAGAGTTTTAAAGAAAGCTGCAAGATTCATGGGGAGACCAAAGAGCCTGTTTTAAGAGAAGACTGCAAGAGCTTGATTTGTTTAACCTAGACAAATGAAATGCTGGCAAAGAACAACTGTTCTCTATAAATATGTCACAGCATAAATATGAGGGAGGAAGAACAGTCACTGTAGTTTAAGGAGAACATTAGCACAAGAAAAAAATGGCTATTAGCTGCACATATATTTTCAGTTGGAATTGGGAAGATCGCAGCTCTCACAGCAGTCTTTCAATGATAGGAAATGGCACAAATAACCAAAGCAGTTTCAAGACAAACTTGATAAATTTATGAACTGAAGTATATGCTGCAATTGCCTCAGTTACCAAAGGACTGAACTTTATAATCTAAAAGTCCTCTTCCAGCCTTCTGTTACTATATCATTTCATTCTGGATCAGGTTTTTTTGCTGCCTCTTTATAACCAGATTCATGTTTTTCAATCTGATTTGAGAACTGGGTATTTCCCTAAAATTGCCTTACTGGAACTATTGCTGTGTTCATGCTGCTGCTCAGGCAAGTGCCACGCTACTCATCTGTCTTGGGTTTGCTGGTCTCACACAAGGTGTTAGGATAAAATCTGTCAGATGGGAAGGAGATTTGCTGGCACCTTGCTAAATCAATTCTGAAATGATGAAATACGCTTTTGATCGATGGAGACTTCCTCCACTGATCCGTTGTCTCCTTTCCTCTCCCAACCTGCTGGTTCTATACATGTTGCAGCAAAGCTTCCCTGTTATTTATAAGTGCCATGGTTCGGTACTCTAATCCCACATTTAATATGGAATTATAATATAGAGAATTTACGTTTCCACTAATGACCACCACTTCTGTTCTTATGCCTCGTCTTCTGTATTTCTTGGTTTGTGCTTAATAACTCTTAAACAAGAATTAAATGAACTACATTGGTAAGTTACCCAACGCTTTAGTTCACTTCTTTCATATTATCATTGTTCTCACCTGAAAAGTAAAATATAACAGAATTTTGATCCTTGCCAGGTATTTTTCTTAAGTATCCAACGTTGCAGTTCTTACAAGTCTGGAAATCTGGTGCAAGCAGTGTCTGTCAATAACAATGCAAATGGTTTATGGCCTGTGTGGGTCTCTTGATGTATTCCTGCCCGCTGTGATCTGCCCAAACTCTTTGTAATTAACCATGTTGCTTCCAGTTAATAACTAGCTCCCAACTGCAGCACACACAGTGTTCTCAGAGTTTCTTTCTTGCATGTATTCTCCCTTCCATCTTCCCAACTTTTCCTGATAACCACCAGTGTAGGTAGCAACTGACATTTAAATTAATCCGAAACATGAGGGTTTCATCAGACTGAACACATGATTTAGCTCCTTAACTATTCCTGACCTGCTGCCATTAAATAAAGGTCTCCTGTTCTTTGTAGAAGGTTAACCCACACTTTAACTCAAGGCAAGGAGCATTCATTATTTTCATTTTAAGGTATCTTCATTTCTTCTATAAGGACACTCCATTTATACCATTCATTTTGTGGCAGCTACATTCTTGGACTTCAAATCTTCTTTACCTCCCACCCTGCTAAGCAATTCTTCTGATTCTTATATCCATCCTTTTTAATCTGCTGGAAAGTGAAATATAATTTGTTCCAATGAGCAGTCTATAGATTTCAGAGCTCACACGGGCCAAGCTGTCTTTTGAAGATGAAAGCCAAAAGATAGCCAGAGCACTTCAGGGCAATGAAAATACAGGTGATCCGTTTTTAATACCCAGCTGACTTCCCTCAGGGATTAATGATGGAGAAAAAAAATCTCTTGACATGAATGCCCCCTGCTCCAGACCCAGACTGAGAGGGTAAGATCAGGGATCACAGCTGTTGCTGGATGGCAAGCTTGAGCCAAACAATTTCCTCCTGTCTATAAAGGGATATGAAAAAGGCAAATGAAAATTAGAAAAACTAACACATCTTCTGCTTCCTTCCCTCAGGGAGAGAAAGAAAAAGAATATAACAAACAAGAAAGCATTTCCCACAAGCAATATTTTGCTGTGAGGGAAGCAAGCTCTCAGCTTATGCCAGTAGAGCATTAAACTAACACACCAGAAGATAGATCCTTGGACCACGGAACAGTGAGCAACGTGTGACCTCTGAGAGCAATCTCCTGGCATATCCTGGAGATAAAGATATTGGAGCAGGAGCCTTGATAAAGAAAACTTCCAGTGCTGCTAAAATGGTCAGGAAAGCACACACGCACTCACAGCAACTGCAGGCAAGAAGTGTGCATGGGCAGCAACACCAATTCACAATAAAACCCATTATTTCAGCAAATAAAAGAAACACAAACCCCACAGATGTGTGGGACAACTGAGTCATCTGAGCTCTATCAGACCAGTGACTCCGTTATGTGCCACTCCTCAGAAGACTGTTCCCTTACAACAGGAACACACTCAAACTATGAATAAAGCAAAATAAATAAATGAAGGGTTAGAGGGAGAGAAAAAAATCAAAGTTTCACTGTTAATTACACAGCACAATGATAAGGGTAATTTTTCTTAAATCAGAAAATAAATTCAAGGTTCAAGTTCCCTGAAGGATACAAAATATTAGAGGATTTTTTATGGCTGTAATCACAAACCCATTTCTCCAGCCACTACCGGCCGTGTCTAATTAGGGCAAAGGATGTTAATGATACAGAGGCCCAGCCCAGAGACGTCCCCACTTGCAATATTAATTGCATTTAGGGAGAGATGCATGAATTGTGCTTATACAAGCTAATTACTCTGGGTTTGCTAATTAATACTGGAAAGTTGAACTGCCTTTGTCTTGTCAACTGTAATTAGCTGAAGATGTTTAAATTTCTTTCCCTTTCTTTTTTCTGTTCTTCCAGTAGTAAACTCACTGTTAGCTGGCAAGCAAGGAAATCATGCACCACGTCCTCAGTGCAGCCTGTGCAAGTCCATCCCACTCTCCTCCAGCAAGACCTTGTGCGCTGGCCCCGCACGGTGTCCCCTATAGCACACACCACCCTCCCCATGGACACAATTCCATCAACTAGGTAAGACCCTCTCCTCTCAAGGACATAGAGCATGCAGATACTGTCTTATTGAGGCCACATTCCCATCAGATTTATCCCACAAGTGTTTTAACTATTGCAATGTAAAGAATGAATTATTTAGCAGGGCATCTAAGACACCCCCTTAAGCACACATGGAAGCCTATCAAACTCCTCAGTGAGATCCAATCAGCCAGTTCACTGCCCCCACAGCACACTGCTTCATTTCCAGTGCTCTGGGGAAGGTGGCAAAGGCATCAGCACTCTTCAGGGTGGCAGCAGAGATGTCACCTCTACAGAGGTTTATCCCAGAAGCAGACCAAAGACTCATCAGACTGTATGATAGCACCTGACAGGTGTTTATTCCATTTCACTTAGGGCCATAAGGCTGTTTGCAGAATGGCTGATGAAAAGCAACATCCACACATCCATCAGCACCCCAGAGCAGGACGAGCCCTTCTGCATCCCCCCAGCTGTGGTGGCTTAACATCAAACTAACAAGCAGTGGATCACGGGTGAAAAAGGGGGAGAGGGATGAAAGGGAAGGCGAGATGCCAGGAATCCAAATCAGGCAAACAAATGCTTTAAAGGAGTCTGAAAATAAAGCCATCCAGGTGAGACTCTGATCCGGAGAGGAGGGGAAAAAAACCACATAAAGAACATTTTGTTGCCTGGCAGGGAGGAGAGTGGAGCTGATGTTACAACCGCTGAGCCCTGGGGCAAGGAGATGATGGAACAGCCTCATCCAAAGGGGACAGACCTCTACCACCAACACTGTAGCAGACGAGAAGTGACACATCTTTCCCTTCCAGGGAGGTTTCACCTGGGGATGCAGGAGAACCATTTACCATCAGTGAGAAGGAGCTATACTGTCAGGTTTCCCCTCAAAAGGGAAGAAGAGGCAAAACCAATCTCTTTCCCCGCGTATGAAGCAACTTTCCTATATTTACTGAACAAAATTCAAAAGACTGAATTAAACCCCACACAATCTGCAATCCATTGTCTCAGCACCACAGAGCACAGGCTATTCGTGTGAGGTTGAGGTAAGCTTTACTGGAAGATCACAAGACGTGCAGTTTTCCCCTGAGTAACCCTTGGGAGTAGGCACTGAACACTGACTGCTGCTTTATCCTCTGCTGATGGATGATGCACACCACCAATTAATGCTTCAACACTGTAAGTTCCAGTTTCTCCAGCTCTCTGCTGGCCTGTTTAATACAACAAACTTTTAAAGGCAAACAAACAACTCGAAATTGAGGCTTAATAAGAAAAACTTCGAAACGTTTAAAAATCCCACACATTAGAAGACTTATAACAGCAGATTTTCCTCTGGTAAGTAGAGTGAGCACAATGGAAAATTGATGATATAGAATTCCAAACGGTAACAAGGCAGCATGTAATGCGATCAGATGGGAAATAGGATTCATTCAGTTTTCTCTGGACAAGGCAGTTCTGACCTGTGTCACCACAGAAAGCAGCTGGGCATACAGAATGTTTGCCCTCAATGTAAGAGCACCCCAGAACTGGGAGCATTTAACACTATCATTATGAATAAAGCTGATGTTGAAACAGCAAGGAGCATGAATTACACCAAAGATCCTAGCAGCTGTATGGCAACCTCTTATCAGTAGAGTAGGAGCATGCCAGTTCTGCCCTTCAGTGCCCTAGTAGAGTTAAGCACAAGTCTAAAAAGACTCATGTTGGCACCAGAGTTTATGATTTGCATTTTGGAACAGATGTCTGTTTAGCACCTACTTACTAGCCAGTGATGCCTGCCTGTTTTTTCATTAGTAATAAAGTTAATCCAGTATAAAACACATCTATAGAATGAGTGTCTGTATCTTGGGTACTGCTCAGGTTTTTCTTGTGACTAGAAAAAGCTGCAGGAATCCCACAACTTGCCCGTTAGCAAAAACATTGGTTCACAAAACTGCTTAATGTTTACACCTCATTTATTCCTGAGTAAGAAGAATCATATACAATACTCATGAAACTGCACATAAACCTCCCTATGGCCTGGTTTTGTGGCTTCTATTATTTTCAGTCCTTGAGGGAACTGCCAATAAAATAGACAAACCCAGCAGAAAATTAACAGATATTGTAAAAACCACTTTGTGGCAATTCTGTCGTATCTCATCTGCTTGTCCTTTGCACACTTGAGACTGAATCAAAAGCCCCCAGAGAAAGGAGTTAATTCAGTATGAAATTCAGTGCTTGCTTCTGATCTAGAACTGCTAATAAAGAGAAAGGAAATTGCCAAAAAAAAAGGGAGACAGACCACTAGATCCCATCCAACACTTGTTCCAGGTGACTCTGGTGCCAAGAGTAGCAGTTACGATACCAACTTTTACAATGCTTATTTGTTATTCATTTCTGAATGTCTGGAACTGATCCACTATTTCAGTGAACTGCACTTTGCATGTTAATGCTCTGTAAAATAACATAAAAAACCCCAAAAGATGAACGCTTACCATCTCTGCTCGTTGCTTGTGATTCCCCGCTTCTTCCAGAACTTGAGACAGCTGAGCCTTCAAGACAAAGCAAAATAGAAAATGAATCTAGGCCATATTTTCAGTACTAAGACTGCACTCCTTCCCACCCCCCCCAAGTACAGACTTCTATAGAATCACAGTAATTCAGACTGGAAGAGGCCAGCTCAATCCCTGCCCGGAGCAGGCTCAGCTACATGAGGATTCTCCAAGCTCTTGGAAGTTAAGTCCTGAGGATCGCCAAAGAGGTGAACTCCAAAACCTCCCTGAGCAACCTGTGCATATTGGGTTTGCATAGCAAGGTTCTGGTAGTGGGGGGCTACAGGGGTGGCTTCTGTGAGAAGCTGCCAGAAGCTTCCCCTGTGTCTGAAAGAGCCAATGCAGCCGGTCCTAAGACAGACCTGCCAAGGCTGAGCCCATCACTAGTCACTGAAGGATAGAAAAGACTGAAACATTTTAATTGAGGAAGAGGCTGTGAAAACTTTTGGACAGGAGAGAAATAATAGAAAGGGATGGGAGAAATCAGAAATACAAGCAGGAAATATTCCATAAATTACTTTATGTATAATATGGCTTAGGGAAAATAACCATACCCAAACCTCTCAAGCTGCTATGCCAGCAGAGACCCAGAGGCAACCCTGGACAGCAAGTCCAAACCAGCAGCATGATAACACAGATCAATATGATGTGGAGAAGCAATCAGATAAGAATTAAATCACAGAGTAGGTTTTCTTCATCGCATTTATTTCCAGGCAGCTCAGCTCAAAGGGAAAGAGTAGCTAACTAGTGGGAATTCAGAGAACAGCAACTAAACTTACTAGATTGCTGGGAGAAATGATTTATGAAGATTAAAAGATTTTTTAAATGTATGGTTTGCCTACAACTCCCACAGAAGAGCAAAAAGGACATATTTAATGTGTTGAGAGGTGTTACAATACAGCTGGAAACCAGGAGGCTTTTCCAGCACAGCAGATGCTGTCTGATGCACTCGTGGACTGGAGCGGGGTCCCCCCTGCCTGTGCCCACATAGGCAGGCATGGAAACAGAAGACAAAGCCTCAACTTTCAGTGGGGTCCCCTGTGCCTGCTCTCGCCTGGCTGTGAAACAGATGATCTGAATGCTTTATCACGTCCAGTTTGTAAACATTAGCCCTACCCCAGACTTTTTATTAGCTTAAATCAAATATTGAACCTAGCTCAGCTGTTAGAGGACAGCTGCTTGCAAAGTGATTCACTGCCATATTCCTTCTAGGCCACCAGAAAATACAACCTAATCACCAGCAGCATGACAGATGCACACATTTTTAATTATGAAGAAGAAATTGGGCTCTTAACTTATCCCCACATCTCACTTCATCAGAGGGTTTCAGGGGAGCTGCCAACCACCACAGCCATGGAAGGAAGGAGCTGCAGAGGGCCCTGGAGTGGTGCTGAGCCCATACACGCAGTCCCGCTTCGGGCATTTACCAGAACAGACCTGAAAGAAATAGAGTCATTTTGTTTCTTGGAATTTACCTTTTCAGGAATGAACTGCTGGATTTCTCAGTTTAATCATCTCTGGCCACTTCCAGCCAACAAAAGCATGAGCAATGAACCTGAGCCATTCAGGGTGGTCAGGAAGGAGATGGTGTGCAAGAGTCCTTGACACCTGCACCAGCAGGCACAGAAGGGTTATCTGCAGCAAGCGCAGGAGCAGTCTGACAGTCCCATCTCAGAGTATCATAGAATCCCAGACTGGTTTGGGTTGGAAGGGACCTTAAAGCTCATCTAGTTCCAACCCCCTGCCATGGGCAGGGACACCTTCCACTAAAGCAGGTTGCTCCAAGCCCCTGTGTCCAACCAGGCCTTGAACACTGGCAGGGATGGGGCAGCCACAGCTTCTCTGGGCACCCTGTGCCAGCGCCTCAGCACCCTCACGGGGAAGAATTGCTTCCTAATGTCTAATCTCAATCTCCCCTCTGGCAGGTTAAAGCCATTCTGCCTTGTCCTGTCCCTATATCCCTTGTCGAAAGCCCCTCTCCAGGTTTCCTGTAGCCCCTTTAGGCACTTGAGCTGCTCTAACGTCTCCCCTTAAGGAGCCTTCTCTTCTCCAGGCTGACCCAGCCGAGCTCTCTCAGCCTGGCTCCAGAGCAGAGCTGCTCCAGCCCTCGGCGCATCTTCATGGGCTCCTCTGGACTCACTCCAACAGCTCCACATCCCTCTTATGTTGCTGCCCCCAGAGCAGGACTGCAGGGGGGTGTCTCATGAGAGCTGAGTAGAGGATGAGAATCCCCTCCCTTTACCTGCTGGACACGCTCCTTTTGATGCAGCCCAGCATATGGTTTATTGCACTGGGAAAAGCAATGTCCTACCTATACGGAGCTCAGCTGTTTTACAGGCTTTTTGATTGATCACATTCACCTTGGTTTCTCAGGGATCTCTCTGTAGGACAGACTTGCATGTTGACTTTTCAGACTATGCATAAAAGCTAACTTAAAGCTCCAAGGAAATTCTCATTACTTAATACACATGTTAAATTCCCATGGATCACTAAGCTCAAGCACTAAGAAATCTGATAAGCAAGCAGTTATTAAGAATCAGATATACAAACACATGTAAAGTCCAATTTGCCCACTGAAGGAAACACAACCAGGTAGAAGAAAATCAAGTAGGAAAAAAACAAACCCTCTCAAGTATTTCAGTCAATTACTTCTAGCCTCAAAAAAAAAGGGGTTGTCAATTCAGAACATTCATCTTATATGACAACATGGCCTAATCTACTGTCAATGCTACTGTCATCCTAAAAAGAAGAGCATGGCAGGAAAGGAAAGATAACCTGTGCTCCGGCCTCACAGGGATACTGCAGCTCAGGGCTGAAAGAGGAGCAGGAATGGTTTCCAAGGAGAGGAACCGATTCAGCTCCTAAGGAGACACTTCTGAATTGTGGCTTGCTTCCCTGCATCAATAATTCATCTTTTATACCTCCCAAAAGTCAGCCTTCCCTGACAACGCTGGAGGAGGCTGGTCAGGGAGGGTTTAGTGAATGAAGCTGAAGCAATCTGGTGGTTATAACGCAGGTGTTAACACCAAGTGCATCAACAGCCCCACGCTCTTCTCCGGGGGCTGAACATGAGCCGACTGCCCTGACCGACAGGGAAGCAGCCCAAATGTGAGACTCACTTGTAGGCAAAAATTAACTACTCAGTCTCTAATGAACAGTCTTTCTGTACACCACAATACCCTCCACTCTACAAGCAATTAGCAAATCGAAGCGCGCTGCCTTTGTGGACCTGCATTAATTTACTCCTCGACGTTGCACATTAAATAGCTCATAGGTACAGCAGAGTAGTAGCAACAGCCAAAGCCATAAAATTAAAGCTTGCTTCAAAGAGTAAGGGAAGTGAAATTATGCATGCTGCATACAGGGGATAAATCAAAACAACCTTCATTTGGAAACATCATTTCAGTCTTCTGCTTTCATCAAAAACATGATTCTCTTACCATTCACATTAATACAAGGTAGGTACTTTACAAGGGAGAGAAACAAGCAGCATATTCACTCCCTCGGTTTAAAAAGAGTCATTTTTATTCTTCCTCATCAGGGTGAAATACCTGAGAATATACATAGCTGCCCTTCCTGGGGCTGTGCTTTCCCAGCTAGAGATCCCAACTGGGATCCTTCTGGGGGTTCCCAGAAGGAAGGGCACTTGTTGGAAGGGCAGCACCACTGCTTGAGAGGCGAAGAGGAGGAGGTTCAGCCTGGCAGAGCTGTGAGACAGCTGCAGAACATGGCACGTCTACAGCACAGATCCCAGGGCACCCTGAGCAGCGTTAGATATGCAACAGTTGTATGCAAATTCAAGTCGAGTGTGACGACTGGCAAATTTAGGTATAATGTTCATTAATAGCTATTTCAAATTAATTAATTTCTGAGATAAATTCTTGCCTCTCCTTCTTGAGAAAGTTAACACACAATTTCAATTTACAAGGATGTATCGGCTCCTGATCACAGAAATATGGAATCTTGCATGTTCTGACATGCCAAATCATTTCAGTTTCCGTGTGCTGGCTGCCCCCATTCCCTGGCTAATTTCACAGTAACTTATTTATCTGATCCCTTACAAAAGAAGGTATAAGATGAAGCTTCTTGGCTCAAGCTAGATGGCCTTAATGTGTGGCTAAAGTGCGATGTGACCTATAACAGGGTCCAAGACAGCTTATCTTATCTGATGCCACAAGCTAGGGAAGAAAAACAGCACATCACCTCTTTCTATCAGATTCAGGAGGCACAAGGAAAACACCATTCATCAAAGCTGCAGCTGGAATATAGAAGGAAATCCAAAAACATGGCTTCACTCCCAGGACAGTTCTGATAAGGAAGAAGCACTGACTGGAACACTTACAAGTCAATCAAATCTAAGCTCATATAGCTGTATGCACCACATTGATGAGTTACACGAACAACGGAGCAGTATCATGAGAACACTGAAGAGAAGGTTGCACTCAATAATTATCTCACACAGAGATTTTTATACAATTCTGGCTTGGAGGAAAAGCAGGAGGAAAACTTTGATTTCACAAAAGCCACAGAACAGCTTACTTATGGGGGTGGCAGAGCTGAGATAGAAGTAACTCATCAGCCACTTGCAGTTTGACTTCAGTTTATTTGCATCCTGTGCTCCTGCATATTAAAATATTGTGAGAACTGAAATGAAATTTTCATTAGTGCTCAATGTGAAATCTCACCCATGAGATTCAGCTTCCAACACTTAATGCATGCATTTGCCTCTTTATATGTTCAAGTTCTAGATCCATTTACACTATGCTAACCAATACCTTTTGCCTTCAACCCCTTAGCAGCACACCAGATTGATAGCAGTACAGGACTGTTTTAGCACCTCTGAAGTGCACTACCAAATTCCAATGGGTTAAATGGTCATTTCTAATTTAAAACATTTCAATGCTTTGTAGATGGAATTACTGATCTTTCACAAAATGGCATCAGTTGAGATCCCAGTCAGGAAGACAGTTTAGTATCAGATATTGCTAAATCATTTTCTTGCTCCTTTACAGATTCAATTTGTTGTTCTCAAGAAAGTTCTCCTGGTTATAAAATCAACTGCACAGCCCTTATGAAGTGAGAAATAACAGCTACAAATAAACTCTGGTGCTGTCTCTAAAGCACCAAAACCACTATGTTGTCTTCCAGGAGCTGGGCTCGGCCTGATGCAAAGGTAAATTCAGAACAACTTCTGAATGTGTTTCAGAAATGTACATACTGATGATCTTAAAGGTCTTTTCCAACCCTGATTCTGTGATTATCTACAGTGAAGTGACACTAGCTGCCTTGCAGAAAAGCTGCAATAGGCAAAACAGAGACTGTTACGGACATAGTTCATATTACGTGGATTACAGAGCAATGCAAAGCACGTGTTTCAGGCCACAGCTTATGTGGTTTTCCATCTAATTTACCCCTCCTTCATTTTACCCCAAGCAAAGAGAGGAAACAGAGAAAACTAGAACGCCTGTCAGCAAGATGTCCCACATCTCCAGGGACTCCTTGGGCATCACAGCAAACCACAACACCCAGGGGCTGAAGGGAACTGCTTTGTGCAGAGTAGCCAAGGGTGGTTTTCATCCCAAAAAGCAAGAGCTGCTACGTCTTTGAGAACCAGTTTTCTACTGGATTTGATGTGCAGCAGGGAAATGCCGCCCCCAAGTGAGAGACACAAGCAGCTGGTTACCAAAAGGATGAATAAAGGAAAAGCTCTTGGGTGCTAAAAAAGAAATGATACTGCAAATTGAAAAATTGCTGAAGTCACAGTTATAATTACTGAGGATACAGGGAAAACAGCTGCAAGATACGGGCTCCTGTCAACACACTATCAAGATTTACTGGACAAAGAGATAATAACCAAAGCTTTCTATTGATGTTAAGTCTCAAGGACAGACCAATCTCTTTCCTTCTAAGAGACACAGTCACTTCGTCATGTCCAGGAATACCTGACACTAAGCTTATTATAATGAAATAACCCCAAACTCACTGGTTAGGCTCTGAGAAAGGGGTGTAAACAAAGACACCGTGGAACAACTGATCTGAGCAAGATAGGATTTCAAGCAGAAATTGCCCACATCTTTATTCCTGGCAAGTCACTTGACCTAGCTTAAAATAAGCTGCATAGGTCTGCAGCAGAGACCTGGCTTTTGTTCCCACTCTGCCTAACAACTGCTGAGACCCAGGGCAAAGCACTAAAATCTCTGAAACTCCTTTTTTCTCTCCCTTTAATGTAAAGATAATACTGTGTAAAACCATACAAAAACCTTTGGCCAAAGGCAATCTCTGAGCACAAGGTGCCACTGCTGACACAAAATGCACCTGATAGGCCACACCACTTGGGCAGTGAAAGGATTAAGCAGCATGTTAAATGCAGAACTCAAGTACCTCCATGTTTGGAGGTGGTAGTAACCTCATCTCCCTGATCCTCAAAGCAAAGGTGACCTTCACAATGGCAATAAAATGTAAAACCTGGAGAAAGGTTCTGAACATCTCAAAATCTGTTCCAGCAACACTGTTCCCAGTCTCTCAGGCAGGCGTTGTCAGGTTAAGAACACAGTACCCAAGCAAACTGGGAGATGGAAAAATGCAGAGCATCGTGTTCAGGAAAGGAGGAGTCCCTGCAGATCAGACTGCCCTATGCCAGACTGAAACAAAGCAAGCAGGTAGGTGCAGGTAGGTAGTAAAACAAGGGGCTCAGGTGTTACCAGACTTTTCATGTGGCAAAGAAAGCATTAAATGTGTAAAAACATCTCAAAACAAGAGCAAGCATTTGTTGTTTTACTCTCGGAGCTGCAGAAGAAAGACTGAGGGAGAAGAGCCGAGCAACTCCTCTCTCCTCCTGTTTCTCCTTGATGTTTTCATTCAACACCTTGCGAAGCAGGAGCACAGAGACCAAAAGATTATCACAGCTCTGCTGAGAATAACACACTTGCACAATAGGTCCTGCCCTCCATCCTAATCAAATGGTGCTGCAGCCCCTGTGGAGAGCTACGGTGCCAAACAAAAACTGTGAGTTTGCAGCTGCTTCCTCCGCAGCACAGGGCAGCCTGACTGACGAAACTCTGCCAAGCCAACTGCTTCGAGCATCATGCAGTACAGCAGCTCCTGGATGGACACACACAAGTGACTGCTGGATGCTGATAGACTCTCCAAAAGAGTCATTCCCCATCTCTGGAGCACCCATCAGAGAAGCCTCTGCCTTTCTCTTTGTGGGCTCAGGATATTCCTGCCTCAGGAAAGCAGCTGAGTGTGCTGTTGTAGCAGGGAGTCCCTCCTCTTCTGCTGCTCCCCCAGCAAAAACTTTAATCCAACAGCAGAAAGATAACCTGGCATGAAATCTGTCCAGTGAGGGCTGACCACAAATCTCTTGCCAGGAGTAAAAGAGATTATTAATATATTAGTGCAACTGAAAAGCATTGGAGTACCAGCCCATTCCATAGGGAAACAGCAAAACCGGGAAGGAATACAAATCATGTGGAGGACACTAAAGAGAATTAACTTTATTGTGCTGTAATCAAATCTCTAAAGCTAAAATTAAGGGATACCAGCACCAGCTTCTGAGCCAAATGTAGCACCTCTGGGAATCTGGTTATTCACCACTATTTCAGTGATCAGAAAACAGGTACCATAAACAATTCTGGGATCAGTGAGCACGATGTTTTCTTCAGGTTGTGTTAATCCTTCTTGAATTGGGAAGCAATGCTAGAGACTACAAGCAGAAGACACAG